>NC_090324.1:120464928-120829407 GCF_040869045.1 Eurosta solidaginis
GGAACCGACCGGATCGGACCACTATAGCATATATCCTCCATACAACCGATTTTTCAGAAAAAGAGGTTTTTTGTAATATCTTACCCAATTTAACAGATTGAAGCTTCAAACTTCACCATATACTTTCGTATATTGCACATATTGTTGCCTGAAAAAATTGATGAGATCGGTCGTATATATAGTATATATCCCCCACAACCGATTGTTCAGATAAGGAACTTTTCGTAATTTCTACCCTATTTTAACAGCTATAAGCTTCAAATTTCACCGATTGCTTACGTATATAGCATATATTGTTGTCTGAAAAAATCATAGAGATCGGTTGTATATATAGTATATATCTCATACAACCGATTGTTCATATAAGAAACTTTTCGCAATTTCTACCCCATTTTAACAGCTATAAGCTTAAAATTTCACCGATTGCCTACGTATATAGCATATTATGTTGTCTGAAAAAATCATAGAGATCGGTTGTATATATAGTATATATCTCACACAACCGATTGTTCAGATAAGAAACTTTTCGCAATTTCTACCCCATTTTAACAGCTAGAAGCTTCAAATTTCAGCAACTGCTTAAGTATATAGCATATATTGTTGTCTGAAAAAATCATAGAGATCGGTTGTATATATAGTATATGTCTCACACAACCGATTGTTCAGATAAGAAACTTTTCGCAATTTCTACCCCATTTTAACAGCTAGAAGCTTCAAATTTCAGCAAATGCTTAAGTATATAGCATATATTTTTGTCTGAAAAAATCATAGAGATCGGTTGTATATATAGTATATATCTCACACAACCGATTGTTCAGATAAGAAACTTTTCGCAATTTCTACCCCATTTTAACAGCTAGAAGCTTCAAATTTCAGCAAATGCTTAAGTATATAGCATATATTGTTGTCTGAAAAAATCATAGAGATCGGTTGTATATATAGTATATATCTCATACAACCGATTGTTCAGATAAGAAACTTTGCGCAATTTCTGCCCCGTTTTAACAGCTAGAAGCTTCAAATTTCACAAAATGCTTACGTATATAGCATATATTGTTGTCTGAAAAAATCATAGAGATCGGTGGTATATATATTATATACTTCATATAAACTCTCATTTTTGCCCCTTTTTTACGGCTAGAAGCTTCAAAATTCATCAAATTTCATCAAATAGTTACGTTTACGTCATATATTTTTGAATTACGTGATTCGTAGTCATACATTTTACATGCAGACTACAAAAAACGTGAAGCTTTGCATCCTCACACAGATTACCTACCTATTTTTATACCTTTCATGAAAATGAAATGGTATATTAATTTCGTCACGAAACCGAAAATTGTAAGTCCTTAAAGGAAAATAGATAGACCCACCATTAAGTATACCGAAATAATCAGGTTGAAGAGCTGAGTTGATTTAGCCATGTCCGTCTGTCCGTCTGTCCGTCTGTCCGTCTGTCTGTTTGTATGCAAACTAGTCCCTAAATTTTTGAGATATCTTGATAAAATTTGGTGAGCGGGTGTATTTGGGTGTCCGATTAGACATTTGTCGGAACCGACCGGATCGGACCACTATAGCATATATCCTCCATACAACCGATTTTTCAGAAAAAGGGGTTTTTTGTAATATCTTACCCAATTTAACAGATTGAAGCTTCAAACTTCACCATATACTTTCGTATATTGCACATATTGTTGCCTGAAAAAATTGATGAGATCGGTTGTATATATAGTATATATCTCATACAACCGATTGTTCAGATAAGAAACTTTTCGCAATTTCTACCCCATTTTAACAGCTATAAGCTTAAAATTTCACCTATTGCTTACGTATATAGCATATATTGTTGTCTGAAAAAATCATAGAGATCGGTTGTATATATAGTATATATCTCACACAACCGATTGTTCAGATAAGAAACTTTTCGCAATTTCTACCCCATTTTAACAGCTATAAGCTTAAAATTTCACCGATTGCTTACGTATATAGCATATATTGTTGTCTGAAAAAATCATAGAGATCGGTTGTATATATAGTATATATCTCATACAACCGATTGTTCAGATAAGAAACTTTGCGCAATTTCTGCCCCGTTTTAACAGCTAGAAGCTTCAAATTTCACAAAATGCTTACGTATATAGCATATATTGTTGTCTGAAAAAATCATAGAGATCGGTGGTATATATATTATATACTTCAAATAAACTCTCATTTTTGCCCCTTTTTTACGGCTAGAAGCTTCAAAATTCATCAAATTTCATCAAATAGTTACGTTTACGTCATATATTTTTGAAATACGTGATTCGTAGTCATACTTTTTACATGCAGACCACAAAAAAACGTGAAGCTTTGCATCCTCACACAGATTACCTACCTATTTTTATACCTTTCATGAAAATGAAATGGTATATTAATTTCGTCACGAAACCGAAAATTGTAAGTCCTTAAAGGAAAATAGATAGACCCACCATTAAGTATACCGAAATAATCAGGTTCAAGAGCTGAGTTGATTTAGCCATGTCCGTCTGTCCGTCTGTCCGTCTGTCTGTTTGTATGCAAACTAGTCCCTCAATTTTTGAGATATCTTGATAAAATTTGGTGAGCGCGTGTATTTGGGTGTCCGATTAGACATTTGTCGGAACCGACCGGATCGGACCACTATAGCATATATCCTCCATACAACCGATTTTTCAGAAAAAGGGGTTTTTTGTAATATCTTACCCAATTTAACAGATTGAAGCTTCAAACTTCACCATATACTTTCGTATATTGCACATATTGTTGCCTGAAAAAATTAATGAGATCGGTCGTATATATAGTATATATCCCCCACAACCGATTATTCAGATAAGGAACTTTTCGTAATTTCTACCCCATTTTAACAGCTATAAGCTTCAAATTTCACCGATTGCTTACGTATATAGCATATATTGTTGTCTGAAAAAATCATAGAGATCGGTTGTATATATAGTATATATCTCATACAACCGATTGTTCAGATAAGAAACTTTTCGCAATTTCTACCCCATTTTAACAGCTATAAGCTTAAAATTTCACCGCTTGCTTACGTATATAGCATATATTTTTGTCTGAAAAAATCATAGAGATCGGTTGTATATATAGTATATATCTCACACAACCGATTGTTCAGATAAGAAACTTTTCGCAATTTCTACCCCATTTTAACAGCTAGAAGCTTCAAATTTCAGCAAATGCTTAAGTATATAGCATATATTGTTGTCTGAAAAAATCATAGAGATCGGTTGTATATATAGTATATATCTCATACAACCGATTGTTCAGATAAGAAACTTTGCGCAATTTCTGCCCCGTTTTAACAGCTAGAAGCTTCAAATTTCACAAAATGCTTACGTATATAGCATATATTGTTGTCTGAAAAAATCATAGAGATCGGTGGTATATATATTATATACTTCATATAAACTCTCATTTTTGCCCCTTTTTTACGGCTAGAAGCTTCAAAATTCATCAAATTTCATCAAATAGTTACGTTTACGTCATATATTTTTGAATTACGTGATTCGTAGTCATACATTTTACATGCAGACTACAAAAAACGTGAAGCTTTGCATCCTCACACAGATTACCTACCTATTTTTATACCTTTCATGAAAATGAAATGGTATATTAATTTCGTCACGAAACCGAAAATTGTAAGTCCTTAAAGGAAAATAGATAGACCCACCATTAAGTATACCGAAATAATCAGGTTGAAGAGCTGAGTTGATTTAGCCATGTCCGTCTGTCCGTCTGTCCGTCTGTCCGTCTGTCTGTTTGTATGCAAACTAGTCCCTAAATTTTTGAGATATCTTGATAAAATTTGGTGAGCGGGTGTATTTGGGTGTCCGATTAGACATTTGTCGGAACCGACCGGATCGGACCACTATAGCATATATCCTCCATACAACCGATTTTTCAGAAAAAGGGGTTTTTTGTAATATCTTACCCAATTTAACAGATTGAAGCTTCAAACTTCACCATATACTTTCGTATATTGCACATATTGTTGCCTGAAAAAATTGATGAGATCGGTTGTATATATAGTATATATCTCATACAACCGATTGTTCAGATAAGAAACTTTTCGCAATTTCTACCCCATTTTAACAGCTAGAAGCTTAAAATTTCACCTATTGCTTACGTATATAGCATATATTGTTGTCTGAAAAAATCATAGAGATCGGTTGTATATATAGTATATATCTCACACAACCGATTGTTCAGATAAGAAACTTTTCGCAATTTCTACCCCATTTTAACATCTAGAAGCTTCAAATTTCAGCAAATGCTTAAGTATATAGCATATATTGTTGTCTGAAAAAATCATAGAGATCGGTTGTATATATAGTATATATCTCATACAACCGATTGTTCAGATAAGAAACTTTGCGCAATTTCTGCCCCGTTTTAACAGCTAGAAGCTTCAAATTTCACAAAATGCTTACGTATATAGCATATATTGTTGTCTGAAAAAATCATAGAGATCGGTGGTATATATATTATATACTTCATATAAACTCTCATTTTTGCCCCTTTTTTACGGCTAGAAGCTTCAAAATTCATCAAATTTCATCAAATAGTTACGTTTACGTCATATATTTTTGAAATACGTGATTCGTAGTCATACTTTTTACACGCAGACCACAAAAAACGTGAAGCTTTGCATCCTCACACAGATTACCTACCTATTTTTATAACTTTCATGAAAATGAAATGGTATATTAATTTCGTTACGAAACCGAAAATTGTAAGTCCTTAAAGGAAAATAGATAGACCCACCATTAAGTATACCGAAATAATCAGGTTGAAGAGCTGAGTTGATTTAGCCATGTCCGTCTGTCCGTCTGTCCGTCTGTCTGTTTGTATGCAAACTAGTCCCTCAATTTTTGAGATATCTTGATAAAATTTGGCGAGCGGATGTATTTGGGTGTCCGATTAGACATTTGTCGGAACCGACCGGATCGGACCACTATAGCATATATCCTCCATACAACCGATTTTTCAGAAAAAGGGGTTTTTTGTAATATCTTACCCAATATAACAGATTGCAGCTTCACACTTCACCATATACTTTCGTATATTGCACATATTGTTGCCAGAAAAAATTGATGAGATCGGTCGTATATATAGTATATATCCCCCACAACCGATTGTTCAGATAAGGAACTTTTCGTAATTTCTACCCTATTTTAACATCTATAAGCTTCAAATTTCACCCATTGCTTACGTATATAGCATATATTGTTGTCTGAAAAAATCATAGAGATCGGTTGTATATATAGTATATATCTCATACAACCGATTGTTCAGATAAGAAACTTTTCGCAATTTCTACCCCATTTTAACAGCTATAAACTTAAAATTTCACCGATTGCCTACGTATATAGCATATTATGTTGTCTGAAAAAATCATAGAGATCGGTTGTATATATAGTATATATCTCACACAACCGATTGTTCAGATAAGAAACTTTTCGCAATTTCTACCCCATTTTAACAGCTAGAAGCTTCAAATTTCAGCAAATGCTTAAGTATATAGCATATATTGTTCTCTGAAAAAATCATAGAGATCGGTTGTATATATAGTATATATCTCACACAACCGATTGTTCAGATAAGAAACTTTTCGCAATTTCTGCCCCGTTTTAACAGCTAGAAGCTTCAAATTTCACAAAATGCTTACGTATATAGCATATATTGTTGTCTGAAAAAATCATAGAGATCGGTGGTATATATATTATATACTTCATATAAACTCTCATTTTTGCCCCTTTTTTACGGCTAGAAGCTTCAAAATTCATCAAATTTCATCAAATAGTTACGTTTACGTCATATATTTTTGAAATACGTGATTCGTGGTCATACTTTTTACATGCAGACCACAAAAAACGTGAAGCTTTGCATCCTCACACAGATTACCTACCTATTTTTATACCTTTCATGAAAATGAAATGGTATATTAATTTCGTCACGAAACCGAAAATTGTAAGTCCTTAAAGGAAAATAGATAGACCCACCATTAAGTATACCGAAATAATCAGGTTGAAATGCTGAGTTGATTTAGCCATGTCCGTCTGTCCGTCTGTCCGTCTGTCTGTTTGTATGCAAACTAGTCCCTCAATTTTTGAGATATCTTGATAAAATCTGGTGAGCGGGTGTATTTGGGTGTCCGATTAGACATTTGTCGGAACCGACCGGATCGGACCACTATAGCATATATCCTCCATACAACCGATTTTTCAGAAAAAGAGGTTTTTTGTAATATCTTACCCAATTTAACAGATTGAAGCTTCAAACTTCACCATATACTTTCGTATATTGCACATATTGTTGCCTGAAAAAATTGATGAGATCGGTCGTATATATAGTATATATCCCCCACAACCGATTGTTCAGATAAGGAACTTTTCGTAATTTCTACCCTATTTTAACAGCTATAAGCTTCAAATTTCACCGATTGCTTACGTATATAGCATATATTGTTGTCTGAAAAAATCATAGAGATCGGTTGTATATATAGTATATATCTCATACAACCGATTGTTCATATAAGAAACTTTTCGCAATTTCTACCCCATTTTAACAGCTATAAGCTTAAAATTTCACCGATTACCTACGTATATAGCATATTATGTTGTCTGAAAAAATCATAGAGATCGGTTGTATATATAGTATATATCTCACACAACCGATTGTTCAGATAAGAAACTTTTCGCAATTTCTACCCCATTTTAACAGCTAGAAGCTTCAAATTTCAGCAAATGCTTAAGTATATAGCATATATTGTTGTCTGAAAAAATCATAGAGATCGGTTGTATATATAGTATATATCTCATACAACCGATTGTTCAGATAAGAAACTTTGCGCAATTTCTGCCCCGTTTTAACAGCTAGAAGCTTCAAATTTCACAAAATGCTTACATATATAGCATATATTGTTGTCTGAAAAAATCATAGAGATCGGTGGTATATATATTATATACTTCATATAAACTCTCATTTTTGCCCCTTTTTTACGGCTAGAAGCTTCAAAATTCATCAAATTTCATCAAATAGTTACGTTTACGTCATATATTTTTGAAATACGTGATTCGTAGTCATACTTTTTACATGCAGACCACAAAAAACGTGAAGCTTTGCATCCTCACACAGATTACCTACCTATTTTTATACCTTTCATGAAAATGAAATGGTATATTAATTTCGTCACGAAACCGAAAATTGTAAGTCCTTAAAGGAAAATAGATAGACCCACCATTAAGTATACCGAAATAATCAGGTTGAAGAGCTGAGTTGATTTAGCCATGTCCGTCTGTCCGTCTGTCCGTCTGTCTGTTTGTATGCAATTTTTGAGATATCTTGATAAAATTTGGTGAGCGGGTGTATTTGGGTGTCCGATTAGACATTTGTCGGAACCGACCGGATCGGACCACTATAGCATATATCCTCCATACAACCGATTTTTCAGAAAAAGGGGTTTCTTGTAATATCTTACCCAATTTAACAGATTTAAGCTTCAAACTTCACCATATACTTTCGTATATTGCACATATTGTTGCCTGAAAAAATTGATGAGATCGGTCGTATATATAGTATATATCTCATACAACCGATTGTTCAGATAAGAAACTTTTCGCAATTTCTACCCCATTTTAACAGCTATAAGCTTAAAATTTCACCGATTGCTTACGTATATAGCATATGTTGTTGTCTGAAAAAATCATAGAGATCGGTTGTATATATAGTATATATCTCACACAACCGATTGTTCAGATAAGAAACTTTTCGCAATTTCTACCCCATTTTAACAGCTAGAAGCTTCAAATTTCAGCAAATGCTTAAGTATATAGCATATATTGTTGTCTGAAAAAATCATAGAGATCGGTTGTATATATAGTATATATCTCATACAACCGATTGTACAGATAAGAAACTTTGCGCAATTTCTGCCCCGTTTTAACAGCTAGAAGCTTCAAATTTCACAAAATGCTTACGTATATAGCATATATAGTTGTCTGAAAAAATCATAGAGATCGGTGGTATATATATTATATACTTCATATAAACTCTCATTTTTGCCCCTTTTTTACGGCTAGAAGCTTCAAAATTCATCAAATTTCATCAAATAGTTACGTTTACGTCATATATTTTTGAATTACGTGATTCGTAGTCATACTTTTTACATGCAGACCACAAAAAACGTGAAGCTTTGCATCCTCACACAGATTACCTACCTATTTTTATACCTTTCATGAAAATGAAATGGTATATTAATTTCGTCACGAAACCGAAAATTGTAAGTCCTTAAAGGAAAATAGATAGACCCACCATTAAGTATACCGAAATAATCAGGTTGAAGAGCTGAGTTGATTTAGCCATGTCCGTCTGTCCGTCTGTCCGTCTGTCTGTTTGTATGCAAACTAGTCCCTAAATTTTTGAGATATCTTGATAAAATTTGGTGAGCGGGTGTATTTGGGTGTCCGATTAGACATTTGTCGGAACCGACCGGATCGGACCACTATAGCATATATCCTCCATACAACCGATTTTTCAGAAAAAGGGGTTTTTTGTAATATCTTACCCAATTTAACAGATTGAAGCTTCAAACTTCACCATATACTTTCGTATATTGCACATATTGTTGCCTGAAAAAATTGATGAGATCGGTCGTATATATAGTATATATCCCCCACAACCGATTGTTCAGATAAGGAACTTTTCGTAATTTCTACCCCATTTTAACAGGTATTAGCTTCAAATTTCACCGATTGCTTACGTATATAGCATATATTGTTGTCTGAAAAAATCATAGAGATCGGTTGTATATATAGTATATATCTCATACAACCGATTGTTCAGATAAGAAACTTTTCGCAATTTCTACCCCATTTTAACAGCTATAAGCTTAAAATTTCACCTATTGCTTACGTATATAGCATATATTGTTGTCTGAAAAAATCATAGAGATCGGTTGTATATATAGTATATATCTCACACAACCGATTGTTCAGATAAGAAACTTTTCGCAATTTCTACCCCATTTTAACAGCTAGAAGCTTCAAATTTCAGCAAATGCTTAAGAATATAGCATATATTGTTGTCTGAAAAAATCATAGAGATCGGTTGTATATATAGTATATATCTCATACAACCGATTGTTCAGATAAGAAACTTTGCGCAATTTCTGCCCCGTTTTAACAGCTAGAAGCTTCAAATTTCACCATATGCTTACGTATATAGCATATATTGTTGTCTGAAAAAATCATAGAGATCGGTGGTATATATATTATATACTTCATATAAACTCTCATTTTTGCCCCTTTTTTACGGCTAGAAGCTTCAAAATTCATCAAATTTCATCAAATAGTTGCGTTTACGTCATATATTTTTGAAATACGTGATTCGTAGTCATACTTTTTACATGCAGACCACAAAAAACGTGAAGCTTTGCATCCTCACACAGATTACCTACCTATTTTTATACCTTTCATGAAAATGAAATGGTATATTAATTTCGTCACGAAACCGAAAATTGTAAGTCCTTAAAGGAAAATAGATAGACCCACCATTAAGTATACCGAAATAATCAGGTTGAAGAGCTGAGTTGATTTAGCCATGTCCGTCTGTCCGTCTGTCCGTCTGTCCGTCTGTCTGTTTGTATGCAAACTAGTCCCTCAATTTTTGAGATATCTTGATAAAATTTGGCGAGCGAGTGTATTTGGGTGTCCGATTAGACATTTGTCGGAACCGACCGGATCGGACCACTATAGCATATATCCACCATACAACCGATTTTTCAGAAAAAGGGGTTTTTTGTAATATCTTACCCAATTTAACAGATTGAAGCTTCAAACTTCACCATATACTTTCGTATATTGCACATATTGTTGCCTGAAAAAATTGATGAGATCGGTCGTATATATAGTATATATCCCCCACAACCGATTGTTCAGATAAGGAACTTTTCGTAATTTCTACCCTATTTTAACAGCTATAAGCTTCAAATTTCACCGATTGCTTACGTATATAGCATATATTGTTGTCTGAAAAAATCATAGAGATCGGTTGTATATATAGAATATATCTCATACAACCGATTGTTCAGATAAGAAATTTTCGCAATTTCTACCCCATTTTAACAGCTATAAGCTTAAAATTTCACCGATTGCCTACGTATATAGCATATTATGTTGTCTGAAAAAATCATAGAGATCGGTTGTATATATAGTATATATCTCATACAACCGATTGTTCAGATAAGAAACTTTGCGCAATTTCTGCCCCGTTTTAACAGCTAGAAGCTTCAAATTTCACAAAATGCTTACGTATATAGCATATATTGTTGTCTGAAAAAATCATAGAGATCGGTGGTATATATATTATATACTTCATATAAACTCTCATTTTTGCCCCTTTTTTACGGCTAGAAGCTTCAAAATTCATCAAATTTCATCAAATAGTTGCGTTTACGTCATATATTTTAGAAATACGTGATTCGTAGTCATACTTTTTACATGCAGACCACAAAAAACGTGAAGCTTTGCATCCTCACACAGATTACCTACCTATTTTTATACCTTTCATGAAAATGAAATGGTATATTAATTTCGTCACGAAACCGAAAATTGTAAGTCCTTAAAGGAAAATAGATAGACCCACCATTAAGTATACCGAAATAATCAGGTTGAAGAGCTGAGTTGATTTAGCCATGTCCGTCTGTCCGTCTGTCCGTCTGTCTGTTTGTATGCAAACTAGTCCCTCAATTTTTGAGATATCTTGATAAAATTTGGCGAGCGAGTGTATTTGGGTGTCCGATTAGACATTTGTCGGAACCGACCGGATCGGACCACTATAGCATATATCCACCATACAACCGATTTTTCAGAAAAAGGGGTTTTTTGTAATATCTTACCCAATTTAACAGATTGAAGCTTCAAACTTCACCATATACTTTCGTATATTGCACATATTGTTGCCTGAAAAAATTGATGAGATCGGTCGTATATATAGTATATATCCCCCACAACCGATTGTTCAGATAAGGAACTTTTCGTAATTTCTACCCTATTTTAACAGCTATAAGCTTCAAATTTCACCGATTGCTTACGTATATAGCATATATTGTTGTCTGAAAAAATCATAGAGATCGGTTGTATATATAGAATATATCTCACACAACCGATTGTTCAGATAAGAAACTTTTCGCAATTTCTACCCCATTTTAACAGCTAGAAGCTTCAAATTTCAGCAAATGCTTAAGTATATAGCATATATTGTTGTCTGAAAAAATCATAGAGATCGGTTGTATATATAGTATATATCTCATACAACCGATTGTTCAGATAAGAAACTTTGCGCAATTTCTGCCCCGTTTTAACAGCTAGAAGCTTCAAATTTCACAAAATGCTTACGTATATAGCATATATTGTTGTCTGAAAAAATCATAGAGATCGGTGGTATATATATTATATACTTCATATAAACTCTCATTTTTGCCCCTTTTTTACGGCTAGAAGCTTCAAAATTCATCAAATTTCATCAAATAGTTATGTTTACGTCATATATTTTTGAAATACGTGATTCGTAGTCATACTTTTACATGCAGACCACAAAAAACGTAAAGCTTTGCATCCTCACACAGATTACCTACCTATTTTTTATTTTATATTTATCTTAAAAATCGTTTAGATATGTTCAAATTTCACTAAATACTTACGTGTATAGCATATATTGTTGTCTGAGAAAATCATAGATACCGGTGGTATATATAGTATATATCCCATACAACCGATTGTTCAGATAAGAAACTTTGCGCAATTTCTTCCCCATTTTAACAGCTAGAAGCTTCAACTTTCACCAAATGCTTACGTGTATAGCATATATTGTTGTCTGAAAAAATCATTGAGATCGATGGTATATATAGTATATATCTCATACAACCGATTGTTCAGTTAAGAAACTTTGCGCAATTTCTGCCCCTTTTTAACAGCTAGACGCTTCAAATTTCACCATATGCTTACGTATATAGCATATATTGTTGTCTGAAAAAATCATAGAAATCGGTGGTATATATATTATATACTTCATATAAACTGTCATTTTTGCCCCTTTTTTACGGCTATAAGCTTCAAAATTCATCAAATTTCATCAAATAGTTACGTTTACGTCATATATTTTTGAAATACGTGATTCGTAGTCATAGTTTTTACATGCAGACCACAAACAACGTGAAGCTTTGCATCCTCACACAGATTACCTACCTATTTTTATACCTTTCATGAAAATTTTTGTAATATCTTACCCAATTTAACAGATTGAAGCTTCAAACTTCACCATATACTTTCGTATATTGCACATATTGTTGCCTGAAAAAATGTTTGAATTACGTGATTCGTAGTCATACTTTTTACATGCAGACCACAAAAAACGTGAAGCTTTGCATCCTCACACAGATTACCTACCTATTTTTATACCTTTCATGAAAATGAAATGGTATATTAATTTCGTCACGAAACCGAAAATTGTAAGTCCTTAAAGGAAAATAGATAGACCCACCATTAAGTAAACCGAAATAATCAGGTTGAAGAGCTGAGTTGATTTAGCCATGTCCGTCTGTCCGTCTGTCCGTCTGTCTGTTTGTATGCAAACTAGTCCCTAAATTTTTGAGATATCTTGATAAAATTTGGTGAGCGGGTGTATTTGGGTGTCTACCCCATTTTAACAGCTATAAGCTTCAAATTTCACCAATTGTTTACGTATATAGCATATATTGTTGTCTGAAAAAATCATAGAGATCGGTTGTATATATAGTATATATCTCATACAACCGATTGTTCAGATAAGAAACTTTTCGCAATTTCTACCCCCATTTTAACAGCTATAAGCTTAAAATTTCACCGATTGCTTACGTATATAGCATATATTGTTGTCTGAAAAAATCATAGAGATCGGTTGTATATATAGTATATATCTCACACAACCGATTGTTCAGATAAGAAACTTTTCGCAATTTCTACCCCATTTTAACAGCTAGAAGCTTCAAATTTCAGCAAATGCTTAAGTATATAGCATATATTGTTGTCTGAAAAAATCATAGAGATCGGTTGTATATATAGTATATATCTCATACAACCGATTGTTCAGATAAGAAACTTTGCGCAATTTCTGCCCCGTTTTAACAGCTAGAAGCTTCAAATTTCACAAAATGCTTACGTATATAGCATATATAGTTGTCTGAAAAAATCATAGAGATCGGTGGTATATATATTATATACTTCATATAAACTCCCATTTTTTCCCCTTTTTTACGGCTAGAAGCTTCAAAATTCATCAAATTTCATCAAATAGTTACGTTTACGTCATATATTTTTGAATTACGTGATTCGTAGTCATACTTTTTACATGCAGACCACAAAAAACGTGAAGCTTTGCATCCTCACACAGATTACCTACCTATTTTTATACCTTTCATGAAAATGAAATGGTATATTAATTTCGTCACGAAACCGAAACTTGTAAGTCCTTAAAGGAAAATAGATAGACCCACCATTAAGTATACCGAAATAATCAGGTTGAAGAGCTGAGTTGATTTAGCCATGTCCGTCTGTCCGTCTGTCCGTCTGTCTGTTTGTATGCAAACTAGTCCCTAAATTTTTGAGATATCTTGATAAAATTTGGTGAGCGGGTGTATTTGGGTGTCCGATTAGACATTTGTCGGAACCGACCGGATCGGACCACTATAGCATATATCCTCCATACAACCGATTTTTCAGAAAAAGGGGTTTTTTGTAATATCTTACCCAATTTAACAGATTGAAGCTTCAAACTTCACCATATACTTTCGTATATTGCACATATTGTTGCCTGAAAAAATTAATGAGATCGGTCGTATATATAGTATATATCCCCCACAACCGATTATTCAGATAAGGAACTTTTCGTAATTTCTACCCCATTTTAACAGCTATAAGCTTCAAATTTCACCGATTGCTTACGTATATAGCATATATTGTTGTCTGAAAAAATCATAGAGATCGGTTGTATATATAGTATATATCTCATACAACCGATTGTTCAGATAAGAAACTTTTCGCAATTTCTACCCCATTTTAACAGCTAGAAGCTTCAAATTTCAGCAAATGCTTAAGTATATAGCATATATTGTTGTCTGAAAAAATCATAGAGATCGGTTGTATATATAGTATATATCTCATACAACCGATTGTTCAGATAAGAAACTTTGCGCAATTTCTGCCCGGTTTTAACAGCTAGAAGCTTCAAATTTCACAAAATGCTTACGTATATAGCATATATTTTTGTCTGAAAAAATCATAGAGATCGGTGGTATATATATTATATACTTCATATAAACTCTCATTTTTGCCCCTTTTTTACGGCTAGAAGCTTCAAAATTCATCAAATTTCATCAAATAGTTACGTTTACGTCATATATTTTTGAATTACGTGATTCGTAGTCATACATTTTACATGCAGACTACAAAAAACGTGAAGCTTTGCATCCTCACACAGATTACCTACCTATTTTTATACCTTTCATGAAAATGAAATGGTATATTAATTTCGTCACGAAACCGAAAATTGTAAGTCCTTAAAGGAAAATAGATAGACCCACCATTAAGTATACCGAAATAATCAGGTTGAAGAGCTGAGTTGATTTAGCCATGTCCGTCTGTCCGTTTGTCCGTCTGTCCGTCTGTCTGTTTGTATGCAAACTAGTCCCTAAATTTTTGAGATATCTTGATAAAATTTGGTGAGCGGGTGTATTTGGGTGTCCGATTAGACATTTGTCGGAACCGACCGGATCGGACCACTATAGCATATATCCTCCATACAACCGATTTTTCAGAAAAAGGGTTTTTTTGTAATATCTTAAACAATTTAACAGATTGAAGCTTCAAACTTCACCATATACTTTCGTATATTGCACATATTGTTGCCTGAAAAAATTGATGAGATCGGTCGTATATATAGTATATATCCCCCACAACCGATTGTTCAGATAAGGAACTTTTCGTAATTTCTACCCCATTTTAACAGCTATAAGCTTCAAATTTCACCGATTGCTTACGTATATAGCATATATTGTTGTCTGAAAAAATCATAGAGATCGGTTGTATATATAGTATATATCTCATACAACCGATTGTTCAGATAAGAAACTTTTCGCAATTTCTACCCCATTTTAACAGCTATAAGCTTAAAATTTCACCTATTGCTTACGTATATAGCATATATTGTTGTCTGAAAAAATCATAGAGATCGGTTGTATATATAGTATATATCTCACACAACCGATTGTTCAGATAAGAAACTTTTCGCAATTTCTACCCCATTTTAACAGCTAGAAGCTTCAAATTTCAGCAAATGCTTAAGTATATAGCATATATTGTTGTCTGAAAAAATCATAGAGATCGGTTGTATATATAGTATATATCTCATACAACCGATTGTTCAGATAAGACACTTTGCGCAATTTCTGCCCCGTTTTAACAGCTAGAAGCTTCAAATTTCACAAAATGCTTACGTATATAGCATATATTGTTGTCTGAAAAAAATCATAGAGATCGGTGGTATATATATTATATACTTCATATAAACTCTCATTTTTGCCCCTTTTTTACGGCTAGAAGCTTCAAAATTCATCAAATTTCATCAAATAGTTACGTTTACGTCATATATTTTTGAAATACGTGATTCGTAGTCATACTTTTTACATGCAGACCACAAAAAACGTGAAGCTTTGCATCCTCACACAGATTACCTACCTATTTTTATACCTTTCATGAAAATGAAATGGTATATTAATTTCGTTACGAAACCGAAAATTGTAAGTCCTTAAAGGAAAATAGATAGACCCACCATTAAATATACCGAAATAATCAGGTTGAAGAGCTGAGTTGATTTAGCCATGTCCGTCTGTCCGTCTGTCCGTCTTTCTGTTTGTATGCAAACTAGTCCCTCAATTTTTGAGATATCTTGATAAAATTTGGCGAGCGGGTGTATTTGGGTGTCCGATTAGACATTTGTCGGAACCGACCGGATCGGACCACTATAGCATATATCCTCCATACAACCGATTTTTCAGAAAAAGGGGTTTTTTGTAATATCTTACCCAATTTAACAGATTGAAGCTTCAAACTTCACCATATACTTTCGTATATTGCACATATTGTTGCCAGAAAAAATTGATGAGATCGGTCGTATATATAGTATATATCCCCCACAACCGATTGTTCAGATAAGGAACTTTTCGTAATTTCTACCCTATTTTAACATCTATAAGCTTCAAATTTCACCGATTGCTTACGTATATAGCATATATTGTTGTCTGAAAAAATCATAGAGATCGGTTGTATATATAGTATATATCTCATACAACCGATTGTTCAGATAAGAAACTTTTCGCAATTTCTACCCCATTTTAGCAGCTATAAACTTAAAATTTCACCGATTGCCTACTTATATAGCATATTATGTTGTCTGAAAAAATCATAGAGATCGGTTGTATATATAGTATATATCTCACACAACCGATTGTTCAGATAAGAAACTTTTCGCAATTTCTACCCCATTTTAACAGCTAGAAGCTTCAAATTTCAGCAAATGCTTAAGTATATAGCATATATTGTTGTCTGAAAAAATCATAGAGATCGGTTGTATATATAGTATATATCTCACACAACCGATTGTTCAGATAAGAAACTTTTCGCAATTTCTGCCCCGTTTTAACAGCTAGAAGCTTCAAATTTCACAAAATGCTTACGTATATAGCATATATTGTTGTCTGAAAAAATCATAGAGATCGGTGGTATATATATTATATACTTCATATAAACTCTCATTTTTGCCCCTTTTTTACGGCTAGAAGCTTCAAAATTCATCAAATTTCATCAAATAGTTACGTTTACGTCATATATTTTTGAAATACGTGATTCGTGGTCATACTTTTTACATGCAGACCACAAAAAACGTGAAGCTTTGCATCCTCACACAGATTACCTACCTATTTTTATACCTTTCATGAAAATGAAATGGTATATTAATTTCGTCACGAAACCGAAAATTGTAAGTCCTTAAAGGAAAATAGATAGACCCACCATTAAGTATACCGAAATAATCAGGTTGAAATGCTGAGTTGATTTAGCCATGTCCGTCTGTCCGTCTGTCCGTCTGTCTGTTTGTATGCAAACTAGTCCCTCAATTTTTGAGATATCTTGATAAAATCTGGTGAGCGGGTGTATTTGGGTGTCCGATTAGACATTTGTCGGAACCGACCGGATCGGACCACTATAGCATATATCCTCCATACAACCGATTTTTCAGAAAAAGAGGTTTTTTGTAATATCTTACCCAATTTAACAGATTGAAGCTTCAAACTTCACCATATACTTTCGTATATTGCACATATTGTTGCCTGAAAAAATTGATGAGATCGGTCGTATATATAGTATATATCCCCCACAACCGATTGTTCAGATAAGGAACTTTTCGTAATTTCTACCCTATTTTAACAGCTATAAGCTTCAAATTTCACCGATTGCTTACGTATATAGCATATATTGTTGTCTGAAAAAATCATAGAGATCGGTTGTATATATAGTATATATCTCATACAACCGATTGTTCATATAAGAAACTTTTCGCAATTTCTACCCCATTTTAACAGCTATAAGCTTAAAATTTCACCGATTGCCTACGTATATAGCATATTATGTTGTCTGAAAAAATCATAGAGATCGGTTGTATATATAGTATATATCTCACACAACCGATTGTTCAGATAAGAAACTTTTCGCAATTTCTACCCCATTTTAACAGCTAGAAGCTTCAAATTTCAGCAAATGCTTAAGTATATAGCATATATTGTTGTCTGAAAAAATCATAGAGATCGGTTGTATATATAGTATATATCTCATACAACCGATTGTTCAGATAAGAAACTTTGCGCAATTTCTGCCCCGTTTTAACAGCTAGAAGCTTCAAATTTCACAAAATGCTTACGTATATAGCATATATTGTTGTCTGAAAAAATCATAGAGATCGGTGGTATATATATTATATACTTCATATAAACTCTCATTTTTGCCCCTTTTTTACGGCTAGAAGCTTCAAAATTCATCAAATTTCATCAAATAGTTACGTTTACGTCATATATTTTTGAAATACGTGATTCGTAGTCATACTTTTTACATGCAGACCACAAAAAACGTGAAGCTTTGCATCCTCACACAGATTACCTACCTATTTTTATACCTTTCATGAAAATGAAATGGTATATTAATTTCGTCACGAAACCGAAAATTGTAAGTCCTTAAAGGAAAATAGATAGACCCACCATTAAGTATACCGAAATAATCAGGTTGAAGAGCTGAGTTGATTTAGCCATGTCCGTCTGTCCGTCTGTCCGTCTGTCTGTTTGTATGCAATTTTTGAGATATCTTGATAAAATTTGGTGAGCGGGTGTATTTGGGTGTCCGATTAGACATTTGTCGGAACCGACCGGATCGGACCACTATAGCATATATCCTCCATACAACCGATTTTTCAGAAAAAGGGGTTTTTTGTAATATCTTACCCAATTTAACAGATTTAAGCTTCAAACTTCACCATATACTTTCGTATATTGCACATATTGTTGCCTGAAAAAATTGATGAGATCGGTCGTATATATAGTATATATCCCCCACAACCGATTGTTCAGATAAGGAACTTTTCGTAATTTCTACCCCATTTTAACAGCTATAAGCTTCAAATTTCACCGATTGCTTACGTATATAGCATATATTGTTGTCTGAAAAAATCATAGAGATCGGTTGTATATATAGTATATATCTCATACAACCGATTGTTCAGGTAAGAAACTTTTCGCAATTTCTACCCCATTTTAACAGCTATAAGCTTAAAATTTCACCGATTGCTTACGTATATAGCATATGTTGTTGTCTGAAAAAATCATAGAGATCGGTTGTATATATAGTATATATCTCACACAACCGATTGTTCAGATAAGAAACTTTTCGCAATTTCTACCCCATTTTAACAGCTAGAAGCTTCAAATTTCAGCAAATGCTTAAGTATATAGCATATATTGTTGTCTGAAAAAATCATAGAGATCGGTTGTATATATAGTATATATCTCATACAACCGATTGTTCAGATAAGAAACTTTGCGCAATTTCTGCCCCGTTTTAACAGCTAGAAGCTTCAAATTTCACAAAATGCTTACGTATATAGCATATATAGTTGTCTGAAAAAATCATAGAGATCGGTGATATATATATTATATACTTCATATAAACTCTCATTTTTGCCCCTTTTTTACGGCTAGAAGCTTCAAAATTCATCAAATTTCATCAAATAGTTACGTTTACGTCATATATTTTTGAATTACGTGATTCGTAGTCATACTTTTTACATGCAGACCACAAAAAACGTGAAGCTTTGCATCCTCACACAGATTACCTACCTATTTTTATACCTTTCATGAAAATGAAATGGTATATTAATTTCGTCACGAAACCGAAAATTGTAAGTCCTTAAAGGAAAATAGATAGACCCACCATTAAGTATACCGAAATAATCAGGTTGAAGAGCTGAGTTGATTTAGCCATGTCCGTCTGTCCGTCTGTCCGTCTGTCTGTTTGTATGCAAACTAGTCCCTAAATTTTTGAGATATCTTGATAAAATTTGGTGAGCGGGTGTATTTGGGTGTCCGATTAGACATTTGTCGGAACCGACCGGATCGGACCACTATAGCATATATCCTCCATACAACCGATTTTTCAGAAAAAGGGGTTTTTTGTAATATCTTACCCAATTTAACAGATTGAAGCTTCAAACTTCACCATATACTTTCGTATATTGCACATATTGTTGCCTGAAAAAATTGATGAGATCGGTCGTATATATAGTATATATCCCCCACAACCGATTGTTCAGATAAGGAACTTTTCGTAATTTCTACCCCATTTTAACAGCTATAAGCTTCAAATTTCACCGATTGCTTACGTATATAGCATATATTGTTGTCTGAAAAAATCATAGAGATCGGTTGTATATATAGTATATATCTCATACAACCGATTGTTCAGGTAAGAAACTTTTCGCAATTTCTACCCCATTTTAACAGCTATAAGCTTAAAATTTCACCGATTGCTTACGTATATAGCATATGTTGTTGTCTGAAAAAATCATAGAGATCGGTTGTATATATAGTATATATCTCACACAACCGATTGTTCAGATAAGAAACTTTTCGCAATTTCTACCCCATTTTAACAGCTAGAAGCTTCAAATTTCAGCAAATGCTTAAGTATATAGCATATATTGTTGTCTGAAAAAATCATAGAGATCGGTTGTATATATAGTATATATCTCACACAACCGATTGTTCAGATAAGAAACTTTTCGCAATTTCTGCCCCGTTTTAACAGCTAGAAGCTTCAAATTTCACAAAATGCTTACGTATATAGCATATATTGTTGTCTGAAAAAATCATAGAGATCGGTGGTATATATATTATATACTTCATATAAACTCTCATTTTTGCCCCTTTTTTACGGCTAGAAGCTTCAAAATTCATCAAATTTCATCAAATAGTTACGTTTACGTCATATATTTTTGAAATACGTGATTCGTGGTCATACTTTTTACATGCAGACCACAAAAAACGTGAAGCTTTGCATCCTCACACAGATTACCTACCTATTTTTATACCTTTCATGAAAATGAAATGGTATATTAATTTCGTCACGAAACCGAAAATTGTAAGTCCTTAAAGGAAAATAGATAGACCCACCATTAAGTATACCGAAATAATCAGGTTGAAATGCTGAGTTGATTTAGCCATGTCCGTCTGTCCGTCTGTCCGTCTGTCTGTTTGTATGCAAACTAGTCCCTCAATTTTTGAGATATCTTGATAAAATCTGGTGAGCGGGTGTATTTGGGTGTCCGATTAGACATTTGTCGGAACCGACCGGATCGGACCACTATAGCATATATCCTCCATACAACCGATTTTTCAGAAAAGAGGTTTTTTGTAATATCTTACCCAATTTAACAGATTGAAGCTTCAAACTTCACCATATACTTTCGTATATTGCACATATTGTTGCCTGAAAAAATTGATGAGATCGGTCGTATATATAGTATATATCCCCCACAACCGATTGTTCAGATAAGGAACTTTTCGTAATTTCTACCCTATTTTAACAGCTATAAGCTTCAAATTTCACCGATTGCTTACGTATATAGCATATATTGTTGTCTGAAAAAATCATAGAGATCGGTTGTATATATAGTATATATCTCATACAACCGATTGTTCATATAAGAAACTTTTCGCAATTTCTACCCCATTTTAACAGCTATAAGCTTAAAATTTCACCGATTGCCTACGTATATAGCATATTATGTTGTCTGAAAAAATCATAGAGATCGGTTGTATATATAGTATATATCTCACACAACCGATTGTTCAGATAAGAAACTTTTCGCAATTTCTACCCCATTTTAACAGCTAGAAGCTTCAAATTTCAGCAAATGCTTAAGTATATAGCATATATTGTTGTCTGAAAAAATCATAGAGATCGGTTGTATATATAGTATATATCTCATACAACCGATTGTTCAGATAAGAAACTTTGCGCAATTTCTGCCCCGTTTTAACAGCTAGAAGCTTCAAATTTCACAAAATGCTTACGTATATAGCATATATTGTTGTCTGAAAAAATCATAGAGATCGGTGGTATATATATTATATACTTCATATAAACTCTCATTTTTGCCCCTTTTTTACGGCTAGAAGCTTCAAAATTCATCAAATTTCATCAAATAGTTACGTTTACGTCATATATTTTTGAAATACGTGATTCGTAGTCATACTTTTTACATGCAGACCACAAAAAACGTGAAGCTTTGCATCCTCACACAGATTACCTACCTATTTTTATACCTTTCATGAAAATGAAATGGTATATTAATTTCGTCACGAAACCGAAAATTGTAAGTCCTTAAAGGAAAATAGATAGACCCACCATTAAGTATACCGAAATAATCAGGTTGAAGAGCTGAGTTGATTTAGCCATGTCCGTCTGTCCGTCTGTCCGTCTGTCTGTTTGTATGCAATTTTTGAGATATCTTGATAAAATTTGGTGAGCGGGTGTATTTGGGTGTCCGATTAGACATTTGTCGGAACCGACCGGATCGGACCACTATAGCATATATCCTCCATACAACCGATTTTTCAGAAAAAGGGGTTTTTTGTAATATCTTACCCAATTTAACAGATTTAAGCTTCAAACTTCACCATATACTTTCGTATATTGCACATATTGTTGCCTGAAAAAATTGATGAGATCGGTCGTATATATAGTATATATCCCCCACAACCGATTGTTCAGATAAGGAACTTTTCGTAATTTCTACCCCATTTTAACAGCTATAAGCTTCAAATTTCACCGATTGCTTACGTATATAGCATATATTGTTGTCTGAAAAAATCATAGAGATCGGTTGTATATATAGTATATATCTCATACAACCGATTGTTCAGGTAAGAAACTTTTCGCAATTTCTACCCCATTTTAACAGCTATAAGCTTAAAATTTCACCGATTGCTTACGTATATAGCATATGTTGTTGTCTGAAAAAATCATAGAGATCGGTTGTATATATAGTATATATCTCACACAACCGATTGTTCAGATAAGAAACTTTTCGCAATTTCTACCCCATTTTAACAGCTAGAAGCTTCAAATTTCAGCAAATGCTTAAGTATATAGCATATATTGTTGTCTGAAAAAATCATAGAGATCGGTTGTATATATAGTATATATCTCATACAACCGATTGTTCAGATAAGAAACTTTGCGCAATTCTGCCCCGTTTTAACAGCTAGAAGCTTCAAATTTCACAAAATGCTTACGTATATAGCATATATAGTTGTCTGAAAAAATCATAGAGATCGGTGATATATATATTATATACTTCATATAAACTCTCATTTTTGCCCCTTTTTTACGGCTAGAAGCTTCAAAATTCATCAAATTTCATCAAATAGTTACGTTTACGTCATATATTTTTGAATTACGTGATTCGTAGTCATACTTTTTACATGCAGACCACAAAAAACGTGAAGCTTTGCATCCTCACACAGATTACCTACCTATTTTTATACCTTTCATGAAAATGAAATGGTATATTAATTTCGTCACGAAACCGAAAATTGTAAGTCCTTAAAGGAAAATAGATAGACCCACCATTAAGTATACCGAAATAATCAGGTTGAAGAGCTGAGTTGATTTAGCCATGTCCGTCTGTCCGTCTGTCCGTCTGTCTGTTTGTATGCAAACTAGTCCCTAAATTTTTGAGATATCTTGATAAAATTTGGTGAGCGGGTGTATTTGGGTGTCCGATTAGACATTTGTCGGAACCGACCGGATCGGACCACTATAGCATATATCCTCCATACAACCGATTTTTCAGAAAAAGGGGTTTTTTGTAATATCTTACCCAATTTAACAGATTGAAGCTTCAAACTTCACCATATACTTTCGTATATTGCACATATTGTTGCCTGAAAAAATTGATGAGATCGGTCGTATATATAGTATATATCCCCCACAACCGATTGTTCAGATAAGGAACTTTTCGTAATTTCTACCCCATTTTAACAGCTATAAGCTTCAAATTTCACCGATTGCTTACGTATATAGCATATATTGTTGTCTGAAAAAATCATAGAGATCGGTTGTATATATAGTATATATCTCATACAACCGATTGTTCAGATAAGAAGCTTTTCGCAATTTCTACCCCATTTTAACAGCTATAAGCTTAAAATTTCACCGATTGCTTACGTATATAGCATATATTGTTGTCTGAAAAAATCATAGAGATCGGTTGTATATATAGTATATATCTCACACAACCGATTGTTCAGATAAGAAACTTTTCGCAATTTCTACCCCATTTTAACAGCTAGAAGCTTCAAATTTCAGCAAATGCTTAAGTATATAGCATATATTGTTGTCTGAAAAAAATCATAGAGATCGGTTGTATATATAGTATATATCTCATACAACCGATTGTTCAGATAAGAAACTTTGCGCAATTTCTGCCCCGTTTTAACAGCTAGAAGCTTCAAATTTCACAAAATGCTTACGTATATAGCATATATTGTTGTCTGAAAAAATCATAGAGATTAGTGGTATATATATTATATACTTCATATAAACTCTCATTTTTGCCCCTTTTTTAAGGCTAAAAGCTTCAAAATTCATCAAATTTCATCAAATAGTTACGTTTACGTCATATATTTTTGAAATACGTGATTCGTAGTTATACTTTTTACATGCAGACCACAAAAAACGTGAAGCTTTGCATCCTCACACAGATTACCTACCTATTTTTATACCTTTCATGAAAATGAAATGGTATATTAATTTCGTCACGAAACCGAAAATTGTAAGTCCTTAAAGGAAAATAGATAGACCCACCATTAAGTATACCGAAATAATCAGGTTGAAGAGCTGAGTTGATTTAGCCATGTCCGTCTGTCCGTCTGTCTGTTTGTATGCAAACTAGTCCCTAAATTTTTGAGATATCTTGATAAAATTTGGTGAGCGGGTGTATTTGGGTGTCCGATTAGACATTTGTCGGAACCGACCGTTTCGGACCACTATATCATATATCCTCCATACAACCGATTTTTCAGAAAAAGGGTTTTTTTGTAATATCTTACCCAATTTAACAGATTGAAGCTTCAAACTTCACCATATACTTTCGTATATTGCACATATTGTTGCCTGAAAAAATTGATGAGATCGGTCGTATATATAGTATATATCCCCCACAACCGATTGTTCAGATAAGGAACTTTTCGTACTTTCTACCCCATTTTAACAGCTATAAGCTTCAAATTTCACCGATTGCTTACGTATATAGCATATATTGTTGTCTGAAAAAATCATAGAGATCGGTTGTATATATAGTATATATCTCATACAACCGATTGTTCAGATAAGAAACTTTTCGCAATTTCTACCCCATTTTAACAGCTATAAGCTTAAAATTTCACCGATTGCTTACGTATATAGCATATATTGTTGTCTAAAAAAATCATAGAGATCGGTTGTATATATAGTATATATCTCACACAACCGATTGTTCAGATAAGAAACTTTTCGCAATTTCTACCCCATTTTAACAGCTAGAAGCTTCAAATTTCAGCAAATGCTTAAGTATATAGCATATATTGTTGTCTGAAAAAATCATAGAGATCGGTTGTATATATAGTATATATCTCATACAACCGATTGTTCAGATAAGAAACTTTGCGCAATTTCTGCCCCGTTTTAACAGCTAGAAGCTTCAAATTTCACAAAATGCTTACGTATATAGCATATATTGTTGTCTGAAAAAATCATAGAGATCGGTGGTATATATATTATATACTTCATATAAACTCTCATTTTTGCCCCTTTTTTACGGCTAGAAGCTTCAAAATTCACCAATTTCATCAAATAGTTACGTTTACGTCATATATTTTTGAAATACGTGATTCGTAGTCATATTTTTTACATGCAGACCACAAAAAACGTGAAGCTTTGCATCCTCACACAGATTACCTACCTATTTTTATATCTTTCATGAAAATGAAATGGTATATTAATTTCGTCACGAAACCGAAAATTGTAAGTCCTTAAAGGAAAATAGATAGACCCACCATTAAGTATACCGAAATAATCAGGTTGAAGAGCTGAGTTGATTTAGCCATGTCCGTCTGTCCGTCTGTCCGTCTGTCCGTCTGTCTGTTTGTATGCAAACTAGTCCCTCAATTTTTGAGATATCTTGATAAAATTTGGTGAGCGGGTGTATTTGGGTGTCCGATTAGACATTTGTCGGAACCGACCGGATCGGACCACTATAGCATATATCCTCCATACAACCGATTTTTCAGAAAAAGGGGTTTTTTGTAATATCTTACCCAATTTAACAGATTGAAGCTTCAAACTTCACCATATACTTTCGTATATTGATGATGAGATCGGTCGTATATATAGTATATATCCCCCACAACCGATTGTTCAGATAAGGAACTTTTCGTAATTTCTACCCTATTTTAACAGCTATAAGCTTCAAATTTCACCGATTGCTTACGTATATAGCATATATTGTTGTCTGAAAAAATCATAGAGATCGGTTGTATATATAGTATATATCTCATACAACCGATTGTTCACATAAGAAACTTTTCGCAATTTCTACCCCATTTTAACAGCTATAAGCTTAAAATTTCACCGATTGCCTACGTATATAGCATATTATGTTGTCTGAAAAAATCATAGAGATCGGTTGTATATATAGTATATATCTCACACAACCGATTGTTCAGATAAGAAACTTTTCGCAATTTCTACCCCATTTTAACAGCTAGAAGCTTCAAATTTCAGCAAATGCTTAAGTATATAGCATATATTGTTGTCTGAAAAAATCATAGAGATCGGTTGTATATATAGTATATATCTCATACAACCGATTGTTCAGATAAGAAACTTTGCGCAATTTCTGCCCCGTTTTAACAGCTAGAAGCTTCAAATTTCACAAAATGCTTACGTATATAGCATATATTGTTGTCTGAAAAAATCATAGAGATCGGTGGTATATATATTATATACTTCATATAAACTCTCATTTTTGCCCCTTTTTTACGGCTAGAAGCTTCAAAATTCATCAAATAGTTACGTTTACGTCATATATTTTTGAAATACGTGATTCGTAGTCATACTTTTTACATGCAGACCACAAAAAACGTGAAGCTTTGCATCCTCACACAGATTACCTACCTATTTTTATACCTTTCATGAAAATGAAATGGTATATTAATTTCGTCACGAAACCGAAAACTGTAATCCTTAAAGGAAAATAGATAGACCCACCATTAAGTATACCGAAATAATCAGGTTGAAGAGCTGAGTTGATTTAGCCATGTCCGTCCTGTCCGTCTGTCCGTCTGTCTGTTTGTATGCAATTTTTGAGATATCTTGATAAAATTTGGTGAGCGGGTGTATTTGGGTGTCCGATTAGACATTTGTCGGAACCGACCGGATCGGACCACTATAGCATATATCCTCCATACAACCGATTTTTCAGAAAAAGGGGTTTTTTGTAATATCTTACCCAATTTAACAGATTGAAGCTTCAAACTTCACCATATACTTTCGTATATTGCACATATTGTTGCCTGAAAAAATTGATGAGATCGGTCGTATATATAGTATATATCCCCCACAACCGATTGTTCAGATAAGGAACTTTTCGTAATTTCTACCCAATTTTAACAGCTATAAGCTTCAAATTTCACCGATTGCTTACGTATATAGCATATATTGTTGTCTGAAAAAATCATAGAGATCGGTTGTATATATAGTATATATCTCATACAACCGATTGTTCAGATAAGAAACTTTTCGCAATTTCTACCCCATTTTAACAGCTATAAGCTTAAAATTTCACCGATTGCTTACGTATATAGCATATGTTGTTGTCTGAAAAAATCATAGAGATCGGTTGTATATATAGTATATATCTCACACAACCGATTGTTCAGATAAGAAACTTTTCGCAATTTCTACCCCATTTTAACAGCTAGAAGCTTCAAATTTCAGCAAATGCTTAAGTATATAGCATATATTGTTGTCTGAAAAAATCATAGAGATCGGTTGAATATATAGTATATATCTCATACAACCGATTGTTCAGATAAGAAACTTTGCGCAATTTCTGCCCCGTTTTAACAGCTAGAAGCTTCAAATTTCACAAAATGCTTACGTATATAGCATATATAGTTGTCTGAAAAAATCATAGAGATCGGTGGTATATATATTATATACTTCATATAAACTCTCATTTTTGCCCCTTTTTTACGGCTAGAAGCTTCAAAATTCATCAAATTTCATCAAATAGTTACGTTTACGTCATATATTTTTGAATTACGTGATTCGTAGTCATACTTTTTACATGCAGACCACAAAAAACGTGAAGCTTTGCATCCTCACACAGATTACCTACCTATTTTTATACCTTTCATGAAAATGAAATGGTATATTAATTTCGTCACGAAACCGAAAATTGTAAGTCCTTAAAGGAAAATAGATAGACCCACCATTAAGTATACCGAAATAATCAGGTTGAAGAGCTGAGTTGATTTAGCCATGTCCGTCTGTCCGTCTGTCCGTCTGTCTGTTTGTATGCAAACTAGTCCCTAAATTTTTGAGATATCTTGATAAAATTTGGTGAGCGGGTGTATTTGGGTGTCCGATTAGACATTTGTCGGAACCGACCGGATCGGACCACTATAGCATATATCCTCCATACAACCGATTTTTCAGAAAAAGGGGTTTTTTGTAATATCTTACCCAATTTAACAGATTGAAGCTTCAAACTTCACCATATACTTTCGTATATTGCACATATTGTTGCCTGAAAAAATTGATGAGATCGGTCGTATATATAGTATATATCCCCCACAACCGATTGTTCAGATAAGGAACTTTTCGTAATTTCTACCCCATTTTAACAGCTATAAGCTTCAAATTTCACCGATTGCTTACGTATATAGCATATATTGTTGTCTGAAAAAATCATAGAGATCGGTTGTATATATAGAATATATCTCATACAACCGATTGTTCAGATAAGAAACTTTTCGCAATTTCTACCCCATTTTAACAGCTATAAGCTTAAAATTTCACCTATTGCTTACGTATATAGCATATATTGTTGTCTGAAAAAATCATAGAGATCGGTTGTATATATAGTATATATCTCACACAACCGATTGTTCAGATAAGAAACTTTTCGCAATTTCTACCCCATTTTAACAGCTAGAAGCTTCAAATTTCAGCAAATGCTTAAGTATATAGCATATATTGTTGTCTGAAAAAATCATAGAGATCGGTTGTATATATAGTATATATCTCATACAACCGATTGTTCAGATAAGAAACTTTGCGCAATTTCTGCACCGTTTTAACAGCTAGAAGCTTCAAATTTCACAAAATGCTTACGTATATAGCATATATTGTTGTCTGAAAAAATCATAGAGATCGGTGGTATATATATTATATACTTCATATAAACTCTCATTTTTGCCCCTTTTTTACGGCTAGAAGCTTCAAAATTCATCAAATTTCATCAAATAGTTACGTTTACGTCATATATTTTTGAAATACGTGATTCGTAGTCATACTTTTTACATGCAGACCACAAAAAACGTGAAGCTTTGCATCCTCACACAGATTACCTACCTATTTTTATACCTTTCATGAAAATGAAATGGTATATTAATTTCGTCACGAAACCGAAAATTGTAAGTCCTTAAAGGAAAATAGATAGACCCACCATTAAGTATACCGAAATAATCAGGTTGAAGAGCTGAGTTGATTTAGCCATGTCCGTCTGTCCGTCTGTCCGTCTGTCCGTCTGTCTGTTTGTATGCAAACTAGTCCCTCAATTTTTGAGATATCTTGATAAAATTTGGCGAGCGGGTGTATTTGGGTGTCCGATTAGACATTTGTCGGAACCGACCGGATCGGACCACTATAGCATATATCCTCCATACAACCGATTTTTCAGAAAAAGGGGTTTTTTGTAATATCTTACCCAATTTAACAGATTGAAGCTTCAAACTTCACCATATACTTTCGTATATTGCACATATTGTTGCCTGAAAAAATTGATGAGATCGGTCGTATATATAGTATATATCCCCCACAACCGATTGTTCAGATAAGGAACTTTTCGTAATTTCTACCCTATTTTAACAGCTATAAGCTTCAAATTTCACCGATTGCTTACGTATATAGCATATATTGTTGTCTGAAAAAATCATAGAGATCGGTTGTATATATAGTATATATCTCATACAACCGATTGTTCAGATAAGAAACTTTTCGCAATTTCTACCCCATTTTAACAGCTATAAGCTTAAACTTTCACCGATTGCCTACGTATATAGCATATTATGTTGTCTGAAAAAATCATAGAGATCGGTTGTATATATAGTATATATCTCACACAACCGATTGTTCAGATAAGAAACTTTTCGTAATTTCTACCCCATTTTAACAGCTAGAAGCTTCAAATTTCAGCAAATGCTTAAGTATATAGCATATATTGTTGTCTGAAAAAATCATAGAGATCGGTTGTATATATAGTATATATCTCATACAACCGATTGTTCAGATAAGAAACTTTGCGCAATTTCTGCCCCGTTTTAACAGCTAGAAGCTTCAAATTTCACAAAATGCTTACGTATATAGCATATATTGTTGTCTGAAAAAATCATAGAGATCGGTGGTATATATATTATATACTTCATATAAACTCTCATTTTTGCCCCTTTTTTACGGCTAGAAGCTTCAAAATTCATCAAATTTCATCAAATAGTTACGTTTACGTCATATATTTTTGAAATACGTGATTCGTAGTCATACTTTTTACATGCAGACCACAAAAAACGTGAAGCTTTGCATCCTCACACAGATTACCTACCTATTTTTTATTTTATATTTATCTTAAAAATCGTTTAGATATGTTCAAATTTCACTAAATACTTACGTGTATAGCATATATTGTTGTCTGAGAAAATCATAGATACCGGTGGTATATATAGTATATATCCCATACAACCGATTGTTCAGATAAGAAACTTTGCGCAATTTCTTCCCCATTTTAACAGCTAGAAGCTTCAACTTTCACCAAATGCTTACGTGTATAGCATATATTGTTGTCTGAAAAAATCATTGAGATCGATGGTATATATAGTATATATCTCATACAACCGATTGTTCAGTTAAGAAACTTTGCGCAATTTCTGCCCCTTTTTAACAGCTAGACGCTTCAAATTTCACCATATGCTTACGTATATAGCATATATTGTTGTCTGAAAAAATCATAGAGATCGGTGGTATATATATTATATACTTCATATAAACTGTCATTTTTGCCCCTTTTTTACGGCTAGAAGCTTCAAAATTCATCAAATTTCATCAAATAGTTACGTTTACGTCATATATTTTTGAAATACGTGATTCGTAGTCATAGTTTTTACATGCAGACCACAAAAAACGTGAAGCTTTGCATCCTCACACAGATTACCTACCTATTTTTATACCTTTCATGAAAATTTTAGTAATATCTTACCCAATTTAACAGATTGAAGCTTCAAACTTCACCATATACTTTCGTATATTGCACATATTGTTGCCTGAAAAAATTTTAGAATTACGTGATTCGTAGTCATACTTTTTACATGCACCCCACAAAAAACGTGAAGCTTTGCATCCTAACACAGATTACCTACCTATTTTTATACCTTTCATGAAAATGAAATGATATATTAATTTCGTCACGAAACCGAAAATTGTAAGTCCTTAAAGGAAAATAGATAGACCCACCATTAAGTAAACCGAAATAATCAGGTTGAAGAGCTGAGTTGATTTAGCCATGTCCGTCTGTCCGTCTGTCTGTTTGTATGCAAACTAGTCCCTAAATTTTTGAGATATCTTGATAAAATTTGGTGAGCGGGTGTATTTGGGTGTCCGATTAGACATTTGTCGGAACCGACCGGATCGGACCACTATAGCATATATCCTCCATACAACCGATTTTTCAGAAAAAGGGGTTTTTTGTAATATCTTACCCAATTTAACAGATTGAAGCTTCAAACTTCACCATATACTTTCGTATATTGCACATATTGTTGCCTGAAAAAATTGATGAGATCGGTCGTATATATAGTATATATCCCCCACAACCGATTGTTCAGATAAGGAACTTTTCGTAATTTCTACCCCATTTGAACAGCTATAAGCTTCAAATTTCACGGATTGCTTACGTATATAGCATATATTGTTGTCTGAAAAAATCATAGAGATCGGTTGTATATATAGTATATATCTCATACAACCGATTGTTCAGATAAGAAACTTTTCGCAATTTCTACCCCATTTTAACAGCTATAAGCTTAAAATTTCACCGATTGCTTACGTATATAGCATATATTGTTGTCTGAAAAAATCATAGAGATCGGTTGTATATATAGTATATATCTCACACAACCGATTGTTCAGATAAGAAACTTTTCGCAATTTCTACCCCATTTTAACAGCTAGAAGCTTCAAATTTCAGCAAATGCTTAAGTATATAGCATATATTGTTGTCTGAAAAAATCATAGAGATCGGTTGTATATATAGTATATATCTCATACAACCGATTGTTCAGATAAGAAACTTTGCGCAATTTCTGCCCCGTTTTAACAGCTAGAAGCTTCAAATTTCACAAAATGCTTACGTATATAGCATATATTGTTGTCTGAAAAAATCATAGAGATCGGTGGTATATATATTATATACTTCATATAAACTCTCATTTTTGCCCCTTTTTTACGGCTAGAAGCTTCAAAATTCATCAAATTTCATCAAATAGTTACGTTTACGTCATATATTTTTGAATTACGTGATTCGTAGTCATACTTTTTACATGCAGACCACAAAAAACGTGAAGCTTTGCATCCTCACACAGATTACCTACCTATTTTTATACCTTTCATGAAAATGAAATGGTATATTAATTTCGTCACGAAACCGAAAATTGTAAGTCCTTAAAGGAAAATAGATAGACCCACCATTAAGTATACCGAAATAATCAGGTTGAAGAGCTGAGTTGATTTAGCCATGTCCGTCTGTCCGTCTGTCCGTCTGTCTGTTTGTATGCAAACTAGTCCCTAAATTTTTGAGATATCTTGATAAAATTTGGTGAGCGGGTGTATTTGGGTGTCCGATTAGACATTTGTCGGAACCGACCGGATCGGACCACTATAGCATATATCCTCCATACAACCGATTTTTCAGAAAAAGGGGTTTTTTGTAATATCTTACGCAATTTAACAGATTGAAGCTTCAAACTTCACCATATACTTTCGTATATTGCACATATTGTTGCCTGAAAAAATTGATGAGATCGGTCGTATATATAGTATATATCCCCCACAACCGATTGTTCAGATAAGGAACTTTTCGTAATTTCTACCCCATTTTAACAGCTATAAGCTTCAAATTTCACCGATTGCTTACGTATATAGCATATATTGTTGTCTGAAAAAATCATAGAGATCGGTTGTATATATAGTATATATCTCATACAACCGATTGTTCAGATAAGAAACTTTTCGCAATTTCTACCCCATTTTAACAGCTATAAGCTTAAACTTTCACCGATTGCCTACGTATATAGCATATTATGTTGTCTGAAAAAATCATAGAGATCGGTTGTATATATAGTATATATCTCACACAACCGATTGTTCAGATAAGAAACTTTTCGTAATTTCTACCCCATTTTAACAGCTAGAAGCTTCAAATTTCAGCAAATGCTTAAGTATATAGCATATATTGTTGTCTGAAAAAATCATAGAGATCGGTTGTATATATAGTATATATCTCATACAACCGATTGTTCAGATAAGAAACTTTGCGCAATTTCTGCCCCGTTTTAACAGCTAGAAGCTTCAAATTTCACAAAATGCTTACGTATATAGCATATATTGTTGTCTGAAAAAATCATAGAGATCGGTGGTATATATATTATATACTTCATATAAACTCTCATTTTTGCCCCTTTTTTACGGCTAGAAGCTTCAAAATTCATCAAATTTCATCAAATAGTTACGTTTACGTCATATATTTTTGAAATACGTGATTCGTAGTCATACTTTTTACATGCAGACCACAAAAAACGTGAAGCTTTGCATCCTCACACAGATTACCTACCTATTTTTTATTTTATATTTATCTTAAAAATCGTTTAGATATGTTCAAATTTCACTAAATACTTACGTGTATAGCATATATTGTTGTCTGAGAAAATCATAGATACCGGTGGTATATATAGTATATATCCCATACAACCGATTGTTCAGATAAGAAACTTTGCGCAATTTCTTCCCCATTTTAACAGCTAGAAGCTTCAACTTTCACCAAATGCTTACGTGTATAGCATATATTGTTGTCTGAAAAAATCATTGAGATCGATGGTATATATAGTATATATCTCATACAACCGATTGTTCAGTTAAGAAACTTTGCGCAATTTCTGCCCCTTTTTAACAGCTAGACGCTTCAAATTTCACCATATGCTTACGTATATAGCATATATTGTTGTCTGAAAAAATCATAGAGATCGGTGGTATATATATTATATACTTCATATAAACTGTCATTTTTGCCCCTTTTTTACGGCTAGAAGCTTCAAAATTCATCAAATTTCATCAAATAGTTACGTTTACGTCATATATTTTTGAAATACGTGATTCGTAGTCATAGTTTTTACATGCAGACCACAAAAAACGTGAAGCTTTGCATCCTCACACAGATTACCTACCTATTTTTATACCTTTCATGAAAATTTTAGTAATATCTTACCCAATTTAACAGATTGAAGCTTCAAACTTCACCATATACTTTCGTATATTGCACATATTGTTGCCTGAAAAAATTTTAGAATTACGTGATTCGTAGTCATACTTTTTACATGCACCCCACAAAAAACGTGAAGCTTTGCATCCTAACACAGATTACCTACCTATTTTTATACCTTTCATGAAAATGAAATGATATATTAATTTCGTCACGAAACCGAAAATTGTAAGTCCTTAAAGGAAAATAGATAGACCCACCATTAAGTAAACCGAAATAATCAGGTTGAAGAGCTGAGTTGATTTAGCCATGTCCGTCTGTCCGTCTGTCTGTTTGTATGCAAACTAGTCCCTAAATTTTTGAGATATCTTGATAAAATTTGGTGAGCGGGTGTATTTGGGTGTCCGATTAGACATTTGTCGGAACCGACCGGATCGGACCACTATAGCATATATCCTCCATACAACCGATTTTTCAGAAAAAGGGGTTTTTTGTAATATCTTACCCAATTTAACAGATTGAAGCTTCAAACTTCACCATATACTTTCGTATATTGCACATATTGTTGCCTGAAAAAATTGATGAGATCGGTCGTATATATAGTATATATCCCCCACAACCGATTGTTCAGATAAGGAACTTTTCGTAATTTCTACCCCATTTGAACAGCTATAAGCTTCAAATTTCACGGATTGCTTACGTATATAGCATATATTGTTGTCTGAAAAAATCATAGAGATCGGTTGTATATATAGTATATATCTCATACAACCGATTGTTCAGATAAGAAACTTTTCGCAATTTCTACCCCATTTTAACAGCTATAAGCTTAAAATTTCACCGATTGCTTACGTATATAGCATATATTGTTGTCTGAAAAAATCATAGAGATCGGTTGTATATATAGTATATATCTCACACAACCGATTGTTCAGATAAGAAACTTTTCGCAATTTCTACCCCATTTTAACAGCTAGAAGCTTCAAATTTCAGCAAATGCTTAAGTATATAGCATATATTGTTGTCTGAAAAAATCATAGAGATCGGTTGTATATATAGTATATATCTCATACAACCGATTGTTCAGATAAGAAACTTTGCGCAATTTCTGCCCCGTTTTAACAGCTAGAAGCTTCAAATTTCACAAAATGCTTACGTATATAGCATATATTGTTGTCTGAAAAAATCATAGAGATCGGTGGTATATATATTATATACTTCATATAAACTCTCATTTTTGCCCCTTTTTTACGGCTAGAAGCTTCAAAATTCATCAAATTTCATCAAATAGTTACGTTTACGTCATATATTTTTGAATTACGTGATTCGTAGTCATACTTTTTACATGCAGACCACAAAAAACGTGAAGCTTTGCATCCTCACACAGATTACCTACCTATTTTTATACCTTTCATGAAAATGAAATGGTATATTAATTTCGTCACGAAACCGAAAATTGTAAGTCCTTAAAGGAAAATAGATAGACCCACCATTAAGTATACCGAAATAATCAGGTTGAAGAGCTGAGTTGATTTAGCCATGTCCGTCTGTCCGTCTGTCCGTCTGTCTGTTTGTATGCAAACTAGTCCCTAAATTTTTGAGATATCTTGATAAAATTTGGTGAGCGGGTGTATTTGGGTGTCCGATTAGACATTTGTCGGAACCGACCGGATCGGACCACTATAGCATATATCCTCCATACAACCGATTTTTCAGAAAAAGGGGTTTTTTGTAATATCTTACGCAATTTAACAGATTGAAGCTTCAAACTTCACCATATACTTTCGTATATTGCACATATTGTTGCCTGAAAAAATTGATGAGATCGGTCGTATATATAGTATATATCCCCCACAACCGATTGTTCAGATAAGGAACTTTTCGTAATTTCTACCCCATTTTAACAGCTATAAGCTTCAAATTTCACCGATTGCTTACGTATATAGCATATATTGTTGTCTGAAAAAATCATAGAGATCGGTTGTATATATAGTATATATCTCATACAACCGATTGTTCAGATAAGAAACTTTTCGCAATTTCTACCCCATTTTAACAGCTATAAGCTTAAAATTTCACCGATTGCTTACGTATATAGCATATATTGTTGTCTGAAAAAATCATAGATACCCCATTTTAACAGCTATATACATATATTATATACCCCATATAAACTCAATTTTTGCCCCCTTTTTACGGCTAGAAGCTTCAAAATTCATCAAGTTTCATCAAATAGTTACGTTTACGCAATATATTGTTGAAATACGTGATTCGCAGTCATAGTTTTTACACGCAGACCACAAAAAACCAGAAACTTTGCATCCTCACACAAAGTACCTACCTGTTTTTAATTTTATATTTATCTTAAAAATCGTTAAGGTATGCAGATCTGTTCACTATATATTTCTTATCTTATACATCCGATTATTCGGAGATTACGAACGGGATAAGATTATTGTTCAGCCCCATTCATGAAAGGTATGAAGTCTTCGGCACAGCCGAAGACAGTCCCGTTCTTACTTGTTTATTTTATATTTATCTTAAAAATCGTTTAGATATGTTCAAATTTCACTAAATACTTACGTGTATAGCATATATTGTTGTCTGAGAAAATCATAGATACCGGTGGTATATATAGTATATATCCCATACAACCGATTGTTCAGATAAGAAACTTTGCGCAATTTCTTCCCCATTTTAACAGCTAGAAGCTTCAACTTTCACCAAATGCTTACGTGTATAGCATATATTGTTGTCTGAAAAAATCATTGAGATCGATGGTATATATAGTATATATCTCATACAACCGATTGTTCAGTTAAGAAACTTTGCGCAATTTCTGCCCCTTTTTAACAGCTAGACGCTTCAAATTTCACCATATGCTTACGTATATAGCATATATTGTTGTCTGAAAAAATCATAGAGATCGGTGGTATATATATTATATACTTCATATAAACTGTCATTTTTGCCCCTTTTTTACGGCTAGAAGCTTCAAAATTCATCAAATTTCATCAAATAGTTACGTTTACGTCATATATTTTTGAAATACGTGATTCGTAGTCATAGTTTTTACATGCAGACCACAAAAAACGTGAAGCTTTGCATCCTCACACAGATTACCTACCTATTTTTATACCTTTCATGAAAATTTTTGTAATATCTTACACAATTTAACAGATTGAAGCTTCAAACTTCACCATATACTTTCGTATATTGCACACATTGTTGCCTGAAAAAATTTTTGAATTACGTGATTCGTAGTCATACTTTTTACATGCACCCCACAAAAAACGTGAAGCTTTGCATCCTAACACAGATTACCTACCTATTTTTATAACTTTCATGAAAATGAAATGATATATTAATTTCGTCACGAACCCGAAAATTGTAAGTCCTTAAAGGAAAATAGATAGACCCACCATTAAGTAAACCGAAATAATCAGGTTGAAGAGCTGAGTTGATTTAGCCATGTCCGTCTGTCCGTCTGTCCGTCTGTCTGTTTGTATGCAAACTAGTCCCTAAATTTTTGAGATATCTTGATAAAATTTGGTGAGCGGGTGTATTTGGGTGTCCGATTAGACATTTGTCGGAACCGACCGGATCGGACCACTATAGCATATATCCTCCATACAACCGATTTTTCAGAAAAAGGGGTTTTTTGTAATATCTTACCCAATTTAACAGATTGAAGCTTCAAACTTCACCATATACTTTCGTATATTGCACATATTGTTGCCTGAAAAAATTGATGAGATCGGTCGTATATATAGTATATATCCCCCACAACCGATTGTTCAGATAAGGAACTTTTCGTAATTTCTACCCCATTTTAACAGCTATAAGCTTCAAATTTCACCGATTGCCTACGTATATAGCATATATTGTTGTCTGAAAAAATCATAGAGATCGGTTGTATATATAGTATATATCTCATACAACCGATTGTTCAGATAAGAAACTTTTCGCAATTTCTACCCCATTTTAACAGCTATAAGCTTAAAATTTCACCGATTGCTTACGTATATAGCATATATTGTTGTCTGAAAAAATCATAGAGATCGGTTGTATATATAGTATATATCTCACACAACCGATTGTTCAGATAAGAAACTTTTCGCAATTTCTACCCCATTTTAACAGCTAGAAGCTTCAAATTTCAGCAAATGCTTAAGTATATAGCATATATTGTTGTCTGAAAAAATCATAGAGATCGGTTGTATATATAGTATATATCTCATACAACCGATGGTTCAGATAAGAAACTTTGCGCAATTTCTGCCCCGTTTTAACAGCTAGAAGCTTCAAATTTCACAAAATGCTTACGTATATAGCATATATTGTTGTCTGAAAAAATCATAGAGATCGGTGGTTTATATATTATATACTTCATATAAACTCTCATTTTTGCCCCTTTTTTATGGCTAAAAGCTTCAAAATTCATCAAATTTCATCAAATAGTTACGTTTACGTCATATATTTTTGAAATACGTGATTCGTAGTTATACTTTTTACATGCAGACCACAAAAAACGTGAAGCTTTGCATCCTCACACAGATTACCTACCTATTTTTATAACTTTCATGAAAATGAAATGGTATATTAATTTCGTCACGAAACCGAAAATTGTAAGTCCTTAAAGGAAAATAGATAGACCCACCATTAAGTATACCGAAATAATCAGGTTGAAGAGCTGAGTTGATTTAGCCATGTCCGTCTGTCCGTCTGTCCGTCTGTCTGTTTGTATGCAAACTAGTCCCTCAATTTTTGAGATATCTTGATAAAATTTGGTGAGCAGGTGTATTTGGGTGTCCGATTAGACATTGGTCGGAACCGACCGGATCGGACCACTATAGCATATATCCTCCATACAACCGATTTTTCAGAAAAAGGGGTTTTTTGTAATATCTTACCCAATTTAACAGATTGAAGCTTCAAACTTCACCATATACTTTCGTATATTGCACATATTGTTGCCTGAAAAAATTGATGAGATCGGTCGTATATATAGTATATATCCTCCACAACCGATTGTTCAGATAAGGAACTTTTCGTAATTTCTACCCTATTTTAACAGCTATAAGCTTCAAATTTCACCGATTGCTTACGTATATAGCATATATTGTTGTCTGAAAAAATCATAGAGATCGGTTGTATATATAGTATATATCTCATACAACCGATTGTTCAGATAAGAAACTTTTCGCAATTTCTACCCCATTTTAACAGCTATAAGCTTAAAATTTCACCGACTGCCTACGTATATAGCATATTACGTTGTCTGAAAAAATCATAGAGATCGGTTGTATATATAGTATATATCTCACACAACCGATTGTTCAGATAAGAAACTTTTCGCAATTTCTACCCCATTTTAACAGCTAGAAGCTTCAAATTTCCACAAATGCTTAAGTATATAGCATATATTGTTGTCTGAAAAAATCATAGAGATCGGTTGTATATATAGTATATATCTCATACAACCGATTGTTCAGATAAGAAACTTTGCGCAATTTCTGCCCCGTTTGAACAGCTAGAAGCTTCAAATTTCACAAAATGCTTACGTATATAGCATATATTGTTGTCTGAAAAAATCATAAAGATCGGTGGTATATATATTATATACTTCATATAAACTCTCATTTTTGCCCCTTTTTTATGGCTAGAAGCTTCAAAATTCATCAAATTTCATCAAATAGTTACGTTTACGTCATATATTTTTGAATTACGTGATTCGTAGTCATACTTTTTACATGCAGACCACAAAAAACGTGAAGCTTTGCATCCTCACACAGATTACCTACCTATTTTTATACCTTTCATGAAAATGAAATGGTATATTAATTTCGTCACGAAACCGAAAATTGTAAGTCCTTAAAGGAAAATAGATAGACCCACCATTAAGTATACCGAAATAATCAGGTTGAAGAGCTGAGTTGATTTAGCCATGTCCGTCTGTCCGTCTGTCCGTCTGTCTGTTTGTATGCAAACTAGTCCCTAAATTTTTGAGATATCTTGATAAAATTTGGTGAGCGGGTGTATTTGGGTGTCCGATTAGACATTTGTCGGAACCGACCGGATCGGACCACTATAGCATATATCCTCCATACAACCGATTTTTCAGAAAAAGGGTTTTTTGTAATATCTTACCCAATTTAACAGATTGAAGCTTCAAACTTCACCATATACTTTCGTATATTGCACATATTGTTGCCTGAAAAAATTGATGACATCGGTCGTATATATAGTATATATCCCCCACAACCGATTGTTCAGATAAGGAACTTTTCGTAATTTCTACCCCATTTTAACAGCTATAAGCTTCAAATTTCACCGATTGCTTACGTATATAGCATATATTGTTGTCTGAAAAAATCATAGAGATCGGTTGTATATATAGTATATATCTCATACAACCGATTGTTCAGATAAGAAACTTTTCGCAATTTCTACCCCATTTTAACAGCTATAAGCTTAAAATTTCACCGATTGCTTACGTATATAGCATATATTGTTGTCTGAAAAAATCATAGATACCCCATTTTAACAGCTATATACATATATTATATACCCCATATAAACTCAATTTTTGCCCCCTTTTTACGGCTAGAAGCTTCAAAATTCATCAAGTTTCATCAAATAGTTACGTTTACGCAATATATTGTTGAAATACGTGATTCGCAGTCATAGTTTTTACACGCAGACCACAAAAAACCAGAAACTTTGCATCCTCACACAAAGTACCTACCTGTTTTTAATTTTATATTTATCTTAAAAATCGTTAAGGTATGCAGATCTGTTCACTATATATTTCTTATCTTATACATCCGATTATTCGGAGATTACGAACGGGATAAGATTATTGTTCAGCCCCATTCATGAAAGGTATGAAGTCTTCGGCACAGCCGAAGACAGTCCCGTTCTTACTTGTTTATTTTATATTTATCTTAAAAATCGTTTAGATATGTTCAAATTTCACTAAATACTTACGTGTATAGCATATATTGTTGTCTGAGAAAATCATAGATACCGGTGGTATATATAGTATATATCCCATACAACCGATTGTTCAGATAAGAAACTTTGCGCAATTTCTTCCCCATTTTAACAGCTAGAAGCTTCAACTTTCACCAAATGCTTACGTGTATAGCATATATTGTTGTCTGAAAAAATCATTGAGATCGATGGTATATATAGTATATATCTCATACAACCGATTGTTCAGTTAAGAAACTTTGCGCAATTTCTGCCCCTTTTTAACAGCTAGACGCTTCAAATTTCACCATATGCTTACGTATATAGCATATATTGTTGTCTGAAAAAATCATAGAGATCGGTGGTATATATATTATATACTTCATATAAACTGTCATTTTTGCCCCTTTTTTACGGCTAGAAGCTTCAAAATTCATCAAATTTCATCAAATAGTTACGTTTACGTCATATATTTTTGAAATACGTGATTCGTAGTCATAGTTTTTACATGCAGACCACAAAAAACGTGAAGCTTTGCATCCTCACACAGATTACCTACCTATTTTTATACCTTTCATGAAAATTTTTGTAATATCTTACCCAATTTAACAGATTGAAGCTTCAAACTTCACCATATACTTTCGTATATTGCACACATTGTTGCCTGAAAAAATTTTTGAATTACGTGATTCGTAGTCATACTTTTTACATGCACCCCACAAAAAACGTGAAGCTTTGCATCCTAACACAGATTACCTACCTATTTTTATAACTTTCATGAAAATGAAATGATATATTAATTTCGTCACGAACCCGAAAATTGTAAGTCCTTAAAGGAAAATAGATAGACCCACCATTAAGTAAACCGAAATAATCAGGTTGAAGAGCTGAGTTGATTTAGCCATGTCCGTCTGTCCGTCTGTCCGTCTGTCTGTTTGTATGCAAACTAGTCCCTAAATTTTTGAGATATCTTGATAAAATTTGGTGAGCGGGTGTATTTGGGTGTCCGATTAGACATTTGTCGGAACCGACCGGATCGGACCACTATAGCATATATCCTCCATACAACCGATTTTTCAGAAAAAGGGGTTTTTTGTAATATCTTACCCAATTTAACAGATTGAAGCTTCAAACTTCACCATATACTTTCGTATATTGCACATATTGTTGCCTGAAAAAATTGATGAGATCGGTCGTATATATAGTATATATCCCCCACAACCGATTGTTCAGATAAGGAACTTTTCGTAATTTCTACCCCATTTTAACAGCTATAAGCTTCAAATTTCACCGATTGCTTACGTATATAGCATATATTGTTGTCTGAAAAAATCATAGAGATCGGTTGTATATATAGTATATATCTCATACAACCGATTGTTCAGATAAGAAACTTTTCGCAATTTCTACCCCATTTTAACAGCTATAAGCTTAAAATTTCACCGATTGCTTACGTATATAGCATATATTGTTGTCTGAAAAAATCATAGAGATCGGTTGTATATATAGTATATATCTCACACAACCGATTGTTCAGATAAGAAACTTTTCGCAATTTCTACCCCATTTTAACAGCTAGAAGCTTCAAATTTCAGCAAATGCTTAAGTATATAGCATATATTGTTGTCTGAAAAAATCATAGAGATCGGTTGTATATATAGTATATATCTCATACAACCGATGGTTCAGATAAGAAACTTTGCGCAATTTCTGCCCCGTTTTAACAGCTAGAAGCTTCAAATTTCACAAAATGCTTACGTATATAGCATATATTGTTGTCTGAAAAAATCATAGAGATCGGTGGTTTATATATTATATACTTCATATAAACTCTCATTTTTGCCCCTTTTTTATGGCTAAAAGCTTCAAAATTCATCAAATTTCATCAAATAGTTACGTTTACGTCATATATTTTTGAAATACGTGATTCGTAGTTATACTTTTTACATGCAGACCACAAAAAACGTGAAGCTTTGCATCCTCACACAGATTACCTACCTATTTTTATAACTTTCATGAAAATGAAATGGTATATTAATTTCGTCACGAAACCGAAAATTGTAAGTCCTTAAAGGAAAATAGATAGACCCACCATTAAGTATACCGAAATAATCAGGTTGAAGAGCTGAGTTGATTTAGCCATGTCCGTCTGTCCGTCTGTCCGTCTGTCTGTTTGTATGCAAACTAGTCCCTCAATTTTTGAGATATCTTGATAAAATTTGGTGAGCAGGTGTATTTGGGTGTCCGATTAGACATTGGTCGGAACCGACCGGATCGGACCACTATAGCATATATCCTCCATACAACCGATTTTTCAGAAAAAGGGGTTTTTTGTAATATCTTACCCAATTTAACAGATTGAAGCTTCAAACTTCACCATATACTTTCGTATATTGCACATATTGTTGCCTGAAAAAATTGATGAGATCGGTCGTATATATAGTATATATCCCCCACAACCGATTGTTCAGATAAGGAACTTTTCGTAATTTCTACCCTATTTTAACAGCTATAAGCTTCAAATTTCACCGATTGCTTACGTATATAGCATATATTGTTGTCTGAAAAAATCATAGAGATCGGTTGTATATATAGTATATATCTCATACAACCGATTGTTCAGATAAGAAACTTTTCGCAATTTCTACCCCATTTTAACAGCTATAAGCTTAAAATTTCACCGACTGCCTACGTATATAGCATATTACGTTGTCTGAAAAAATCATAGAGATCGGTTGTATATATAGTATATATCTCACACAACCGATTGTTCAGATAAGAAACTTTTCGCAATTTCTACCCCATTTTAACAGCTAGAAGCTTCAAATTTCAACAAATGCTTAAGTATATAGCATATATTGTTGTCTGAAAAAATCATAGAGATCGGTTGTATATATAGTATATATCTCATACAACCGATTGTTCAGATAAGAAACTTTGCGCAATTTCTGCCCCGTTTGAACAGCTAGAAGCTTCAAATTTCACAAAATGCTTACGTATATAGCATATATTGTTGTCTGAAAAAATCATAAAGATCGGTGGTATATATATTATATACTTCATATAAACTCTCATTTTTGCCCCTTTTTTATGGCTAGAAGCTTCAAAATTCATCAAATTTCATCAAATAGTTACGTTTACGTCATATATTTTTGAATTACGTGATTCGTAGTCATACTTTTTACATGCAGACCACAAAAAACGTGAAGCTTTGCATCCTCACACAGATTACCTACCTATTTTTATACCTTTCATGAAAATGAAATGGTATATTAATTTCGTCACGAAACCGAAAATTGTAAGTCCTTAAAGGAAAATAGATAGACCCACCATTAAGTATACCGAAATAATCAGGTTGAAGAGCTGAGTTGATTTAGCCATGTCCGTCTGTCCGTCTGTCCGTCTGTCTGTTTGTATGCAAACTAGTCCCTAAATTTTTGAGATATCTTGATAAAATTTGGTGAGCGGGTGTATTTGGGTGTCCGATTAGACATTTGTCGGAACCGACCGGATCGGACCACTATAGCATATATCCTCCATACAACCGATTTTTCAGAAAAAGGGTTTTTTGTAATATCTTACCCAATTTAACAGATTGAAGCTTCAAACTTCACCATATACTTTCGTATATTGCACATATTGTTGCCTGAAAAAATTGATGACATCGGTCGTATATATAGTATATATCCCCCACAACCGATTGTTCAGATAAGGAACTTTTCGTAATTTCTACCCCATTTTAACAGCTATAAGCTTCAAATTTCACCGATTGCTTACGTATATAGCATATATTGTTGTCTGAAAAAATCATAGAGATCGGTTGTATATATAGTATATATCTCATACAACCGATTGTTCAGATAAGAAACTTTTCGCAATTTCTACCCCATTTTAACAGCTATAAGCTTAAAATTTCACCGATTGCTTACGTATATAGCATATATTGTTGTCTGAAAAAATCATAGATACCGGTGGTATATATAGTATATATCCCATACAACCGATTGTTCAGATAAGAAACTTTGCGCAATTTCTTCCCCATTTTAACAGCTAGAAGCTTCAACTTTCACCAAATGCTTACGTGTATAGCATATATTGTTGTCTGAAAAAATCATTGAGATCGATGGTATATATAGTATATATCTCATACAACCGATTGTTCAGTTAAGAAACTTTGCGCAATTTCTGCCCCTTTTTAACAGCTAGACGCTTCAAATTTCACCATATGCTTACGTATATAGCATATATTGTTGTCTGAAAAAATCATAGAGATCGGTGGTATATATATTATATACTTCATATAAACTCTCATTTTTGCCCCTTTTTTACGGCTAGAAGCTTCAAAATTCATCAAATTTCATCAAATAGTTACGTTTACGTCATATATTTTTGAAATACGTGATTCGTAGTCATACTTTTTACATGCAGACCACAGAAAACGTGAAGCTTTGCATCCTCACACAGATTACCTACCTATTTTTTATTTTATATTTATCTTAAAAATTGTTTAGATATGTTCAAATTTCACTAAATGCTTACGTGTATAGCATATATTGTTGTCTGAGAAAATCATAGATACCGGTGGTATATAGAGTATATATCCCATACAACCGATTGTTCAGATAAGAAACTTTGCGCAATTTCTTCCCCATTTTAACAGCTAGAAGCTTCAAATTTCACCAAATGCTTACGTGTATTGCATATATTGTTGTCTGAAAAAATCATAGAGATCGGTGCTATATACATATATTATATACCCCATATAAACTCAATTTTTGTCCCCTTTTTACGGCTAGAAGCTTCAAAATTCATCAAATTTCATCAAATAGTTACGTTTACGCAATATATTGTTGAAATACGTGATTCGCAGTCATAGTTTTTACACGCAGACCACAAAAAACCAGAAACTTTGCATCCTCACACAAAGTACCTACCTGTTTTTAATTTTATATTTATCTTAAAAATCGTTAAGGTATGCAGATCTGTTCACTATATATTTCTTATCTTATACATCCGATTATTCGGAGATTACGAACGGGATAAGATTATTGTTCAGCCCCATTCATGAAAGGTATGAAGTCTTCGGCACAGCCGAAGACAGTCCCGTTCTTACTTGTTTATTTTATATTTATCTTAAAAATCGTTTAGATATGTTCAAATTTCACTAAATACTTACGTGTATAGCATATATTGTTGTCTGAGAAAATCATAGATACCGGTGGTATATATAGTATATATCCCATACAACCGATTGTTCAGATAAGAAACTTTGCGCAATTTCTTCCCCATTTTAACAGCTAGAAGCTTCAACTTTCACCAAATGCTTACGTGTATAGCATATATTGTTGTCTGAAAAAATCATTGAGATCGATGGTATATATAGTATATATCTCATACAACCGATTGTTCAGTTAAGAAACTTTGCGCAATTTCTGCCCCTTTTTAACAGCTAGACGCTTCAAATTTCACCATATGCTTACGTATATAGCATATATTGTTGTCTGAAAAAATCATAGAGATCGGTGATATATATATTATATACTTCATATAAACTGTCATTTTTGCCCCTTTTTTACGGCTAGAAGCTTCAAAATTCATCAAATTTCATCAAATAGTTACGTTTACGTCATATATTTTTGAAATACGTGATTCGTAGTCATAGTTTTTACATGCAGACCACAAAAAACGTGAAGCTTTGCATCCTCACACAGATTACCTACCTATTTTTATACCTTTCATGAAAATTTTTGTAATATCTTACCCAATTTAACAGATTGAAGCTTCAAACTTACCATATACTTTCGTATATTGCACACATTGTTGCCTGAAAAAATTTTTGAATTACGTGATTCGTAGTCATACTTTTTACATGCACCCCACAAAAAACGTGAAGCTTTGCATCCTAACACAGATTACCTACCTATTTTTATACCTTTCATGAAAATGAAATGATATATTAATTTCGTCACGAACCCGAAAATTGTAAGTCCTTAAAGGAAAATAGATAGACCCACCATTAAGTAAACCGAAATAATAAGGTTGAAGAGCTGAGTTGATTTAGCCATGTCCGTCTGTCCGTCTGTCCGTCTGTCTGTTTGTATGCAAACTAGTCCCTAAATTTTTGAGATATCTTGATAAAATTTGGTGAGCGGGTGTATTTGGGTGTCCGATTAGACATTTGTCGGAACCGACCGGATCGGGCCACTATAGCATATATCCTCCATACAACCGATTTTTCAGAAAAAGGGGTTTTTTGTAATATCTTACCCAATTTAACAGATTGAAGCTTCAAACTTCACCATATACTTTCGTATATTGCACATATTGTTGCCTGAAAAAATTGATGAGATCGGTCGTATATATAGTATATATCCCCCACAACCGATTGTTCAGATAAGGAACTTTTCGTAATTTCTACCCCATTTTAACAGCTATAAGCTTCAAATTTCACCGATTGCTTACGTATATAGCATATATTGTTGTCTGAAAAAATCATAGAGATCGGTTGTATATATAGTATATATCTCATACAACCGATTGTTCAGATAAGAAACTTTTCGCAATTTCTACCCCATTTTAACAGCTATAAGCTTAAAATTTCACCGATTGCTTACGTATATAGCATATATTGTTGTCTGAAAAAATCATAGAGATCGGTTGTATATATAGTATATATCTCACACAACCGATTGTTCAGATAAGAAACTTTTCGCAATTTCTACCCCATTTTAACAGCTAGAAGCTTCAAATTTCAGCAAATGCTTAAGTATATAGCATATATTGTTGTCTGAAAAAATCATAGAGATCGGTTGTATATATAGTATATATCTCATACAACCGATTGTTCAGATAAGAAACTTTGCGCAATTTCTGCCCCGTTTTAACAGCTAGAAGCTTCAAATTTCACAAAATGCTTACGTATATAGCATATATTGTTGTCTGAAAAAATCATAGAGATCGGTGGTTTATATATTATATACTTCATATAAACTCTCATTTTTGCCCCTTTTTTACGGCTAAAAGCTTCAAAATTCATCAAATTTCATCAAATGGTTACGTTTACGTCATATATTTTTGAAATACGTGATTCGTAGTTATACTTTTTACATGCAGACCACAAAAAACGTGAAGCTTTGCATCCTCACACAGATTACCTACCTATTTTTATAACTTTCATGAAAATGAAATGGTATATTAATTTCGTCACGAAACCGAAAATTGTAAGTCCTTAAAGGAAAATAGATAGACCCACCATTAAGTATACCGAAATAATCAGGTTGAAGAGCTGAGTTGATTTAGCCATGTCCGTCTGTCCGTCTGTCCGTCTGTCTGTTTGTATGCAAACTAGTCCCTCAATTTTTGAGATATCTTGATAAAATTTGGTGAGCAGGTGTATTTGGGTGTCCGATTAGACATTGGTCGGAACCGACCGGATCGGACCACTATAGCATATATCCTCCATACAACCGATTTTTCAGAAAAAGGGGTTTTTTGTAATATCTTACCCAATTTAACAGATTGAAGCTTCAAACTTCACCATATACTTTCGTATATTGCACATATTGTTGCCTGAAAAAATTGATGAGATCGGTCGTATATATAGTATATATCCCCCACAACCGATTGTTCAGATAAGGAACTTTTCGTAATTTCTACCCTATTTTAACAGCTATAAGCTTCAAATTTCACCGATTGCTTACGTATATAGCATATATTGTTGTCTGAAAAAATCATAGAGATCGGTTGTATATATAGTATATATCTCATACAACCGATTGTTCAGATAAGAAACTTTTCGCAATTTCTACCCCATTTTAACAGCTATAAGCTTAAAATTTCACCGACTGCCTACGTATATAGCATATTACGTTGTCTGAAAAAATCATAGAGATCGGTTGTATATATAGTATATATCTCACACAACCGATTGTTCAGATAAGAAACTTTTCGCAATTTCTACCCCATTTTAACAGCTAGAAGCTTCAAATTTCAGCAAATGCTTAAGTATATAGCATATATTGTTGTCTGAAAAAATCATAGAGATCGGTTGTATATATAGTATATATCTCATACAACCGATTGTTCAGATAAGAAACTTTGCGCAATTTCTGCCCCGTTTGAACAGCTAGAAGCTTCAAATTTCACAAAATGCTTACGTATATAGCATATATTGTTGTCTGAAAAAATCATAGAGATCGGTGGTATATATATTATATACTTCATATAAACTCTCATTTTTGCCCCTTTTTTATGGCTAGAAGCTTCAAAATTCATCAAATTTCATCAAATAGTTACGTTTACGTCATATATTTTTGAATTACGTGATTCGTAGTCATACTTTTTACATGCAGACCACAAAAAACGTGAAGCTTTGCATCCTCACACAGATTACCTACCTATTTTTATACCTTTCATGAAAATGAAATGGTATATTAATTTCGTCACGAAACCGAAAATTGTAAGTCCTTAAAGGAAAATAGATAGACCCACCATTAAGTATACCGAAATAATCAGGTTGAAGAGCTGAGTTGATTTAGCCATGTCCGTCTGTCCGTCTGTCCGTCTGTCTGTTTGTATGCAAACTAGTCCCTAAATTTTTGAGATATCTTGATAAAATTTGGTGAGCGGGTGTATTTGGGTGTCCGATTAGACATTTGTCGGAACCGACCGGATCGGACCACTATAGCATATATCCTCCATACAACCGATTTTTCAGAAAAAGGGTTTTTTGTAATATCTTACCCAATTTAACAGATTGAAGCTTCAAACTTCACCATATACTTTCGTATATTGCACATATTGTTGCCTGAAAAAATTGATGACATCGGTCGTATATATAGTATATATCCCCCACAACCGATTGTTCAGATAAGGAACTTTTCGTAATTTCTACCCCATTTTAACAGCTATAAGCTTCAAATTTCACCGATTGTTTACGTATATAGCATATATTGTTGTCTGAAAAAATCATAGAGATCGGTTGTATATATAGTATATATCTCATACAACCGATTGTTCAGATAAGAAACTTTTCGCAATTTCTACCCCATTTTAACAGCTATAAGCTTAAAATTTCACCGATTGCTTACGTATATAGCATATATTGTTGTCTGAAAAAATCATAGATACCGGTGGTATATATAGTATATATCCCATACAACCGATTGTTCAGATAAGAAACTTTGGGCAATTTCTTCCCCATTTTAACAGCTAGAAGCTTCAACTTTCACCAAATGCTTACGTGTATAGCATATATTGTTGTCTGAAAAAATCATTGAGATCGATGGTATATATAGTATATATCTCATACAACCGATTGTTCAGTTAAGAAACTTTGCGCAATTTCTGCCCCTTTTTAACAGCTAGACGCTTCAAATTTCACCATATGCTTACGTATATAGCATATATTGTTGTCTGAAAAAATCATAGAGATCGGTGGTATATATATTATATACTTCATATAAACTCTCTTTTTTGCCCCTTTTTTACGGCTAGAAGCTTCAAAATTCATCAAATTTCATCAAATAGTTACGTTTACGTCATATATTTTTGAAATGCGTGATTCGTAGTCATACTTTTTACATGCAGACCACAAAAAACGTGAAGCTTTGCATCCTCACACAGATTACCTACCTATTTTTTATTTTATATTTATCTTAAAAATTGTTTAGATATGTTCAAATTTCACTAAATGCTTACGTGTATAGCATATATTGTTGTCTGAGAAAATCATAGATACCGGTGGTATATATAGTATATATCCCATACAACCGATTGTTCAGATAAGAAACTTTGCGCAATTTCTTCCCCATTTTAACAGCTAGAAGCTTCAAATTTCACCAAATGCTTACGTGTATTGCATATATTGTTGTCTGAAAAAATCATAGAGATCGGTGCTATATACATATATTATATACCCCATATAAACTCAATTTTTGTCCCCTTTTTACGGCTAGAAGCTTCAAAATTCATCAAATTTCATCAAATAGTTACGTTTACGCAATATATTGTTGAAATACGTGATTCGCAGTCATAGTTTTTACACGCAGACCACAAAAAACCAGAAACTTTGCATCCTCACACAAAGTACCTACCTGTTTTTAATTTTATATTTATCTTAAAAATCGTTAAGGTATGCAGACCTGTTCACTATATATTTCTTATCTTATACATCCGATTATTCGGAGATTACGAACGGGATAAGATTATTGTTCAGCCCCATTCATGAAAGGTATGAAGTCTTCGGCACAGCCGAACACAGTCCCGTTCTTACTTGTTTTTAATTCAGGAGAGTCTTTAGTTGTGTATAATGTAATTTTCATACCCCTGGGTGACTAGGGTCTCGAGATATAGGCCAAAACGTGGGCCAGTGAATGCCTAGGCAGTGTTTATACAATTTGGATATCAAATGAAAGCTGTTGATGAGTGCTTTAGTATAGAGTAATATATTATCCAGAGACGGACTGGGACTGGGATTAGGACTAGGACTAGGACTGGGACTGAGACTCGGAGTGGGACTGGGACTGGGACTGGAATAAAATACATACCACCCTCTGGGACAGGCAATAAGGGATGCAGAAGAATGAGAAGAAATTGAGAGAAGAGAAAAGAGAGAAGGAGATTGAGAAAGAGATAGAATGAAACGAAGATGGAGATAAATGAAGCCAAAAAGACGGAGGGAGGAGTGAATAAAAGGATTAGGAAAAAGTGAAGAGGGGGGAGGGCATAGTCAGACGGAAAAAGCTTATTAAAATGTATGCAGATAGGCCAAATTTAGGGCAGGACAACGTCAGCCGGGTCTTCTAGTATATATATATATTTTTTTTTTTTGCAAATTCAACACCATTTTAACAGTAGAAGCTTCAAATTTCACCAAACGCTTACGTGTATACCAATTATTGTTGTCTGAAAAATCATAGATACCGGTGATATATATAGTATATATCTCATACAACCGATTGTTCAGATAAGAAACTTTGCGCAATTTCTGCCCCATTTTAACAGCTAGAAGCTTAAAATTTCACCAATTGCTTACGTATATAGCGTATATTGTTGTCTGAAAAAATCATAGAGATCGGTGATATATATATTATATACCCCATACAAACTGTAATTTTTGCCCCTTTCTTACGGCTAGAATCTTCAAATTTCAACAACTTTCATCAAGTAGTTACGTTTACGTCATATATTGTTGAAATACGTGATTCGTTGTCATAGTTTTTACATGCAGACCACAAAAAACCTGAAACTTTGCATACTCACACAAAGTACCTACCTATTTTTATACTCAGCTGACCAGAGCTCACAGAGTATATTAACTTTTTTCGCATTACGGCAATCCGTAACGGCATAAACTAATCGAGATAGATGTAGACTTCTATATATTAAAATGATCTGGGCGAAAAAAGAAATTCATTTAGCCATGTCCGTATGTCCGTCCGTCCGTAAACACGATAACTTCAGTAAATTTTGAGTTATATTGATGAAATTTGGTATGTGGGTTACTGGGCGCTCATCTCAGATCGCTATTTAAACTGAACAAAATCGGACTGCAACCACGCCCAGTTTTTCGATATCGAAAATTTCGAAAAACAGAAAAAGTGCGATAATTCATTACCAAAGACGGATAAAGCGATGAAACTTGGTAGTTGGGTTGACCTTATGATGCAGAATAGAAAATTAGTAAAATTTGGACAATGGGCGTGGCACCGTCCACTTTTAAAATAAGGTAATTTAAAGGTTTTACAAGCTGTAATTTGGCAGTCGTTGAAGATATATTGATGAAATTTGGCCGAAACGTTACTGATATTACTATTTGTGTGCCAAATAAAAATTAGCAAAACCGGATGGCGAACACGCCCACTTAAAAAAAAATTTTTTAAATCAAATTTTATCGAAAAATTTGATATCTTTACAGTATATAAGTAAATTATGCCAACATTCAACTCCAATGATATGGTGCACCAAAATACAAAAATAAAAGAAAATTTCAAAGTGGGCGTGGCTCCGCCCTTTTTCATTTAATTCGTCTAGAATACTTTTAATGCAATAAGTCGAACAAAAATTTACCAATCCTGGTGAAATTTGGTAGGGGCATAGATTCTATGACGATAACTGTTTTGTGTGAAAATGGGCGAAATCGGTTGAAGCCACGCCCAGTTTTTATACAGTCGACCACCTGTCCTTCCACTTGGCCGTTAACATGATAACTTGAGCAAAAATCGATATATCTTTACTAAATTTAGTTCACGTACTTATCTTAACTCCATTTATCTTGGTATGAAAATGGCCGAAATCGGACTATAACCACACCCACTTTTTCGATATCGAGAATTACGAAAAATTAAAAAAAAAATGCCATAATTCCATATCAAATATGAAAAAAGGGATGAAACATGGTAATTGGATTGGTTTTTGACGCAAAATATAATTTTAGAAAAAACTTTGTGAAATGGGTGTGACCTTTATTCAAGGGATCTCAGTCTTTTGTTCCATTTTTCGTTCCTAAACCTAAAAATCTCATTCTTAATCAGAGCATTGTAGTATTTCAACAACTCATAGTATGTTTGTTGTTGATATCGTACCGATTCTCTGCGATATGAGTTTCTTAATTGTAATATGTTCAAAATGGATGCAGGTAATTTGCAATGATATTTATCATAGGCTACTTAGGTAAAGAGCTCAATTTCTTTATCTACACTAATTTTGCTAGTAGCTTCACTTATGTCCATAGACATGTTATTGAATTCCCGTTTTAGGAACTGGTTGTATCTGTACCAATTGGCACGCTTGTAGTCAAAGCATAGGGGCTGATTAAATGAAATATCGAGTTTCATTTTAACTCGACTGGCAGGTGATCGGAGCTGAGCGCGTTTACTGCGATTGGTTGAGAAATGAATTCAGGTATATTTGATAAAATGAGATCAATTGTAGAAGGTCTACTCCTGGCAGCAGGGGGAATGTATGTAGGAGTTTGGGAATGTGACATTGATACAGGATACAAGGTAGAGACCTCTTGTAAAATATTTCCCCACGAATTTGCTCGCAAGCAGCCCCATATCCTGTGCCTGCTATTAAAATCAACACATAGAGCGAATTTGCAGTTTTGATTAAAAAGTTTTCTCAAGTCTGCTTTAAACTTACTTTGGATGCCATTATAACGTGACCCACCTGGGAAATAAACACTAAACAATTTTATTTTTGTACCATTTTTGGAACACAATTCAATACCAATATTTTCAATTACTTCTGTTACAATGCTTGGGATAACACTAAATTGAATCGATTTTCGGATGAGCATAGCCACACCACCACCATTTCTACGTAAGCGATCTTTTCTTATGACAAAGTAGTCTGAGTGAGATAACTTTAATTTATTATTTAGCCATGTTTCCGAAAGCAGGCATATATCTGTTTTGTTGGTTTCTAGGTAATGAAAAAATTCATTTTTTTTTTTATTTAGGATACTACGAGAGTTAGTTTTAGTGTATTTAATTGCCAGTTGCGTGATAAAATTGAACTGATCTATTTTGGTTCTGCATTCTTTTAATTTCATTAAAATATCTAACGTTAGCTGGGTTATTTCACTTTCTGTGAATAACTCATTATTTTGATGATTTGTGTTATGTGAACTGCTGCGATGCCAGGCATGGGTGAGAGGCAGAGTTGTTGGAAGTACTCTCGAAGTATTGTGTAATGAAGGAAATGAAGAAGAGTTGTAGTTAAACGACTTAGGTTGTATGTTCATTTTTTTTAAGAGTTTCGCTGGTTTCTCATGTTGATAGATTCTCTTATACGTAAAAAAGCTTCACGGTTTGTACAGCGTGGGTCAGTTGACTTGTGCTCACCATTGCAGTCTGCGCAGCGCAGTTTATTTGGAGCTATGCACTCACTTGCTTTGTGTTTTCCGCACAGTGTTTCGTGTAGAACAAGCTAGCTGGGCAAAATTATTTTATGAGATTTTTCGTTTCATATGCAATCATTTATTACAACTACGTCATTTTTTTTAGCCATGTGTTCTTTTTTTTATTTTTTTTCCAAAATTTTACTTCATATGCATACATTTGCTTATTTCATATACAGTAACTCATGTGAATAAGTGACATAGATCCAAAAAAATTTAAAGGGCTTAAGAATATTACTTTATTGTACTTAAAATGAATGGACTACAAATCTCAATACTCTAAAAAATTCTAAAAATTCGGAAAAAAAATTAAAACTTTTTATGAAAATTCGTCGAATTTTTTAAGCATTTTTTAAATATAATTTAGTTTTTGTTATAGATCATGACAAATTTTCTTATGGGAATTAGTTAAAATAAATTTGCGAAAGCGAAAGTTGTAAGAATTGTGCAAAAAGGGTGTCTACTTATTTATGTGAGTGACTGTACATATGTACATACATATTTTGTATTTATTTGACTATTTATCCTGGCACTACAATTTTTACAAAATTATTTTATAGTACCAGTCAGGAATGTAAAAGTGAATTACAATAATAAAAATAACAATGTAAATAATTAAATTAATTATGTGAAAATTACTTATTAAAAAAACTTAAAAGTAAAATATCATAAAAAGTACAAAAACAATAGATTTAAATTAAATAAAACCTGATCCAACAAAAAGTTATAGAGTAGGTTATCTTTTATAATTTTGTTATTATTCGCTATCATCACTTTCATTCGATGAGTCACTTGTGGAATAGTCATGAGCATCAGCAACACTATTGTGAAAGCTTGAAACAACTGGGGTATTTATTGACTCCACAACATTATCGGGGGACAGTAAGTTTAAGAGTTCTGAAGTCAGACTTTTAAATTTTTTCTTAGGTATCTCCCTAAAACTGTTAACTAAAGGATCCGATGTTATAAGCAACATATTCATAAGATCTCTATTCGTGGCTTCACGCAACTGCTTTTGTATGTTATCATCCCTGAATCGTCTCAAATCTTTGTTACGGGCTTCCTGTGCTTCCTCATAAAGTTGACCAATAGGTAAAATTGCTGATTTTATAATATCAGTACTATGCACTAAGATTTTATGAACTGTAAGAGGTATATTAAACCATGGATAGAAATCTATGTATAGTTTTTTAGTCCCGACCGCAAATTTTTCAAATCTTTGGATATTTATATTGTGCCCAGATGCTAATGCGAGAAGGAGAGTGTCGAATCTTTTGATGAGCGTAACATCCAGTCCCGTAATCTCAGCACCAGTCTCAGAATTTTCGAAAAACCTACTAGCAGTGTTGCCGTCATTAGTATTGCCGAAACCTGGTTTTGGTTTATCTACTATCAATCCAAGTTTTGCCGTATTTATATTACATTCAGGTATTGGCGTAGATGCTACCAAATGGGGTTGTTGTGTGTTGCGTTCCTGTGTGGTTATACCTGCATTAGGATTGCTTTGTATGTACCTGTTTTTATGCCTTGGTGACTGGTGCGGTAGGTTGTGGCAGGTTGAAGTCAGTGATCTTCGCTTTTTTGCTTTGGTGTGCCCTTGTTGACCTTGCGTGTTTATTTTTGTGTGTTTTATGGCATTGTAGATCAGCTTTAAAGTTTGGTGTTTTGTAGATCAGCTTTAAAGGTTCAAATATCTCGTCGGAGCTGGTACGTACATACATCCAATTTTATATGTAGAGATAACTAAATCTACAAAAAAAAAAATTTTAAATAGATGTGCAAAGAATTCGCAATGGTTTTTTTTCGACTATTAGAGAATACTTGCGACTATAACATATGTAAAATTTAGCCCGGATGTCCGCGGATGTATGTAACTTTTTTGTCCCTAAAGTTAAAAATATAGAGAAAAAATACCTTTTCTTCTTAATAACGGAATGTTAAATATATTTAAAATATTATAATTGCGAAATAATTACTATTAAAAAAATTTACTTACCTTAGAGCTTAGAATCCATCAAAAAAATTATATAAAAGTGTTCACTTAAAAAAAATATGAAGCTTAATATTCAACAAGAATTTTGCAAATTAATCAATACATTTTACGGCCACTCCTGCCATCTTACTTCAATTACTCAATACATATGAGCAAAAATATCAAAAAAAGCAAAAATCCCGTTATTTTGTTTGTTTTCTTTCATTTCTCATTACACTTTTCTTGGAATAAGAACTTTGTTTTTGTCCAGCTAGCACGAAACACTGTGTTCCGGCACAGTTTGAGCAGCTTGAGTAGTCGTGTAGTTGTTGCATGTTTTTGTCACTACTTTTACTTCAACGCACTTGAGACCGCGCGTTATTAGCTCACTTTTTACTTCGTTGGCATTTACACCTTCTAGCCCATGAATTACGACCTTGAAAGGTCGATCTTGTTTCATATCATGATGAAAGAATTGCAAGTTATTTTCCTTGAGAACAGTTATAGTTGCATCAAACGTTTGTTTGTCTTCACAAATTAATACCAATCGAAATCTTTTTCACAAGAAAGTTTTTAACGTTTTTATCATCAAGACATTTTATAACTTGATTTCTGTTTTGAGTTAGCACTTTTATTGGTGAAATTGATTCTTTGATAATTTCTGTTGGTTCATCAACATCAATATCTTCCCTATCATCATCGTTTAACATTTGAATGTGGGCATAAAAATTGTGCCGTGATGCACCACTTTTGCCTGATGAATCATTAAATTTAATTGTTTTAGATGAAGACATATTGTTTTCTTCACTAAATGCAATTCCTCGTTTAGTTATTTTTTTTGTTTTTTAGTCCGTACACAGAATAGAAAAAATAAGTATAGGAGCGAGCGAGCACGGCGAACCTGCAGCTTACACGATCGATCGAACACTGATCAGTAGAAGATAATGAAAAAGTTATGCAGGGAGAAATCAAAAGCCCTTGGAATCTTGGCAGGAATACTGTTCGTGGTATTACATATAAAAATAAATTAGCGGTACCCAACAGATGATATTCTGGCTCGCCCTGGTCCACATTTTGGTCGATATCTCGAAAACGCCTTCACATATACAACTAAGGGTCACTCCCTTTTAGAACCCTCATTAATACCTTTAATTTGATACCCATAACGTACAAATACATTGTAGAGTCACCCCTGGTCCGCCTTATGGTGATATCTCGAAAAGGCTTCCACCCATAGAACGAAGGCCCACTCTCTTTTAAAATACTCATTAACACCTTTCATTTGATACCCATATCGTACAAACACATTCCATAGTCACCCCTGGTCCACCTTTATGGCGATATCTCGAAAAGACGTCCACCTATAGAACTAAGGACCACTCCCTTTTAAAATAGTCATTACCACCTTTCATTTGATACCATATCGTACAAAGAGATTCTAGAGTCACTCCCGGTCCACCTTTATGGCGATATCCCGAAATGGCGTCCACCTATAGAACTATGGCCCACTCCCTTTTAAAATGCTCTTTAATACCTTATATTTTATACCCATGTCATACAAACACATTCCAGGGTTACCTTAGCTTCATTTTCTAAATGGTGATTTTCCCTTATTTTGTCTCCACAGCTCTCAGCTGAGTATGTAATGTTCGGTTACACTCGAACTTAGCCTTCCTTACTTGTTTATTTTATATTTATCTTAAAAATCGTTTAGGTATGTACATTTGTTCACTATATATTTCTTATCTTATACATCCGGTTATTGGGAGATTGCGAACGGGATAAGATGATTGTTGAGCCCCATTCACGAAAGGTATGAAGTCTTCGGCACAGTCGAAGACAGTCCCGTTCTTACTTGTTAGATTTGACAAAATGCCAAAACATTTTGTGGTTTAGATTTAATTTTAGCTTCCACCCCAATCACATAGTTTTTATAAGGAAATTTGTTGAGGCAGTTAAATGTATTTGACAGCTGCTTGTACAGGGTCAGATGATTTAGATTTCAGGAATTTTTTTGCCACTTATTACACTGGTTCTTATGTCGTTTCAGGCCATGAGTATAACACGGAATGATGAAGGATGAATTATGCTTCGATGTATAATAGGATTAGTTATTATAGCAATTTTAGGGGGTAGAATATTAAGATGATTATTATTTGTTACTCCTTATATAACTATACTTTATACTCCTTTTTATATAAAACTAGAAGACCCGGCAGACGCTGCTCTGCCCTAAATTTGGCCTATCTGCATACATTTTAATAAGCTTTTTCCGTCTGAATCTGCCCTCCCCCCCTCTTCACTTTTTCCTAATCCTTTTATTCACTCCTCCCTCCGTCTTTTTCGCTTCATCTATCTCCACCTTCGTCTCAATCTATCTCTTCCTCAATCTCCTCCTCTCTTTTCTCTTTTCACTTCTCTCAATTTCTTCTCATTCTTCTGCATCCATTATAGCCTGTCCCAGAGGGTGGTATGTATTTTATTTCAGTCCCAGTCCCAATCCCAGTCCCAGTCCCACTCCGAGTGTCAGTCCCAGTCCTAGTCCTAATCCCAGTCCCAGTCCGTCTCTGGATAAAATATTACTCTGTACTAAAGCACTTATCAGCAGCTTTCATCTGATATCCATATTGTATAAGCACCCTAGTTACCCAGGGGTATGAAAATTACCCTCTACTAAAGCACTCATCAACAGCTTTCATTTGCTATCCATATTCTATAAACACATTCTAGGGGTACTCGGGTCCACGTTTCGGCCTATATCTCGAGACCCTGTACGTCGATCGCAACCAAACCTATGTAGTAACCAAGTTTGAACAAAATTGACCGACGCATCTCTTCAAACACCGGCGACCAACTAACACACATTTTAGCCTTTCTTTTTATATATATAGATTTTTATTTTTCACACTTCACTATAATATTATAGCGAAATGCAGATTTTCGTTGCTTTTGAAATTCGGCTTAAAAATTGCACATGGAACAACTAAAGACTCTCCAGAGTTAAAAAAAAATGTCATAGTACCTCTAAATCGAGGGCCCCCTCAGAAACCACGGGCCCGGGGCTAACCCCTCCCCCCACCCTCTCGGCGGTCCTGTAATGTGCTATAATTGATACCATTCGCTATAATATTTTTTATAGATAAGCACGTTGTTTAATTAAACACCCACCAATTACAAGGAAGTATATCCGCACCACCTGAAAATGTGAGTGCCGGTGCGTGTACGTAACATTTTATTATTACGTATAAAAAAAAAAAAATTGCAATGAAATAATATTGCGACTATAAACTGAGTTATAGCCTATCCTACATTTCAAGTTAGATCAAACTACACGCGGGGTGCAAAACAAATTCAAAATCGGCTCAGTAGGTTAGGAGTCCTTTGGCGCCAAACATAGTGACACGTGATTTTTATATATAAAGATTTATAACATTATTTATTTGTATTTTAGAGGGGGGGGGGGTATTAGGTTATTTATTTTCTAATGTTTCTTTATTTTATTTCATAGTTTTTATAAATAAATTTGTTGAGGCAGTTAAATTTTTTTGACAGCTGCTTGTACAGGGTAAGATCATTTAGATTTCAGGAACTTTTTGTGCCACTTATTACGCTGGTTCTTAAGTCGTTTTAGGCCATGAGTATACCACGGAATTTTGTAAGGCTTCTTTCGATTAAGTGGAATATTCGCCGAACAGATTTCGAAGACATGGGTGTTAAATGCAGAATAGCAGTCATTTAGATCCATCCCGGAGAGAAGAGATTCCCAACAAGTATCAAGAAAAGAGGCGTTCAATTTTTGGAAATCACAGAAATAAAACTTGAAAGAAAGTTTACTATCAGATTGATAGGGTGTCTTTGATGGGGATGTCGCGCCTCGCACACACCGGCGTCATCCCAAAACGTCGACCCGTAGGTGCTTGCACCCTCCCCCCATATTGGGGTGGCGCCTCCTCGCGGTGGCACCTGGTAACGCTTCGGCACGAATGCGAGCGGCGACCCTTTTCTTCTCCTATAACCGGATTTCCCTTCTTCTCCCATCTCCCATCCGTACTCCGTTTTCCCTGGGCCAAGTTCTACTATAAACGGGTGCTATTTTTAGTTCAAGACCGGCCATGCGTGGCGAATATTCACACCCTGAATAAGGTGCCCAAGCTTTGCTAACAAATATGGCGGATCTAGAGAGGACAACTCGATAAAGCCCGTAATTCCGAGTGTCACCCGAACCGTGCTCATGGGATGAATGGCACTACGTTATTGTGTATTATAACGGTGGCCTCCAGATACCTGGCGCCCTCTGATTGTAATTAGTCTTGCTGAGATATGGGGGGCTATGTCCCAGCTAAACTACCTACCCCCATACTCGTCGGTATTTATGTGGATGAAAATAATATACAAAAAAAACCAAAATGGTGCTGAACAGTTCTCAATAGATCAGGTCGATTGCGGCCTTTCGGTGCAAGCCGAATCAGCTACCGCCACAGACTTGCCGGGCCGAATATTCCCCTGCTTGACGTGGAGATGGCAGATGTGGGGACTCTGCGGGATGCAATTCGGATAGAGTCACAATCCGCAATCTCGCCGGAGGATGAAGAGAGTTTCCTTGCCTCTTCCGCGAAAAGCGATCAGCCTGGCCAGAATGCAGACCGCGATCAGCTAAGTGTTGTCGCTCGAAAACGTCTCAAGCGATTATTGTCAAGGGGAATTAGCTACGATGAAGCCAGGGGACTTGCCAAAAAACCCTGGGGATCGGTCCGTGGTGAGGAGTCAGCCAAGAGAGGTCGCTCAGATAGCTCTACTCCACCAGAGAGAGAGCCCAAAAAGATGTCGCTGCCCACAGCTGGCAATACAAAAATATTGTCACAAGCTGTGGAAAGCTGTGCATCGAATGTCGAGGCAACAATTCCTCCCCATCGTGATGCAACAGCAAAGTAGTCGATAACTTTCAGGGATGTCCTGAGTGGGGTAAGGCTAGGCATTATACCTCCCGACTATCCAGCCACGGTCTGGCCTTCAGGGGAACTGAAGGCCATACTGAAGGCCATACAGAAGGCCATCCGGGGAGAGGTGTTGAGTCAAAAAGATTGTGCTATAAGGCCCATATTTAGCGGTTGCATATCTCGCCCAGGCTGGCTTTCTATCACCTGCAGGGATGCAACCGCCGCGGAGTGGCTAAGGGCTATCGCCCCAAAGCTCACTCTATGGCAGGGTGCCAAGCTGAAGGTAGTATCTGATGTGGATATACCACGTCGCATTATTCTCGTGGGGTACTTTAAGGAAAAGGAATGCCCCTCAAACGACGACATCTTGAGGTTAGCTGAGGCCCAAAATTTTGGCTTGAGTACAAGGAACTGGAGAATCCTAAACCGGATTCGAAAGTCCACGGTGGCGGAAATTAAAATAGCCTTCGATCCGTTGTCTGCCGAGCTAATAAAGCAACGCAACTATTTGAATTACTGTGGGTTTGACAGAGTCAAGCTAAGGCCCAAAAACAAGCCATCCTTGCCCCTGGTATATATAAATACCAGCGGCAGTGAATGAGGGTGAGGGGATGAAACGGTTACCGATGAAAAACGCTGCTGTTCGGAGACCCTGAAGGTATCTAGTAGGCATTTACCTACTGAACAGCAGGATTTGCCGAGCCAATCGGACATCCCCAATAAACCTTCTCAAGAAGAGCCCAGGCCTTTTGGGTCTAGTGTTGACCCACAAAGGCCAAACGAGGCAGCGACAGTCCTCCAGCCTGCCCCCAAAACCTGACAACAAGGCAACCACCTCTTAGGAGCTCCAATGTCAGGAAAGGGAACAAGAAAGGACTAGGACGAACGGCCAAAGAAGCCGTAATGTCGCGTAGCTATAGGGCAAGGAATGTGGCTATACGTGGCCGCAAAGACCGTAAAGTGCCTCGCCTCCCTATTAAAGCCCAAAAGCAAAGACGTCTGAAATGCCTTCAGGTGAATCTTCACCACACTAAGGTAGCCTCAGACGTCTTAATAAAAAAATTTGCAGAAGAAGGTCTGGGAATAGCCTTCATCCAGGAGCCCTGGATTCAACACGGTGCCGTTAAAGGCCTGAACAGTAATGATGGTAAGTTAATTTATGCCACCAGTTCCCGCCCAAGAGCGGCCAGCACCGTCATTAACTGGCATGTTTCGGGAGAAGAGTCAATGTCGGACCAAAAACACATTGTATTCGACATTGGTCACATTCCGGAACACATGACAGCTGGGAGCTACACCACGCGGCCGGAAGAGACGAGCAAACTATTACTCGAAACACACTTTCCTAACTGCATAGCAGGCTATCAATTACGAGTGGTAGATTTGCCAACCATCAGCGGTAATGAAACAAGCCTAGCAACAAAGCTCACCACTGTGAAACGAGCTCTGGGCTCTGTCTAATTTCAGCCCATTCAAGTCACCATGACCGGATGGGGTCTACCTTTGTATGTTACAGCAAGGGATAAATCATATAGCCCCAGTCCTATCCACTTTATATAAGGCATCACTACTGCTCGGCCATATCCCAAACAGGTGGGCAGAGGTTAAGGTAGTATTTCTACCTAAGCCAGGGAAACCCGAGCAATTTCCTTCATCGTATCGACCAATAAGTCTGAGCTCGTATCTCCTAAAAGGTATGGAGAAAATCTTAGATCAGCATATCAGGAAGGTCAATCTAAATAACCTCAAAGTCAGGAAAATCCAAGGAGACGGCTATTCATGGTCTCACGGGAAAAATCGAAAAGGCTCTAGAGTCTAAAAATATAGCCCCTGCGCTTTTATTGATATATCATGGGCTTTCGATAACACAACACATCAAGCTATCGAACAAGCTATGATTGACAAGGACATAAGCCCTATAATAATTCGATTGGTGCTGTCCATGTTAAAGATTAGAAAAATCCATTTGGAACTGGGAGGGACAACTGAATCAATTGCGGCCACAAGAGGATGTCCACAAGGAGGTGTGCTCTCCCCTCTCCTGTGCTCTGGTCATAGCTGACCTCCTTCAGTTAATGAAAACCAAGGGATTTGAGACACAAGGATATGCAGATGACCTAGTCATTTGCATCACAGGGATGCACGAAGATACATTATCAGATCGCATACAACAAGCCGTTTATATCATAGAGACGTGGTGTGATATCAAAGGATTGTCTATAAATCCTAACAAAACTGTTGTAGTGCCTTTCACCCGGAGAATGAAAGTATCTATCCCAGAACCATCCCAGCGTGGTACAAAAATACAATTCTCAATAGAGGCTAAATATCTAGAGGTCGCACTGGATAGAACCGTCACGTGGAATGCTCATTTGGATGCTATCCTAAACAAGGCAACAAGAGCTTTCTTCGCCTGTACTCGCCTCTACGGCAAAACATGGGGGATATGTCCAAAAATGGTATATTGGACACTTAATACTGTCGTAAGGTCAATAGTCACCTGTGCTTCCCTAGTTTGGTGGCAGAAGGTCACGCAAAGAACGGCAACAGCTAAACTAAGTAAACTGCATCGACTAGTTTGCGTTGGTATAACCGCCCCTGCTGATGCACTTAGTGCTTTAGTGGGAATACCTCCCTTCCCTATTCTGATAGAGAAAGGCGCAACACTAGGCGCACTAAGACTTCCAAATATTTCTGAGTTAAAGCAAGGAAATATGGTATGGCATTTGAAAGTAATAAGAAAATGCATAGGAAATCCCTCATTACTACTGCGTGACGTAATGTCCCCTAAGCTCAGAATCTCACGGAACCTTGAAGTGTCCATTGTGGACAGGACCCACGGGGAAATAGGGAATCCTTATAGCGACCCTGACTCAGAAGTCTCGTTTATGGATGGATCGAAATTCGAAGACAGAAAAACTTGAGCTGGCATCTACGGGCCGAACTTCAAGAAATCGATACCAATGGGATGCTACCCCACCATATTTCAGGCTGAAATTCATGCAATGGAAGTCTGTGGTAGAGAATGTCTGCGGAGAGGCTCAACATCGAAGAGCATCTACATTATGTCGGACAGCCAGGCGGCCCTGCGTGCCTTGCAATCCTACACAGTTACATCTAAACTAGTGGATGAATGCACTGAAATCCTTAATTCCCTGGGAGACAAAAACAAGGCTTTGTTAGGATTGGTTCCCGAACATCAGGGACATGAACAAGCAGATTACCTAGCAAAGCAAGGTGCTACAACAACATTATATGGTCCAGAGCCCTTTTGTGGACTTACAAAAGCACATACCAGGGAAAATATTAGTAACTGGTAAACTAAACATTTCAGACGTCACTGGGTTGACTGCCCAGAGCAAAGGCAGGCCAAACTATTTATACTTCCGGCAACGAAAGTATCAGTCAAACTCATTAATCTAAGCAGGGAGGATCTAAGAACTCTCACTGGGTACTATACGGGACACTGCGATCTACGATATCACCTAAGTAAATTAAATCTATCCGATACCCAAATTTGTTGTTTCTGTGAGCTGGATGATGAAACGCCGGTTCATATTCTCTGCGAATGCGTAGCTCTAGCTAGGCAGAGACTATCCCATTTAGGTGATGGGACTCTTAATCCTTATGTGATATGGAGTTAAAAGCCTGAAGAGGAACTTACTAAAAGCCTCCGGATACAAAATTATGCTGTAAGGTCTTGCACAAAGGTCGAAGTGCTTCCAGACCTACTAATAATAATAATAATCAGATTGATAGACAATGAACTCATAGAATTCAATATTCAGGCACAATGGGATATGATGTCGATCTGCGGGTGAGATAGGCGAAATACATTCAGAAATAGAAGTATTTAGAGTCGTACTAACGAAAATGAGATCAAGAATTATATTAAGCTTGTTAGTAAAACTATTGATTTGAACAAGATAAAGACTTAATATGTTATCAATACAATAAAATTCTTGTACCGCAGTTACATTGGTAGGAATTAGGTTATATTTGGAGTAGCTTCCACACAATGATATATTTTATTTATAAGGTTGAAATCATCAAGAACGCAAAGATCGTTGTCTGCTAGTTTATTAAGAACAACATTGATGATGTTGTCAGTATGTGCTTTATACGTGTCAGCTGAACTGCTAGGTTGAATATAAGAGCCAAAAACACACAATGATCCATGAGTTGACGAACCATTGATACAAACACATGGTTGATCAAGGAAAGTATCATGATTACTCAGAGGAATTTCAAGGGAATTTAAGTTACGCCGGACCGCATTCAGTACGTCACCACCCAAAGAACAGCCAGTTTTCACACAATCTCTGTTTTTGCGAAAAACGTTGAATAAATTCGAGTCGAAAATGTCACTGTCGTGAAAGCCGGGTTGAGCCAAGTTTCAATTAACACAAAAACAGCTGAAAGTTCGGATTGCTTCAAACTTTGTTCGCATGCCACATATATTTTAAAAATAAATTTTTAAATTACTATGATCCAAGAGGTTGGCTGATTACTAATCTTCCTTGGATGCAGGAATTCATTTTCGCCGATTATGGAAGGCCTTGACTTTAACATCGGCCGGCCAGAGCTCTGGGTTCAGAACAATACTCAAAAGGGATAGCGAAATACCAAGTTTAAAATTAATTTTCCTTAGTTATTTTTTTTCAGTACCTTTTTTGACCAGCGGAAAGCACACAATTTGGCTATGTTAAATTTTAGCATTTCTGGCAACATAGGAGATGATATTTTCTGCTGAGGGTGACGACTTCAAAGATGAAAGATGTACACATTTCTTCGAAGCTGTAATGAATAAAATCAGAAGATGAATAAAATTAGAAAAAAGACTGTTGTGTTTTGGTGTCAAACCAATCATTATTTTTTTTATCGACGAAGTTGCCTTAGTATTTATACAAAATTAGCAGACCCGGCAGACGTTGTTCTGCTCTAAATTTTGTATATCTGCATACATTTGAATAAGTTTTTTCCGTCTAACTCTGCCCTCGCATCTCTACACCTTTTCCTAATCTTTGTCTTCACTCCTCCCTCCGTATTTTTCTCTTCATCTATCTCCATCTTCGCCTCATTCTATCTCTTTCTCAGTCTCCTTCCCCTTCTCTCTTTTCTCTTCTCTCAAGATTTTCTCTCTCTTCTTCATATCTTATTGCCAGTCCCAGAGGGTGGTCTGTATTTTGTCCAGTCCCATTCCGATTTTCAGTCCCAGTCCCAATCCGAGTCTTAGTCTCAATCTCAGTCCAAGTCCTAGTCCTAATCCCAGTCCCAGTCCGTCTCTGGTCTACTTCCCGGAAAAAAGCATCGTAAATACTAATATAGGCAAATTTATATACCAAATTTCAGGCAAATCGAATAGGACGTATGTCAATAGGTATGTGGGTATTATTAATTCATGTCTTTATTTCGCCTTCGCATGCATATTTATCAGTTTTGCCAGGTTGATACGACTAAATCGAATATCACAATGAAAATTACTTTAAAGCTCTCAGCAACAGCTTTCATTTGATATCCATAATATACGCACATTCTAGGGGTATCCGGAGCCATGTTTTCGCCTACATCTCGTGATCGTAGCCACCCAGCGGTGTAAAACTTACTCTGTACTAAAGCATACAGCTACAGCTTCAATTTGATACCCATAATGTAAAAAAAAAAATTCTAGGTGTATCCGGGTCCACGTTTTTACCTATACCTCGAGACCATAGTCACCCAGCGGCGTAAAACTTGCTCTGTATTAGAGCACACATCAACAGCTTCAATTTGATATCCATAATGTAAAAACACATCCTAGTGTTACCCTGATCCACGTTTTGGCCTATATCTCGAGACCCTAGTCACCAATATGTATGAAAATCACCCGCTACTAAAGCACTCATCAACAGCTTTCATATGATATCTATATTCTATAAACACATTCTAGGGGTACCCGGGCCCACGTTTTGGCCTATATCTCGAGGCCCTAGTCACCCACGGGTATGAAAATTACCCTCTATAAAGCACTCATCAAAAGCTTTCATTTATTATCTATATTCTATAAACACATTCGAGGGGTACCTACCCGGGTCCACGTTTTGGCCTATATCTCGAGACCCTAGTCAGACGGGGTACGAAAATTACCCTCTACTAAAGAACTCTTCAACAGCATTCATTTGTTATCCATATTCTATAAACACATTCAAGGGGTAACCGGGTCCACGTTTTGGCCTATATCTTGAGACCCTAGTCACCCAGGGGTATGAAAATTACCCTCTAGCACTCATCAAAAGCTTTCATTTATTATCTACATTCTATAAACACATTTTAGGTGTAACCGGGTCCACGTTTTGGCCTATATCTCGAGACCCTGTGCGTCGAGCTTTCTTTGCTATAAACCTTACGGAGCCCGAGACCTTTCAAACGAATGCAAAACCGTGGATCTCGGTTCTTGCGTTCTGGAGTTATAGCGTCAGGAAGGAAAACCCGACTTATTTTTATATTATAGATTATTCTAATTAATTCTTATGAGCTACCTACATTACATATTTACATTCATACATACTTAAATACTTAAGGTATTCATCCCAATCGTCTTTGTTAATAGATATGTAGGAGCGTACATATTCATTGAATGTTTTATGGCTGCGTTCTACCGTACCTAATGTTTGATGGTTTTAGGGTGTTCAGGTTTTATGCTAAATTTTTAAAAGTTTGCATAATTCCTCGAACAAGCTGTTTCATACAAACATATATATAAAGTGTTCGAATATCGCCTTAGCAACTGTTAACGCGTGTTTGCTTTGAACAGATATTATGACCAGATATTTAGTCAGATCACATACGATGATCACTGCGTATTCATTTCCATTTATTGCCTTTGGCAGTGGTCCAATCGGATCGATCTGTACTATGTCAAACGGTTTCGGAGGTGTCTCCGTTATAGCCATTGGCTCTTTTATATGTTTATTAACTTTGTTTTTAAGTCACTTCTATAATTTCTCCAGCTATATTTCTGTTTGATCTTATTTGTCATGCGATTTATTCCTGGGTGGCCACCACATATAGGATCGTCATAATAGTTATGAAGAATTTCTTTAATTTTGTCGACATTTGTCACATTAATAACTTCTGGGGTTAATGGGATTGTTAGATTTTTGAGAACTTTGGCACCTATTTCCTTAAATTTGTTTACTGCAGTATAATTATTTCTAAACAATATGTCCCCTAAAGACAACTGTATCTTTACAAGTCCTAAATTGTCGGCTTCTTTTGTAAGCCCGATAAAGAATTGTCCTAAGTCAATTTTATCCTTAACAATTAGGTTACTTGCATCTATTGTGCTACAAATTTTCTTTCCCTTTTTGAAATAGGTATAATTTCGGAGGATGGAAAATGAGCTCGACATGTCTTTTTACTTCAAATTTATTTAGCGCTTCATATATTATAGGGTTCTTTATGTTACTTTTATTTCCTTCATTTATATTATTGCTGGCTGGTTTTTTGGTCTCGGATATTGTAGTGACTTTTAGTATTTTACATGCTTCCACTGACATTTCTTTTAGATTCCTAATACTTATTTTGGATAATGCGTCGGCTACATAATTTTCTTTTCCAGCTATGTACTCAACCTCAAAGTCATATTCCTCCAAATCCAATCTTACTCTAGTTAATTTTGATGAAGGGTTTTCCATTGAAAACAGTTATGTTAAAGGTCGATGGTCAGTTTTAATCAGAAATTTTCTACCATTTACGTATGGTCTGAAGTAAGTGATAGCTCAGTGAATAGCCACTAATTCTTTTTCAATTGTCGCTTTATTTATTTCTCCTTTTGTAAAAGATCTTGATGCAATTAAAAAAAAAAATAAAAAAATGTAAGGCGCGATAACCTCCGAAGAGATCTAAGGCCAAGCTTCTCTTCCAATTTGCGTTGTGCTCCTCTTGATTTTCCCTGTAAATTGGCCGGACGGGACCTACATGTTTTATGCCGACTTTGAACGGCATCTGCAAGGCAGATGGGTTTTCACTGAGAGCTTTTCATGGCAGAAATACACTCGGAGCGCTTGCCACACACTGCCGAGTGGCGACCCCGCTTAGAAAAATTTTCTTTTAATTGAAAAACCTTATTTCTAAAATTTTGATGTTGCTTTGCCCGGGGTGTGAACCCAGGGTATACGGTGGGATAGGCGGAGCACGCTACCATCACACCACGGTGGCCGCCAAGGCAATTGGTAAATGTTTTTCCTCATATATTTGGCTAAGGACTGTGCCGCAGGCATAGCCACTGGCGTCTATTGTTATGCAAAATTCTTCACTGAAATCGGGGATCCTGGCAGGATCGCCATGTAATGAATAAACTTAGAAAAAAAACTCTGTTGTATTTTAGTGTCAAACCAATCATTGTTTTTATTAGCGAAGTTGCCTTAGAATTTATACAAAATTATTATAATTAATTCTTATGAGCTACCTACATTACATATTGAATGAATATGTATGTAAGAGTCAATGCATCCCAAGATATACCAAAACGAGTCAAAATATATGTTTGTACAAATTAATGAGTGACTGAGTGAATGAATGAATGCCACAAAGCAACCACCTCAAACTCAGAACTGGCACTCTCCCCGAAAATTACCACAATATTGTCACTGCGGCAATTACGCCTGCCAATTCGTAGAGTTGACAGTTGTTGTGATGGTTTAGGGTTAGGATTGGTCGAAGAACGATCAGAATTAGGCAATTGAACAGTACTACTTGCCTGAGTGGCTTGCAATAAAGCACAGTCATTGCTATTATTGGTACTACTTTTGACCTGATCATTAGAGTTGATTACATTTTTACGGTTATTCCGTTGTACGTTGGTCCACTGCGCAGGAGAGCGATCAATATTTTTAGCTGTATTACTCTACGGCTTAGTTGATTTTGGCTCAGCAGTATCAGCGGAGGAAGCGATAGCCAAGACTAAAGTATCAGAGATGCTAGCAGAATTGGCGGCGACATCATATGAAGTACGGCCAGTCAAAGAGCTGATTGTTGCTGTTTTTGTTGTAGCGATAAGTTTGCTCCCCGAAGGCTTAGGGGAGTGTTATCGATGTGGTAGTGATTTGCCGGATACAAATCCGGTACGCTCCGGTAACTTACTTACTTGCTTAGTTGGCGGTTAACCGTGTAAACGGTTATGGCCGTCCAACAAGGCGCGCCAGTCGCTCCTTCGCTCCGCCAACCGGCGGCAATTGGTCACACCAAGGGAGTTTAAATCGTTTTCCACCTGGTCCTTCCAACGGAGTGGTGGCCGCCCTCTACCTCTGCTTCCATAGGCGGGTTCCGATAGAAACACTTTCTTGGCCGGAGCATCATCTTTCATTCGCATAACATGGCCTAGACAGCGCAGCCGCTGCGTTTTAATTCGCTGGACTATGTTAATGTCTGCGTATAGCTCGTACAGCTCATCATTAAATCTTCTTCGGTACTCGCATCGCAAACGCGTAGAGGTCCATTTTTTTATATTATTTTATTTATTATAATATTATTATTTATTTTATTTATTTTATTTAATATATTAATTTTTCTGCCCCATATAGCAGGACCGGTACGATAAGTGACTTGTCGAGTATGATTTTCGTTCGCCGAGAGAGGACTTTACTTTTCAGTTGCCTACCTAGGAAATTTCACGGTGTCAGAAAATATTTTAAAATGCCGTAAAAGATATGCCAAACATGTAAAAGAGCGAAAGCATCTCCAGAAGATGAAAGACCTCTAGTTAGGGTGAGAACACTTTCATAGTAGGATTGCGGGACTCTGGAGCTAATGTTTCTATCCTGGGGAAAGATTGCGAAGAATTTCTAAAATCAAGTGGTCTGAAGTATAACCCACTTCAGGCTTTCGTATATACAGCGGGTGGTAACAAGCAAAAAATATTAGGTTCAATTTCTTTGCCCGTGACTTTCAAAAATACCACCAAAACTACTCGTTTTTATCTTGTACCTTCGCTACTTCAAGAAGCCTACTTCGGAGTAGACTTCTGGAAAGAATTCGCGTTAACTCCTGATATATTTCCAAGTGTAGCGTGTTTAGAAGTTAGTGAAGAAAAGGATCAAGAACATAATTTCCACGATTTGACAAAAAAGTAGAAGACCGAATTGCAGAAGGTGATAGAGATGTTTCCGTCATTTGAAAATTTAGGATTGGGGCAAACACAGCTGGTTGAACACCATATTGATACGAGCGACGCGGTTCCGATCAAAAGCAAGCATTTCCCTCTTTCGCCACCAAGGCAAGCCGAAGCGTTTAGGGATATGTACAGGTTGCTTGAAATGGGAGTGATCGAGGAATTGAACTCGACGTGGTGTAGCCCGGTGGTGTTAATTCGAAAACCAGGGAAGGTCCGGATGTGCATTGACTCCAGGAAGGTCAAAGAGGTCACTAAAAAAGACTCGTACCCGTTGCCGCATATCAACGGCCTGTTGAGTAGACTGAAGGACACGCATTATATCAGCGGCATTGACCTAAAGGACGCGTTCTTCCAAATTAGATTGACGGAATCATCCAAGGAGAAGACAGCCTTCGCCGTTCTGGAAAAACCCACTGTATCATTTCAAGGTGATGCCGTTCGGCCTATGCAATGGACCGCAGACAATGAGCAGACTCATGGATAAGGTAATTCCATCGCGCTTAAGGGAGAATGTTTTCATTTACTTGGATGATCTAATGGTGTGCAGCGCGAATTTCGAGGAGCGGAAGTGGCGAAGTGTTTGAAGGATGCTGGCCTTACCATTAATGTAAAGAAGAGCAAATTTTGCCAGAAAGAGGTTCGATACTTAGGATACCTGAAAGGTAGCGGGTGTTTAAAGGTAGACCCAAGGAAAATAGAAGCCGTTAAGAATTTCCCAATTCCGAAATCTCCTCGTCAATTGCGTAGGTTCGTTGGCATGGCAAACTGGTATAGGGCGTTCATCACTAATTTCGCTAACCTAGCAAGTCCTCTAACGGATTGTCTTCGGAAATCACCAGGACCATTCAAGCTTACCTCTGAAGCTATGAAAGTAGCCTTGAGTTCAGCTCCTGTCTTGGCCCAACCCGATTTTTCCAAAGAGTTTGTAATCCAATGCGACGCTTCCAAAATAGGTGTTGGCGGGGTGTTGTTCCAGGTCGATGATGAGGGCGCTGAGCATCCAATCGCGTTTGTTTTGAAAAAGCTGAATAATGCTCAGCGCAATTATACAGTAACCGAGCTGGAATGTCTCACCGCCATATTCAGCGTGAAGTGCTTCCGACCCTATATTTCGGAAGGGGGTGGAAGGTGAAGAAGACTCGTTATGGCGGTTGTGGTTGCCGAAAGGCTGACGGAGGAAACCGTGAGATTGGCACATGACGCCAACCAGAGTTACCATGGCGGGTGGCAGAAAATCCTGGAAAGCGTTTGGCAAAAATACTTCTGGCCACAACAGGCTAAGGACGTCAGGGACTACGTCCAGCGGTGTGACACCTGCAAAGCGGTGAAATCCACGAACCAACAGTCAAGATCACCTATAGGGAATACGTTTGCATCCGAAAGACCATTTCAGCGGTTATATTTCGATTTTCTGGGGCCTTATCCGCGATCCAAACGGCGAAATAAATTTCTTTTCACAGTTCTGGACCATTTTGCAAAGTATGTTTGGCTAAAGCCCATGCAGAGAGCCACAACTGTAAACGTTATAAATTACTTCGCTTCAGAAATTTTCCCAGCTGTAGGCGTCCCTGAGTTTATTCATAGTGACAATGGTAAACAGTTTAACTCGAAGGAAATAAAAAAATGTCTAGAAAATTATGGGGTGACACACGTGAGGACGGGGTTATATTCTCCTCAAGCGAACGCTTCTGAGCGAGTTAATAAAGAAATTGTTTCAATAATAAGAATTTTCCTGAAGGATAAACCAGACCATACCGATTGGGATAAGCATATACCAGAGATCTTATCAGTTTTGAGGAGCGACTTTCATATGGCGATTCAGTGCTCTCCATACTTTGCATTATAAGGTCAAAATATGGTTCAACATGCCTCAGCGTACAATATTTTAGAGACACTCGACAGCATTAGGGAAGACCAGGTTAACATAGCAAATAGAGCCGACAAATTGACCAATATTCGTGAGCAAATCCGTAGAAACTTAGATCAGCAAAGGATAGGGGGATAAACACCTATAACAAGCGTTCTAGGCAAGTCAACTACACGGAAGGTCAGGAAGTTTTCCGAAAAAAACTTTGCTTTGAGTAACTTTAAACAGGGCATTAACGCAAAATTCCTGCCAAAATATCTTAAGTGTCGAGTGCTCCGAAAATTAGGCAATGCATTGTATGATCTCGAGGACCTAAACGGGAAATTGATAGGTCGCTTCTATGCTTCGGATATTCGTCCACAATAACCGACCAGAACGTTTTCTTCCAACTTACAAATTGATTTTTTTTCTAAAATTACAAATTCGATTATATTTACTCTGGGCGTTGTGGCGGTCGGGCACATCTCCCCAGTATTCTCCCCGAGTAACGATTTCATAGGGCGTTCACACGCGCTCTCACCGAGAACCCTGAACAACCTGGCAGTCCAAACTCGGGTTGGACTATCCTTACGGAGTTTTGACGAGTTCGCCTTTATCAAAATGTCTCCATGCATAATTTTTTAAGCTTTTCGGTGGGGGCAATAACCACTAGAAAATACCATATGGAGTTTTGACGTGTTCTCCGAACGATTTTTTTTCTATCATACTAGTGGCATCGCCAAATATTTCAATGACATTGACGATTTTTGAATATCACATGGCTCACTTATATAGGTGGCTCATCTCATCAGCTGACTTGGGTTTCTGTCATTGTGCTTGTATAGAGATTGTCAAAAGGAGATGGCAAACGCAAGAGGTAACCAATAAATTGGCAATTATGCACTGTCGTGGTGCTAAAAGTTTACCTAATTTAGCGCACAACGTTCCCACAACACAAAAAAGTTGCAAAGTTTTACGCTTTCTCTGCATTCCATTCGCCTAACATCAGCACAAAGGTTCTGACAGTCGGAACGCGGCATGTGTAACTGTGTAGAGATGAGCTATCCATAACATAAAGCCATTCGATAATCGCCGCCACAGTTAGATAACTGTGTTTTTCCATCCCTATAATGGAATAGAATTTTTTTCTTTAAGAAAAAAGGAGGAATTGTACGCGTCGTGGTCAGAGGAAGTCAAACAAAAATTGGAGCTGAATGTGAGTGGACGTGTGTTAACGCGAACTGCACAAGAATTAAACTTCGTTCCAACCTTTTTTGTGCACAAACTAACCCAATTTAAAGTTAAATAGCAAACAAGCTGGTGAACGTAAAGCAATAACAAAGCTTACAGCTACGCAACAATTTAAATGAATTTTAAGTGAAGTTTTATTGGAAATATGTCAAAGGTTGACAAACTTGAAGTTCCCAATTGAAGCCATAATAGAAAAATCTAAAGCGAGAAAGATTTCTTTGTGCCAATTTGAGCATTGGTTGCGTTAAGCAAACAGAAAAAAAATTGGAATGTGTAACGAGATTGAAATTCGCCGTAAAGTAATTAATTCTCATTGAGTACAACCCTATTAAGGTGCTGTGTCGCCATTTAAAATATACTGCATACAAAAGTAGACAAACAGTAAGGCACTCAGTGTATCGTCACTGCCTAATAAAGTGAAACCGACAAAAGATACAAATATCAGCGTTCCATAATATATGTGTTATTAATTCAACAAACACAGTTTACTTAAATTTAAACTATATTCAATGCCTCTTCAACTCTGATCTTCATCGTCATCAGCGTAAGTTGGCATTAGTGCTGCAGTTAGTACATAAAATAAATCCTTTTATGATTGATTGTGCTTTGCGCCTAACTATAGTTGACAAATACGATCACCAATTTGGTTTATTAAAAGCTTCCAACGTGTAGCAACCAAAACAAGCGCAACTCGGCGCGCTACCACCATTACAACTTACATAAAATCAACATCAAGAAGGAAAACGTAAGTACAACAGTGCGCAATGGAGGTAACGAAACTCCTAATCCCCTTAAACGCTCCCCATCACGCTCCAAATTAAGCTATAATAGTTAAGTCGCTTCGGCGAGCGTAATAGGTGCCACACGCAGTGATAGTAAACGCCATTATGTCTTTCTTTTCTTTCCCAGGATCACCCAAATATCATAGGGTCAACAGAATAAACAGGTCTAAAGGCCGAAACAACCATCCCCAGCGAACAACACCTGCAACGACGCCGGCCAACGCCAAAAATTGCCGGCACAACATCGGCAGGCCGCCATACATAGGCAACCTGAACCACACTTCCAACGACGCCGGATAATGCCAACAATTGTCGGCACAACATCGGCAGGTCTCGATACATAGGCCTGCCGAACAACACCTTCAACGACGCCGGGCAACGCCAACAATTGCCGGCACAACAACGGCAGGCCGCATACATAGGCCCGCCTACAACAACTTACGGGCTACAACAACCGACCGGCCACTACAACGTAATACCAACAATAGCAAACATAAAATTTAACAAAAACAATGGGTGAGTTCGTTCCGTAATACGGACAACTATAAGAAATTCAAAAACAAAATGGATCGTAAGAAAACTTAAAAATAACATAAAAGAAAATTTGATATTTTAATGAAATGTAGAGGATAGTATAATAAAGTAAAACGAATTATACACATACATTTTACATTTGCATACGCCCATAAGCACAAACATTTAAAAATGCATTAAATTCATTTCATAAGCTTTATGAATGCGCTGCCTTAGTATGGGTATCATAATATGTACATTCGGAAAAAGGGAAAACATTTTTTAAGGAGGATGAAGTGATAATTAAAGAAATCTAAGTAATAAATAGTCGCTAGTATGCAGCAAAGCCTTTTAAAATCTAGAAGCCTTTTTTTGGTTGCTTATTATAGAAGTTAAAGATGTTAATTAGTCCAGATAATGGCCTCCACTGTATCCAAAGTTTATTTGATCATCATTTTTATACTCAGTTGAGCAGAGCTCACAGAGTATGATATTAACTTTGATTGCAAACGGTTGGTTGTACAGGTATAAAGGAATCGAGATAGATATAGACTTCCATATATCAAAATCATCAGTATCGAAAAAAAATTCGATTGAGCCATGTCCGTCCGTCCGTCCGTCCGTCTGTCCGTTAACACGATAACTTGAGTAAATTTTGAGGTATCTTGATGAAATTTGCTACGTAGGTTCCTGGGCACTCATCTCAGATCGCTATTTAAAATGAACGATATCGGACAATAACCACGCCCACTTTTTCGATATCGAAAATTTCGAAAAATCGAAAAAGTGCGATAATTCACTACCAAATACGCATTCAGCGATGAAACTTGGTAGGTGAGTTGAGCTTATGACGCAGAATAGAAAACTAGTAAAATTTTGGACAATGGGCGTGGCACCGCCCACTTTTAAATGAAGGTAATTTAGAAGTTTTGCAAGCTGTAATTTGGCAGTCGTTGAAGATATCATGATGAAATTTGGCAGGAACGTTACTCTTATTACTTTATGTCTGCTTAATAAAAATTAGCAAATTCGGAGAACGACCACGCCCACTTTTTAAAAACAATTTTTTTTAAATTCAAATTTTAAAAGAAAAGTTAATATCTTTACAGCATATAAGTAAATTATGCCAACATTCAACTCCAGTAATAATATGGTGCAAAAAAAATACAAAAATAAAAGAAAATTTCAAAATGGGCGTGGCTTCGCCCTTTTTCCTTTAATTTGTCTAGGATACTTGTAATGCCATAAGTCGAACAAAAATTAACCAATCCTTGTGAAATTTGGCAGAGGCTTAGCTTCTAGGACGATAACTGTTTTCTGTGAAAAAGGGCGAAATCGGTTGAAGCCACGCCCAGTTTTTATACACAGTCGAGCGTCTGTCCTTCCGCTCGGCCGTTAACACGATAACTTGCGCAAAAATCGATATATCTTTACGAAACTCAGTTCACGTACTTATCTGAACTCACTTTGTATTGGTATAAAAAATGGCCGAAATCCGACTATGACCACGCCCACTTTTTCGATATCTAAAATTACGAAAAATGAAAAAAATGCCATAATTATATACCAAATACGAAAAAATGGATGAAACATGGTAATTGTATTGGTCTATTGACGCAAAATATAACTTTAGAAAAAAACTTGGTAAAATGGGTGTGACACCTACCATATTAAGTAGAAGAAAATGAAAAAGTTTTGCAGGGCGAAATCAAAAGCCCTTGGAATCTTGGAAGGAATACTGTACGTGGTATTACATATATAAATAAACTAGCGGTACCCGACAGATGATGTTCTGGATCGGTCCACATTTTGGTAGATATCTCGAAAACGCCTTCACATATACAACTAAGGGCCACTCCCTTTTAAAACCCTCATTAATACCTTTAATTTGATACCCATATCGTACAAACACATTCTAGAGTCACCCCTGGTCCACGTTTATGGCGATATCTCGAAAAGGTATTCACATATAGAACTAAGGCCCACTCCTTTTTAAAATACTCATTAACACCTTTCATTTGATACCCATATCGTACAAACAAATTCTAGAGTCACCCCTGGTCCACCTTTATGTCGATATCTCGAAAAGGCGTCCACCTATAGAACTAAGGCCAACGCCTTTTTAAAATACTCATTAACACCTTTCATTTGATACCAATATCGTACAAACAAATTCTAGAGTCACCCCTTGTCCACCTTTATGGCGATATCTCGAAAAGGCGTCCACCTATAGAATTAAGGCCCACACCCTTTTAAAATACTCATTAACACCTTTCATTTGATACCCATATCGTACACAAAAGCTCTAGAGTCACCCCTGGCCCACCTTTATGGCGATATCTCGAAAAGGCATCCACCTATAGGACTAAGGCCCACTCCCTTTTAAAATACTCATTAACACCTTTCATTTGATACCCATATCGTACAAACAAATTCTAGAGTCACCCCTGGTCTACCTTTATGGAGATATCTCGAAAATGCGTCCACCTATAGAACTAATACCCACGCCCTTTTAAAATAGTTATTAACACCTTTCATTTGATACCCATATCGTACAAACAAATTCTAGAGTCACCCCTGGTCCACCTTTATGGCGATATCTCGAAAAGGCGTCCACCTATAGAACTAAGGCCCACACCCTTTTAAAATACTCATTAGCACCTTTCTTTTGATACCCATATTGTACAAACGCATCCTAGAGTCACCCCTGGTCCACGTTTATGGCGATATCCCGAAAAGGCGTCCACCCATAGAACAAAGGCCCACTACCTTTTAAAAAACTTATTACACTTATTACCCGACAGATGATGTTCTGGATCACCCTGGTCCACATTTTGGTAGATATCTCGAAAACGCCTTCACATATACAACTAAGGGCGACTCCCTTTTAAAACCCTCATTAATACCTTTAATTTGATACCCATATCGTACAAACACATTCTAGAGTCACCCCTGGTCCACGTTTATGGCGATATCTCGAAAAGGCGTTCACATATAGAACTAAGGCCCACTCCCTTATAAAATACTCATTAACACCTTTCATTTGATACCCATATCGTACAAAAAAATTCTAGAGTCACCCCTGGCCCACCTTTATTGCGATATCTCGAAAAGGCATCCACCTATAGAACTAAGGCCCACTCCCTTTTAAAATACTCATTAACACCTTTCATTTGATACCCATATCGTATAAACAAATTCTAGAGTCACCCCTGGTCCACCTTTATGTCGATATCTCGAAAAGGCATCCACCTATAGAACTAAGGCCCACGCCCTTTTAAAATACTCATTAACACCTTTCATTTGATACCCATATCGTACAAACAAATTCTAGAGTCACCCCTGGTCCACCTTTATGGCGATATCTCGAAAAGGCGTCCACCTATAGAACTAAGGCCCACTCCCTTTTAAAATACTCATTAACACCTTTCTTTTGATACCCATATAGTACAAACAAATTCCACAGTCACCCCTGGTCCACGTTTATGGCGATATCTCGAAAAGGCGTCCACATATAGAACTAAGGCCCACGCCCTCTTAAAATAATCATTAACACCTTTCATTTGATACTCATATCGTACAAACAAATTCTAGAGTCACTCCTGGTCCATCTTTATGGCGATATCTCGAAATGGCGTCCATCTATAGAACTTAGGCCCACGCTCTTTTAAAATACTCATTAATACCTTTTATTTGATACCCATATCGTACAAAATAAATTCTAGAGTCAACCCTGGTCCACCTTTATGGCGATATCTCGAAAAGACGTCCACCTATAGAACTTAGGCCCACTCCCTTTTAAAATTATCATTAACACATTCCATTTGATACCCATATCGTACAAACAAATTCTCGAGTCAGGCCTGGTCCACCTTTATGGCGATATCCCTAAATGGCGTCCATCTATAGATCTATGGCCCACTTCCTCTTAAAATACCCTTTAATACCTTCCATTTGATACACATGTCATAAAAACACATTCCAGGGTTACCCTAGGTTGCTTTTACAACACGGTGATTTCCCTTACTTTGTCTCCACAGCTCTCAACTGAGTATGTAATGTTCGGCTACACCCGAACTTAGCCTTCCTTACTTGTTATACTTCATTTTTTTATATATCGCACGCACTAAGTTATACTTTTGAATATACTTCAACTTAATTCGCAGTCATGTTGCCAAATGCACATATACGTGTATATATAATTCATTACCGCAGCTTTTGCACGTCCACGTGTATAATTCGTTCTTACAATACCACTTCTCCTTATTGATATTTCTTCCTTTCAAATTTGCAATCCTATACCGAGATTTTTATTTCATACAGATGATCGACAATACCTTGAAGTGTAGTGTCCAATGTTTGCGTAATGAATTTGGAGAAAATAACGATGTAAAATTGTAAAAATTATAATTGAAAAAAAAAAACACAAACTCATACATTATATTTCAACGATCTGTTTACTTACTTCCCTTTGATAATTTCTTTTTTTTGTCCAGAGTTAACAAAACCCATAATTAATTTCTTTATAGTATATATACAATTTGATTAATGATTTCCGTTAAAAGGTAGTCAGTGGACCGTTCGGGAGGGGGTCAGCCGGGGCAATTGCCCTGGGGCCCGGAAGATTTTTTGGTGCCCGGCAAGGCAAAGCAGTATTGACAGTACTCTAACTAGGATTTCATAGATACATACATATTTTGTTGCTACAAAAAATTGTTTTAAAATTGAAAATCACTTAACTTAAATCATAAGCATCCGATCAAATACTATGGGGCATAGTCATAGTCGAAATAAAATGTGATTTTAAGTTAGATACAAGTTTTTGACAGATTTTTATAAGCGCTATCTGTCAAAAATGCTTCAACTAACTTAAAATCACATTTTATTTCGACTTCCATACGACTTAAGTGGTCGCCATTTCCTTCAAGTCATACTCCATACTACTCTAACAAAACGGAGAAAAAGTAAAGCGTGATTGGCTCGTTTGGATTGCAACAAAAGAAGCGCTTTTTTGTTTTCCATGCCGGTTTTCAGCGAAATTTCCGAAAATACCCGATCAGATTTGACAAAATCTTCAGGTTATTCTAAAGAAAAAGGTTGGAAGAGGTTACATGACAAAATTCCTGAACATGAAAATAGTCAAAATCATAAAACTTGCTATATAGGGTGGCGCCAATATGAAATGAGAATTCGAAATGCAGGTTCAGTGGATTTTCCCTTAGGGGAAACCCTTAGCGCTTATAAAAATGAAGCAGCTCGCAGAATTCTTCATGTTTTTTTATTTCTTGGAGAAAAAGGATTGGCCTTTAGAGGGGATAATTCATTGATCGGAAATCCAAAAAATGGAAACTTTCTTGGTATTTTTGAACTGAACAGCAATTATGACCCCCTATTGCATGAACATTTGGAGAAGGTGAGGGAATCTCAAACGAAAAAGAATCGTCTTCAAGCACATTACTTGTCTGATGGAATACAAAATGAGTTCATAGAAATCTGTGCAAGTCAAGTAATTAGAAAGATAAAAGGCGAGAGAAAGTCCGTCAAGTATTACACAGTAATAGTGGATGCAACCCCTGATTCGGCGCATATTGAGCAGACTGTTTTTATATTGCGTTATGTTTTATTAGACAGGGACTCAGGAAAATGGAATATCCAATAACGCTTCTTACAGTTTGTCGATTGTAACGCACAAACAGGAGAAGCCATCGCTGAGCTGATTCGCAGCACTCTAAAAAAGCACAATATTCCACTGGATGACTGCCGTGGGGAAGAGTATGATAATGGCAGTAATATGAGCGGTCATTACAAAGGAGCGCAGAGTCATATCCTGAGAGATAACTCCCTGGCAATATTTAGACCTTGTGCTTGCCATAGTTTAAATTTATGTGGAGTGCAAGCTGCTGAATGTTGTGCAGAAGTCATCACATTTTTCGGTATTATGCAGAAATTGTGTAATATCTTTAGCGCAAGCCCTCGGAGATGGGAAATTCTCAAAGAAAAAACTGATTGCTCCTAGAACAGCATGTCACAAACACGATGGTCTACTCGTGTGAATAGTGTGAAACCTTTCGCAACTCACATTCCCAAAATATTGAAAGCTAGTGATGAAATCAAGCTTTTGAATCTGAGTTCAGAAACAGTAACGGATTTGAAAGGTATTGAAGCATATATGGGGAAATTTGAGTGTATCCTCTTAGCCTCCATTTGGCTCAAAGTGTTGACGGCAATCAACCATCGAGATCTGGTACTATAACCTAGAAATGCCACACTGGACGTGAAACCAGAAAATATACGTAGTCTGATTGATGAGTTGAAGAAGTTCAGGGATCAATGGTCGATCATACTTCAAGAAAGTAAGGTTCAGGCAGGGAGTATAGCAGTCGTGAATACCTTCGCAAAGAAAAGAAGGAAGATAAGAAAGCGCCAGTTCGTTGAATTACCTGGCGAATCACCTGAGTGTGATTCCGAAACTCAATTCAAACAGCAAGTTTTTTACGTTCTTTTGGACTGCTTGATTGGTAACATGACAAGACGTTTCGAAGCCGTAAATGACATTGCAATTAAATTTAGTTTTTTGTGGAAGTACCAGGATCTGACGAGAGAAGAGCTGCGGCATTCTGCACGATTTATGGTATCGATATTTCTACGGATCTAATAGATTAAATCATTCATCTCAAAGCCATCCACTTAGCAAATTTGGGATGCGATTCGCTGCCACCATTTCAACTTCTGAACAAATTTAGAATATTAAGAAGAAATTAAGAATATTTTGCACACTTCCAGACAGTGTGGCTGAAGGGGAGCGTTCTTTTAGTCCATTGTCTTCCGTGAAAAATTTTTTACGTTCTACTATGAGCCAAAATCACTTGATAAGCCTTGGAACATTGGCGTTGGAGTCCAGCCTTGCTCGCAGCATTAGTTTTGAATCGGTAATTTCCATATTCGCAGACCAAAAAGCACGGAACGTTTTCCTTGGCTGATTCAAGCTCTTAAAATGTACATATTTAGAAAAAGTTAATGTAAGCAAATCAAATAATGAAATCTAACATTTCATTTATGTAAGTGGTCCAGTAAATCTTATTTTATATGAAATAAAACTGACAATATGAATTGAAAAATGTATGTATGTTATGTTATTTTTTACTGGATTGAGTTTATTTTTTTTTGGGGGGCCCCTAAACGCGAACTGTCCTAGGGGACCGGCTCGGCTCTCTGCGGTCCTGTGTACATCATTAGATATTTAAGTAAATAGGATTGTGGGTTGTCTTTGAATGTGTGAATGGCAATAAACTATTATCCCTATTATCATGCACATGTAGTATACCTACGTATTTTACCCACAACCAGTAAGTAAGTTTAGGGAACGTTTTAGCGTACAAAACATTAGAATTTTTTTTTATAAATGAATAACTTGGCTTTCTACGTCCTGAAGTGTGATAGAAACAAATAAAAAAAAGGGGGAGATTTTCTTTGTACTTTTAGAGTAGTCAAGGCAGAAAAAAAGGATAATACTACATTCATACATAGATACTTAATTGCAATAAACAAAAACTACCTAAAATAAAATACAACAAAATAAACTAAAATAAAATAAACTAAAATAAAATAAAATAAACAACATTTATTGAGACATAGGTACTTAAATACATACATAATTATACAATTATCGCAAGTGCCAACTTACACTTATGACTGCACCTGGTTGACTAAGTTTATATTTTATATTTTAACAAACAAGGGTAAAAGAAAAACATTAAAAAATATAAACAATAAAATACAGTAATCGTTGTTATTGTTGTTGTTATTGTTTATATTTTTTAATGTTCTTCCGTTAACCTTGTTTTTTAAAATATAAAATATAAAGTTAGTCGACCAGGTGCAGTCATAAGTGTAAGTTGGCACTTGCGATAATTGTATAATTATGTATGTATTTACGTACCTATGTCTCAATAAATGTTTTTCGTTTTTTCAGTCCTGAAGATGACTTCATATTGAAGTCGAAATATTGGCAAGACAAACCATTCGACAAATATATATACATTGTTTAAACACATTTGCTGTATTTTAATAAACATATGTATATATTGGCCTAGAGTTCAAACATACCTTGAATATATTAACTACAAGGCCGGAATACAAGAAATTAATTAAAATAAGCAACAATAAAATAACCTATAATAAAATAGAATAAAATAAAAGAAACTAAAATACAATAATTTGTTTCTTCTAAATATACTCCTCAAATTTCATTTGATTGAAAAATTTTCATGTATACCCTGTCCGACCCAAAAGTGTCCGCTAAAAACGTTGTAGATAACAGTTTTTTGAAAAAAATTTTTTAGTAGGTCATGAAAAAAAAACTCAAAAATTAAAGTCGAAAAAAATCAAAAAAATTTAATTTCGCAGACTCGATAATTATTTTTTTGGGTATGCGTAGTGGAACTTTTTTCCTGAGTCCAAATCTTAACGAAAAATCGATGGCGCGATTATTGGAAGGTTAAGTTAAATTGAAATGTCATTAATGTAATGAAAACCATGTAATATGAAACTGTCAAAAAGGCTCTGTTCATTTCCGGTAATAAAACGCTCTTCTTACTTTGTCTCCCAAATCGTGCGGTCGCATTTAATATTTTCTACTGGAATTAGGTAAATTCCCTGCGTAATCGGTAAATATCTTTCAGGTTATGGGCCATCCGCAGCCTAATCTAGTTTAAAATTAATCAAATCGAAGTGAATTCCACGTATTCGCAAAATATATTTTTTCCAATCTTTTAATTGCCGGAACTCGCGGTCAAGTTTTCACACACATCGTCTATTAAGATGGCATTATATCAACTATCATTTAATCGTCTTAAAGGTCGTGAAAACTATGCAGAGTGGAAAGTCGGTGCTAAGGCACATATGATTGTTAAAGGCCTGTGGAAAAATTGCACAAACGAATTGCCAGAAACGGCCAGCGGGAAAGATAAAGAAGCTGACCATAAAGCAGTTGGCGAGTTAACACTATTGCTGGAGCCATGTACTTATGCCCATGTTGAATCCGCAAATACGGCATATGAAGCATGGAATAGCATTGTGAGAGCTTTTGATGACACCGGCGCTGGCCGCAAATTGGCACTTTTACAGCAGTTCGTGTCACTCAAACAAAAGGAATGCAACTCAATGGAAGATTACGTAAGCAAAATGAGTGCATTATGGTTGAAAGTCAAAACGCATTTCAAAATTGATGAAGAAGTGGCTGGTTTCTTAATGTTGGTGGGCTTACCAGCGGAATATAAGCCAATGATATTGGCGGTCGAAAATTCAGGCGTTGAAATCAGTGTTGACTATGTCAAAAATATGTTATTGCAAGGCTTGGAACTAGCAAATGAAACAAATGAATCGAGTGAAGCAGCCCTTGTTGCTAAAAGCAAGTATAAATTTAAGAATACGAAAAATAGACATTGCTTTGGTTGTGGCTCAACAGGTCACATTGTTAAAAACTGTAAAGTGGCGAAAGAGAGAAAAAGAGATCAACGAAAAAACGATAAAAGTGAGACAATTCTGTTCTCGTCGTTGCTCACTCAATCGCATGATTTACACTCGGACTGGTTTATTGACAGTGGATGCACAGCCCATATGACAAAAGACATATCGGCGATAGAAAACAAAAGCAAACCAAGTCAAAGAGAAGTGATAGTGGCTAATAACGAAAAAATAAAAATAGATTGCGTAGGCACAGTTAAACAACTGATAAAGAAAAATGGTTCGTCAAAAGAAATACAAATAAATAATGTGCATTTTGTGCCGAACATTTGCGCGAACTTATTATCAGTCAGCCAGATGGTGAAGAACAATAACGCGGTATTATTTACTAAAAGTGGATGTAAAATATTTGATGCTCACGGGAATGTTATAGCAACTGCAAGTTTAGTGAATGATTTGATCAAGTTGGATGTCGCTCAAAACGTTAAATCGTTCACAGCGAAAGAGCCTATCAAGAGCCGTCGACGACTTTTCGAGAAAGTTATTTGTATACGTAATTAAAAATAAAAGAGACGTATTCGACTGCTTCGTAAAGTTCAAGTCAATGGCCGAAAAACAAAGTGGCTGCAAAATAAAAACGTTACGGACTGATAATGGCACCGAATATTGCAACCAACGATTTAGAAAGTTATTCGACACAAGCGGCATATTTCACCCAAAGTCAGCAGCATACAGTCCGCAGCAAAATGGACTAGCTGAACGAATGAATCGCACAGTCATGGAGAAAGTACGATGCTTACTTATTGATTCGGGATTGCCTAAAATATTTTGGGCAGAGGCAGTGACGACAGCGGCATACATCATCAATCGCATTCCGTGCAAGGGTACAAGAGAAAAATCTCCAGAAGAGGTTTGGTCAGGCTTAAAACCTAATTTGTCTTTCCTCAAAGTTTTCGGTTGCCGTGCATTCGTCTAAGTACCAAAACAAACGCGATCGAAATTAGATGACAAATCAGTCGAATGCATTTTTATTGGGTATGCTTCAGATTCCAAGGCGTACAGGCTATACAACGAACGCACCAAAAAGGTAATCGTGAGAAGAGACGTCGTGTTTTGGGAAACGGAGAACGCCGGCAAGGTAAATTCTGTTGATATTGATAGTACTAATCAGTTTTGTTTGTAATACTCCGAAGATGACAATCTTGAATCAGAGGAGGAAGAATCGTCGACTGATATAACAGTGAAAAATATGCCGTCTCCAAGAGATCCACAGATTGTAACATCTTCATCGAACAGAAAGGACACAGACTCTATAGTCGAAACGACGTGTGATGAAACCGAATGGGAACCATCCCGAGAAATTGCCGAAGATGAATTGGCTGATCTGGAGCCACGCCAAAAATCATCACGAAACATTGAAAAACCAAAGCCGAATTATAATGTTTTCGCATACGCATTTAGTGCATGTGACCCTACATCATTACAGCAAGCAATGATGAGCGATGACGCGTGCCATGAAAGTTGAGTTCGACTCCCTGATTCAAAATAAGACGTGGGAATTAGTTGATCTACCCAAAGGTAAGTCACTCGTAAAGTGCAAGTGGGTATATAAAACGAAGAGGGACATTGAAGGAAATGCTACCCATAGAAAGGCAAGGTTGGTCGCAAAAGGATATACCCAAATCGAAGGCATTGACTATCACGACACTTTTTCGCCTGTAGTTAGGCTCACCACTATACGTTACTTGATGGCCATCGCAGCAAAATTTGATTTAAATATTCGACAGCTTGATGTCGTTACAGCATTTTTACATGGTGAGCTTGAGGAAGAAATTTTTATGACGCAACCGGAAGGTTTCAGTGATGGCACAGATCGTTGCTGCAACCTAGTAAAATCAATATATGGACTAAAACAGTCGAGCTGAGTTTGGAATTCTACATTAAACGAAGCGCTTTTGAGTTTCGGACTGAAACGGTCATTGACCGATCAATGTGTTTACTGCATAGCCGACGATCGTTATATATTTATAGTAATTTATGTCGATGACATACTGATTTTTTCCAATAACGAAGATATGGAAAATAAGCTGACAAACATGTTGTTCGCACGATTTAAGATGAAGGATATGTGCGAGGTATCATCGGTACTTGGAGTTCGTGTAACGCGCGATAGAAAAGCCGGAACCATTACCAAAGATCAAACAAAATATATCAAAGATATTTTATCTCGTTTCAAAATGAGTGACTGCAACTCAGTGACAACTCCCATAGATGCAAACCAAAAACTGTCCAAAGCGATGTGCCCGAAAAACGATAAAGAGGTAGGTGAAATGAAAAATGTGCCCTATCGACAGTTAGTTGGCGCATTACAGTTTTGTGTTCAAGTATCGCGGCCAGACATTTGTTTTGCGGTAAATGTTTTAAGTCGCTACAATGAAAACCCTGGCAAAGCACATTGGAGTGCCGCTAAACGTGTCTTGCGTTATTTAAAAGGCACTATGCAAAAGGGTATTACATACAAAAGGGCGAAAACAGAAATTCATGGATATTGTGACTCTGATTGGGCCGTTGACGAAGACGAGCGACGCTCAACGACAGGGTATTTGTTCACTATGCAGCATGGGGCAATTTCATGGTGCACAAAGCGGCAACCAACAATTGCACTCTCCACCAGTGAAGCTGAGTTCATGGAAATGACCGCAGCTATTCAAGAAGCCACTTGGTTAAAACAACTGGAGAGGGAAATATTTCCAAATTCTTCAAAGACGATTTACCTTCATTGCGACAATCAAGGCGCAATACAATTTGCTTGTAATAATACATATTCATCGCGAACAAAACATATTGACGTAAAGGTCAAATTTATTCACCAGCAAGTCATACAAAAGGTAGTCAAACTGATCTATTTAAAGACGAACGAGATGCCAGCAGATGTATTGACGAAAGCAACATCGCGACAAAAACTGGAATCCTTTTTTAAAATTTTTGGTCTTGAATAAAACTTTTGCGGCATTAAGCCATTTAAGCTAAATTATATTTTTAAATTAAAACAAAATAAATTGATAAGTCTTTTGAGTAGGAAGCGTAATATATATATACATTTATATATACATATGTATGTACATAAATAAGAATATAATTTCGAATTAATCTATGTATGTATATGAATTTCAATTTAGGGAGAGTATTGGAAGGTTAAGTTAAATTGAAATGGCATTAATGTAATGAAAACCATGTAATATGAAACTGTCAAAACGGCTCTGTTCATTTCCGGTAATAAAACGCTCTTCTTACTTTGTCTCCCAAATCGTGCGGACGCATTTAATATTTTCTACTGGAATTAGGTAAATTCCCTGCGTAATCGGTAAATATCTTTCAGCGATATCGGTTAACTTTCGTCCATACAAATCGACCCACCCTAATATCTATATATAAAAATTTTAGCACTGCTCTCCTAGATGCGGCGCCTCATCGTGGGATAAACCGGTAAGTGCTAGCATATAAACATTATACCAATAATTAAGTATATCCATATACATAAAATTTTACATACATATTTTTTTTTGCATGTTTTTCTTATCATACGTTTTTTTTTTTGCTGCTTCTTGGAATACTAAGAGAGGGATTAGTTTGGGGATTAAAAAACCTAACAGCGGCGACCGTTGAACTAAAACCACTACCGAAAAATAATCGTAGTTATGATTGGATTTTATATTTTTTTATTTTTATAATTTTCGTAAACTATAGTTTTATGGTAGGCCCTGTAACTCCATATCTATTACGCTCGGTTAATTTTGTTGAATTGAAGCCTCACGTATTTGAAGTTTCCACCACTAAGGGAAGTTTAAGATACTTTTTTTTGAATTTTTTGAAATTAAGTTGTAAGATAGTTTCACCTTTTCTTTTTTCTTTTCTTTCTTTCTGTTTATTTTTGAATGTGGAGTTAATATAAGAAAATTATTAATACATATATAAGTAGATATAAGAGTAGGTTAATATTTGAATGAAATAAAGGAATGTGAATGTGTTTATATTGTTTTGAAGAAATAACGTTGGCTCTGCTGTGTTTGGATGTCTACCTTTTTTGGTTAGCGGGTTATGATACCAAGATGCGTAGATAAGATACCCTGTTGTTTGGTGTGGGCGTTTCACAACGGCGGAAGAGGTGACGTGGGTGTGCAGACAGATTTAGAGACAGGATGTTAGGTTGACTAGGGTCTATTAACGGACGGACAAGTGTCAGGCAAAGGGGGCTTCGCCCGGGATTCGGAGTCATAGCGGAGCCCAAGGCTACGTACACTACGTAGAAGTGGGAAGGCAGACTCCACCTGACCTGGACGGGCTTCTTCTTTCCTTTCCTTTTTTTCGCTTCCTTGCACGCTATCACATTCCACAAGCATAGGCATGATTTACATAGAATTTGTTTACGAGTGCTGCAGGTAAGGCCGGTGGAAAAGACCCCCATCCGACGAGGTAGCATGGGATAACAAGCATGCCTGCATACCGCCGAGACTCATCAACGTAGGCAGTACCGTAACATCGTCTTACCGTAATAACTACGTAATATGAAAAAGAAAGATACAGTGAATAGGAAAAAATTATTATTAATATAAATATAAGTACTCTAGTTAAGAACTAGCGGCATTTTTAAAGTTGTGAGGAGTGACACATATACGTGTATATGTCGACTACATATGTACGTATGTCGTTACACTACCAAAACGTCTCTATCACATTTTGCATCTTATACCAGATATATGAGCTCAAAGGGTGGGTGATGACATCGTAGAATTAAAATTAAGGATTTATTATTGTTTAGGCACTTGAAGTAAATTAAAGGTGATAAAAATTCAGTTGAACTTAAACTCGTGTGTTTTTACTGTCACTTAAGGACGCGGCACAATGACATTTTTCATATAGATGCGTTTAGCACAAGCTTATGCATTCCAATAACATCGCCACAATCTACCAAGATGTTGCGTTCGCAAATATGAAGGAACTTCAGACTTGACAATTGAAGTTTACTACGCCTTGCCCATCCACATACAAAATTTCGCGAAGCACTGTTATAAACATTCTCTCTATATACAACACAAATACTTGCTAACATATTTTGTGTCGTATTCGATTGTTATATTGCAGTTTTTAATAGCGAAAAATGTTAGAAAATTAACAACCAGTGGGAAAAATAATTTCACTTGCAAAGTGTGCTAACACCCTTAGCCAAAGCAAATGTCAGATTCTTCTTCTTATGATTTGCTTGCAACAAAATTTGGGAGTTGGGTACTTTTCAATATCAGATGGCGCCAGCGTCGCTCATTCTACCGTTCGCCATCAAAATATGTGCAATCTACTCATAATGCATCAGCTTGTGTTAAACTCATTACATCCAAATATACGTATGCAAGAAAGCACAGACTAATTAGTTAATTGAGGCTTACCTGGAGACTCTGGATAATCATGGTTGGTGGCGACCACTTTGTGGTTGTCCGGCAGTAATGGCGCTTTGACGGCGGTGTGGCGATGCTGGAGATGCTGGTGGCTGACCAATATTGTGGCTCGTTGCAAAACCGATAAAATCCCCAATTTTAGCAGATCACCGAATGCGTTTCAGGAAGCCTTTGTATTGAGTTACAGCTACTTGTATTTTTATCGGAACTCTCTTCTTTGCACATTTGATAGTGTGGCACTACGATCTTTCGTTTGTCTGCGTATGGTTTAAGATTTTACCAATAGCCGTCGCGGAGCAATAAAATTCAACTCTTCAAAGTTTATAGTATAATTTATTTGACTAACTTTTAATTAACACAAACACGAGTGTAAAACTTCGAATAATATTATTAAGCAAATTGGCGAAAACTGTATGCTGATTTGAAAGAAATGAAGCAGTAGCAAACTACAATGATTTTGAAATTATAATCGTATTTGTAAATTCATGTAATGCAATTTATACATATGATATTTTATAAAGATTTCAGGACTCCGAATTAGTAAAACTATATTGAATTTGCACAAAAGAAAATTTAGCAAGAAAAACTGTTCTGAATTGACAAAGATGACAATAATAATAATAAAATTATCGATGACCAAAAGGTGGTGCCGGATCGCTACTATGTAATTGCGGCGAATTCCATTTGTTGGATTTGCGCGGTGGAGGCTGCCACACGTCCATGAGGAGGGAAGGAGGTGGGAAATTTAAAGTTAAATACAATGCATTGATTTTAGGGGATAATCCGATATAATACAATTCAATAATCGAATATAGTACAAGATACGGGTTATAAATAAATTCATAGATATACGTATGGGCAAGGGGGAGATGGGACGGGTGGCAGCCTACGCCGCGTAAACATCCTGGCCCGCCTAGGCGTACTAAGCGCCTAAAGTATGTTGCAGCTCGGTCAACGCCCTAACTGCTTCCTTAATGAGGATTTTTCCCACTTTGCTTTTATACGTGGCGGTGCGCAAACCGGTTGCGGTGCACCGGATGGTACGGTCTCCGACGCTAGGTCGCGGGTTTGGATGCATGTGTGGTGCGCGCCCATTAGACTGTTAACGACGACGAGCAGTGCGATGTTGAACGGCGGGATCGTGACGGCGCTGCTCTGGATGACGTGGTTGCGAACGAGCTGCCTGTTGTGATGGTACGACGGACGGCGCCTGGCAACCCCCGGTTTCCCGGTGTAACAGCGTATGATGAGGATGCCCGCAGACCCGAAAGCGTTGGTGCGGCGGGACAGTGCCAAACTATTGAGACAATACTGATGTGCCTTAGCTTTTAACGTACGTTGTTGCGGCTGCATAGTTGAGAAGACAGGGCACCTCAGGAGTGCGTGATGCCGCATGAAAAATCGGCACTTTCGATAATCCGGCACTACCTCATTACGTTGCGAGCTGGCCGCGGGCACAACCACTCGCAATGACAACGAGCGTCGTGGTGTTGGAACCGGAGGGCGTTGAATATCCATCTATCGAAAGAGAGCATATAGATGTATGTTAGTTTTACGCCTGAGAAGACGCGTCGAGTTAGGAATAGACTGTGAGAGACACGGGATGATTCAGTTTTGTTCTAAGATGGTGTCGATAGTTAAGCTTAGTGGACTGTAGTTGGTTCGGGAGATAATAGGAAACCATGGGGATCTGAGTCTGGCTCCGATGGTGGCAGGAATAACAATTTTGTTAGCGGCTTGGTGAGGACACCGTTTTGAGTGCGTACGTCGACCACTCGTACGTGTCCGTCTCTGCCAGGATGAGTGCTCTTCACTCTCTCTAGATGCCATTCGGTGGGGGGTAAGTTGTCTTCCTTAATGACGACTAGATCGCCGATTTTAGGGGGAGGTTGAGCGGTTTGCCATTGATAACGCTTGTGCAACTCCATGAGATAGTCATTTTTCCAGCGCTTGCTGAATTGGTGATGTAAAACTTTCAACCGTTCCAAACGGTTGATCATAGAGAGGTGTTCATAGTTCGGTTCGGGGATGGCGAGAAGGGGTGCGCCTCGGAGTAAGTGGCCAAGTGTGAGGGCGGTGAGGTCCGCTGGGTCCTGAGAAAGCGGGGAGATGGGACGAGAATTGAGTACGGCCTCTATACGAATTAGTAAAGTCGAGAATTTTTCAAAGGTGAAGCTGTGTGTTCCGGCGACCTTTTTAAAATGGGTTTTAAAGCTTTTGACGGCAGATTCCCATAATCCGCAAATGTGGGGTGCGCTGGGGTGTATAAATTTCCACTCGATGCCTTGTGGTGCGTACTTTTGGACAATATCTGTCGAGACTTCGTTGAGGAAGGTGACGAACTCTACTTCGGTAGCTCGCTTAGCACCAATCAATGTTGTGCCGTTGTCGCTCATCATTTGTTTCGGGTACCCTCGACGCCCTACAAACCGGGTGAAGGCTGCGATAAAAGCCTTAATGGTGAGATCCGAACACAATTCCAGATGGATCGCCTTGGTGGTGAAGAGATCGGAGGGGGTTAGAGACCGGAGCATCGAAGCTTTTATTTGAAACGGCCGGCGGAGTCTACGCCAGTAGTAATGAAGGGGGGTGCGAAAGTACATCGTTCGGGGGGTAAAGCAGCCATTATTTGGGATTGCGTTTGTCGCTTATGGATGGTGCAGACTTTACATTGGAAAATACATTTTTTCAGCTGAGGTTTGAGTCGGGGGGTATAGAATTCCTGCCTCATAGCTTGTTGCAGGAGGCGGACGTCCGCATGGAGGAAGCTCTCGTGCAGAAACCTTATATAGAGGGTAGTTAATCTAGCCTTTTCGGGGAGAATGATGGGATGACACCCATTGTAGGTCATGTCGGCGTTTACTAATAGTCCGTTGGCACGGAGAATCCCGTTTGTGTCCAGGAAGGGGTCAAGTGCCAGTAGGAGACTTCGCTTTCCGATCGGTTTTGAATTTTCGAGGTACGCTCTTTCGGAAGCGAAGAATCTCGACTGAGTCAAGCTCAGCAGACGGATTTTCGCGCGCATGATGTCGGCGTAAGAGAGGCCGGGATCGTCAAGAGTACGACTGCCTCCTACAGCATTTCTCAGCTGAGTTATAAGTTTCAACATGTACGCTGCTACGCGTAAGGCGCGGGAATAGGAGGAAAACCGTGCTAATACATCTTCTGACTCTTCCGCTGCATGCAGTGCTTCGACTCGGCGAAGTTCGGGGGGTACAATATTTCTGGCCGTTGGTATTGGCCAGTCCTTGGGGGGTCGGGAAAGCCACTCTGGACCATTCCACCATAGCGATGACTTAGCGAGATCGTCGGGGCTACATCCTCTGGTTCCAAGATCCGCGGGGTTGTCTTTGCTTCGCACATGTCGCCAAGGAACATTTACAACGAGGTCTATAATCTGCGCTGTTCGGTTGGAGACGTATGTTTTCCAAGAGTGGGGTGGCTTTTCCAGCCAGGCTAGCACGATTTCAGAATCGGACCACATAATTAAATTTTTTTGACTTAGGACGAGATGGGGTTGGACTACTGGCACTAATTTTGCTAATAAGAGCGATCCGCATAGCTCCAGGCGTGGCAGGCTAATAGTTTTGAGAGGAGCCACTTTGCCTTTGGACACTATAAGCTGAGAGCGGACCTGAGTACCGACGGTTTTTCTTAGGTACAGGGTTGCGCAATAAGGCTTTTCTGAGGCTTCGCAGAATCCATGGAGCTCAAATTATTGATCGGGCGTAAAATTCATCCATCGGGGTATATGGATGGCTGAGATAGAGGGAAGATTTTGAGAAAACTGCGCCCATTTGGCTAGACGGATGGTTTTAATCTCCTCGTCCATTCGGTCTCGTCTAACCACAATTCTTGCATGAGCATCTTCGCTTGGATCATTATGGGCGTCTGCCACCCTGCGGGATCGAAAAGTTTCGCAATGGAGGAGAGGATTTGCCGCTTCGTGCCTGCAGTGGATGCCGGATTTAAGTCGACGGTATATGAGAATGTATCCGCTAGGGTGTTCCACTGGATGCCCAGGGTCTTGGTGGTGCTAGTCTTTTCGATCTCGAGAAAGTTTGTTTCCAGCAGATCAGTTTTCGATATTTTTTGGAGGATGTCGTGATGGTTTGCCGTGATCTTTTTTAGGGGAAAGCCAGCTGAATTGAGAGCGTCTATAGTCTCTGTTAGGGATTGCTCGGCTGATTGGAGATCATGACTGCCAGATAGAATATCGTCAACATACGTCTCGGGTTTTAGTATTGGGGCTGCGCGTGGATGGGAATCGGCTATATCTTTCGACAGCTCGTGTAAAGTTCGAATAGCCAGGAAAGGCGCGCAGTTAACCCCGAAGGTGACCCTTTCGGGGGTTTGGCCACTTATTATCCAGCCAAATATTGTGTTTTGGGCTAGCAGTGTGGGGGAGACATTTTCGATGCCATTCAGCATTATTTGTGGGATAAGATCACTACCTAATACCAGATCAATTTGGGAGGGGTTCTGAGTATTCTGGTCTGCTAGCTTGATATGGGATCATTTACGCATTTGGTAGTTATTAGCCTGAGTGTTGGGAGTTGCCTAGTGAGCCGAGGTAGCACTTTATTTTTATTTTTACCTTGTGGTCATTTGAGACTAGGGTCAGTGAGCACAACTTGTTGGAGGTTTGTACTAGTCCGCCTCCCATGCCCGATATTTCAAATAGGGAGTGGGTATATGGGAGACCTAGCTTGATTTGAGCTTTTGAAGAGTGAAGCTACGCTCTGACCCTTGATCCACTAAGGCTCTGAACCTGAAGTAGTCCCCTCGGTGTTCTATCGACACTATCGCTGTAGGGAGGATGATTTGGCTATCATTTTCTGCATGAAACGATTGGATGTGGGCAGCGTTTGAGGTGGTGGGAAGTTCTTCGTTCGGTTCTGGGTTGGTAACGTCCTGACTAGTTGCTACTTGGGATGCCGTTCTTCGAGGGCCATTGGTTTGATGAGATACTCCGGTATCGTGGAAGGTGGAGTTGTGGCGACCTTGGCAGTAGAGACACGTTCTTGTGCTTGTGCAGTATTTTAAGAGGTGGGTTTGAGATAGACAACTTTCGCAAAGGTTGTTATCTTTCACGAATTATTTTCGCTCGGGGATTTTCAGCTTCTTGTAACGCAAGCAGATTTATAGCGTGTGGGAGGACTGCTTGCATATTCTGCAGGCGTAGATTTTTCGATGCTCGGCCACATGAGCATTTGTGCGATTTTGGGAGTAGTTGCTATTGTGCGGGGTGTTGCGGCTTTGGTTTTGGGTTTGACCTTGCCTGAACTGGGGGTTATTCTGACTTGGGAGAGGCCTTGAGAAATTTGTGGAGGGTGGATTATATCGTGGTTTGGCTGGTCGCCATTGATCCACCCTTTCCACTATCTCGTAGCGGGTAGTCAGAAATTGATCCATATGGGAGCAGTTCGGGAGGTCTCTTGGCGAATTTAATGATTGTTTCCAAAGCGCAACAGTGTTTTCTGGGAGTTTTGAGGTTACGAGATATATCAATATGGGATCCCAACTCTCTGTCGAGACTTGTTGGGTTGCTAATATTTGGAGGCAGTTGTTTACGGAGGATTGCAGTCTCTATATCTTCGCTGTTTTCAGTTTGAGTGGCCTTGAGGTTCATTAGGACTTTTATCTGATTATCGACCAGGACTATTTTATTTTCATATCGGGATTTCAGGGCTTCCCACGCCAGAGCAAAGTTGTCATCATTAAGTGGGAATTGCTTCACCATTTGGCCCGCTTTTCCTTGGGTCTTGTACCTGAGGTGGTACGGTTTTGGGCGCTCGAGAGTTTGGGGTGGTTGATATAGACCGCCGTTAACATGTCACGGAAGGACGACCATTGATCATAACTCCCGTGAAAGACTTCCGTGTCACAGGCGGGTACTTTGAGGTGCATCCCGGAACTTTCTTGGGGAGTGGTGGTTGTAGCGGGGACGGGATTGCTGGAGCTGATCGCCTTTCTTGCCTTTGTGTCCTCATACGCTATAAGGCAGGCGCGGTATTTATTGAAAGCTGAGGCCTTAAAGTCTTCGGGAAGGTCGTTGTCATCTGACTCTACGACGGCGTCATATGCACTCTGTACCCTTTCCCAGAACACATCGATATTTTTATACTCAGTTGAGCAGAGCTCACAGAGTATATTAAGTTTGATTGGATAACGGTTGGTTGTACATATATAAAGGAATCGAGATAGATATAGACTTCCATATATCAAAATAATCAGGATCGAAAAAAAATTTGATTGAGCCATGTCCGTCCGTGCGTCCGTCCGTCCGTCCGTTAACACGATAACTTGAGTAAATTTTGAGGTATCTTGATGAAATTTGGTATGTAGGTTACTGAGCCCTCATCTCAGATCGCTATTTAAAATGAACGATATCGGACTATAACCACGCCCACTTTTTCGATATCGAAAATTTCGAAAAACCGAAAAAGTGCGATAATTCATTACAAAAGACCGATAAAGCGACGAAACTTGGTAGATGAGTTGAACTTATGACGCAAAATATAAAATTAGTAAAATTTTGGACAATGGGCATGGCACCGCCCACTTTTTAAAGAAGGTAATTTAAAACTTTTGCAAGCTGTAATTTCGCAGTCGTTGAAGATATCATGATGAAATTTGGCAGGAACGTTACTCTTATTACTGTATGTACGCTTAATAAAAATTTGCAAAATCGGAGAAGGACCACGCCCACTTTTAAAAAAAAAAAATTTTTTAAGTAAAATTTTAACAAAAAATTTAATATCTTTACAGTATATAAGTAAATTATGTCAAGATTCAACTCCAGTAATGATATGGTGCAACAAAATACAAAAATAAAATTTAAAAATGGGCGTGGCTCCGCCCTTTTTTATTTAATTTGTCTAGGATACTTTTAATGCCATAAATCGAACAAAAATTAACCAATCCTTTTGAAATTTGGTAGGGGCATAGATTTTATGGCGTTAACTGTTTTCTGTGAAAATAGGCGAAATCGGTTGATGCCACGCCCAGTTTTTATACACAGTCGTCCGTCTGTCCTTCCGCATGGCCGTTAACACGATAATTTGAGCAAAAATCGATATATCTTTACTAAACTCAGTTCACGTACTTATCTGAACCCACTTTACCTTGGTATGAAAAATGAACGAAATCCGACTATGACCACGCCCACTTTTTCGATATCGAAAATTGCGAAAAATGAAAAAAATGTCATAATTCTATACCAAATACGAAAAAAGGGATGAAACATGGTAAGGTAATTGGATTGTTTTATTGACGCGAAATATAACTTTAGAAAAAACTTTATAAAATGGTTGTGACACCTACCATATTAAGTAGAAGAAAATGAAAAAGTTCTGCAGGGCGAAATAAAACACCCTTAAAATCTTGCCAGGTATTACATATATAAATAAATTAGCGGTATCCAACCGATAATGTTCTGGGTCACCCTAGTCCACATTTTGGTCGATATCGAGAAAACGCCTTCACATATACAACTACCACCACTCCCTTTTAAAACTCTCATTAATACCTTTAATTTGATACTCATATCGTACAAACTCATTCTAGAGTCACCCCTGGTCCACCTTTATGACGATATCTCGAATAGGCGTCCACCTATAGAACTAAGCCCCACACCCTTTTAAAATACTCATTAACACCTTTCTTTTGATACCCATATTGTACAAACAAATTCTAGGGTCACCCCTGCTCCACCTTTAAGGCGATATCTCGAAACGGCGTCCACCTATGGAACTAAGGAATACTCCCTTTTAAAATACTCATTATCACCTTTCTTTTGATGCCCATATTGTACAAACAAATTCTAGGGTCACCCCTGGTCCACCTTTATGGCGATATCTCGAAAATACGACCACCTATACAACAACCACCACTCCCTTTTGAAACCCTCATTAATACCTTTAATTTGATACCCATATCGTACAAACACATTCTAGAGTCACCCCTTGCCCACCTTTGTGGCGATATTCCGAAAAGGTGTCCACCTATAGAACTAAGCCCCACACCCTTTTAAAATACTCATTAACACCTTTCTTTTGATACCCATATTGTACAAACAAATTCTAGGGTCACCCCTGGTCCACCTTTATGGCGATATCTCGAAACGGCGTCCACCTATAGAACTAAGGCCCACTCCCTTTTAAAATACTCATTAACACCATTCGTTTGATGCCCATATTGTACAAACAAATTCTAGGGTCACCCCTGGTCCACCTTTATGGCGATATCCCGAAACGGCGTCCACCTATGGAACTAAGGATTACTCCCTTTTAAAATACTCATTAACACCTTTCATTTGATACGCATATCGTACAAACGCATTCTAGAGTCACCCCTGGTCCACCTTTATGACGATATCTCGAAACGGCGTCCAACTATAGAACTAAGGCCCGCTCCCTTTTAAAATACTCATTAACACCTTTCGTTTGATGCCCATATTGTGCAAACGCATTCTAGAGTCACCCCTGGTCCATCTTTACGGCGATATCTCGAAAAGGCGTCCATCTATAGAACTTAGGTCCACGCCCTTTTAAAATACTCATTAATACCTTTCATTTGATACCCATATCGTACAAACGCATTCTAGAGTCAACCCTGATCCACCTTTATGGCTATATCCCTAAATGGCGTCCACCTATAGAACTATGGTGCACTCCCTCATAAAATGCTCTTTAATGCCTTTCATTTGATACACATGTCATACAAACACATTCCAGGGTTTCCCTCGGTTCATTTTCCTACATGGTTATTTTCCCTTATGTTGTCACCATAGCTCTCAACTGAGTATGTAATGTTTGGTTACACCCGAACTTAACCCTCCTTACTTGTTATCTTTCATTTTTAGGGACGCCTCGGTGTTAACTTGGATGTCGGTTGTGCCGAACCGAGCGCAGTAATCCGAAATGAGATCCGTTTCGGATATAAATTTATTTTCGACCACGGTAGCTATTCTGAAAAGGAACTTGCTTAATTTTACTTTAGCTATTTTGGTTATTTTGCAGATTGCCGAGTGTTTATTTATACAGGAAAACCAACGGGAGAAGTATACGTGTGTATATGGTGGTGGGAATATACATATATTTTTTTGGCGCCAAAAAAGTAATTTTTGGCGTGAAAATTATGTATTTGGCGGGAGCCACCAAAAATTTAGTCGGGGGGATATACTTAATATATGTATATGATTTTTATAGGGGCTGGTTTCTTCAATGGCGAAGAAGGACCATTAGTTAATTGAAGCTTACCTGGAGATTTTGGATAATCCTGGTTGGGGGCGACCCCTTTGTGGTTGTCCGACAGTAATGGCGCGTTGACGGCGGGGTGGCGTTGCTGGAGGTGCTGGTGGCTGACCAATATTGTGGCTCGTTGCACAACCGATAAATTCCCCAATTCTATCAAATCACCGAATGCGTTTCAGGAAGCCTTTGTATTGAGTTACAGGTACTTGTATTTTTATCGGATCTTCTTGCGTGTACGGTTTCACAGCTCTTATTTGAATATTCTTTGCACATTTGATAGTGTGGCACTTCGATCTTTCGGTCGTCTGCGTATGGTTTAAGATTTTACCAATAGCCGTCGTGGACCAATAAAATTCAACTCTTCAAAGTTTATAGTATAATTTATTTGACTAACTTTTAATTAACACAAAGTGCACACACGAGTGTAAAACTTCGAATAATATTATTTAGCAAATTGGCGAAAACTGTATGGTGATTTGAAAGAAATGAAGCAGTAGCAAACTACAATGATTTTGAAATTATAATCGTGTTTGTAAATTCATGTAATGTAATTTATATATATGATATTTTATAAAGATTTCAGGACTCCGAATTAGTAAAACTATATTGAATTTGCACAAAAGAAAATTTAGCAAGAAAAACTGTTCTGAATCGGCAAAGATGACAATAATAATAATAAAATTTTCGATGACTAAAAGGTGGTGTTTTTTTGACAGGTAGCGATCCTACCTGATCGCTACTATGCAATTGCGGCGAATTCCGTTTGGTGGATTTGCGCGGTGGTGGCTGCCACACGTCCATGAGGAGTCCCAATGGGAAATTTAAAGTTAAATACAATGCATTGATTTTAGGGGATGATTCGATATAATACAATTCAATAATCGAATATAATACAAGATACGGGTTATAAATAAATTCATAGATATACGTATGGGCAAGGGGGAGATGGGACTGGTGGCAGCCTACGCCGCGTAAACACTAATTGAACGATGAACGTTCAGTTTTTGAAAAGCGCACTGCATACATCTAATATTTTATTTTACTGTTCATATGTTATATGGCATAATGTGTGCAATATTTATCATATTATTAAAATTTTTGAAATCTGTAAGTGTTACTAATTTTTGTAACATAAATTTGTAATATTTATTTTTACCATATTTGTAACTCTCATTGTTGTTGTTGGTGGTAAAAATAACAAAATAAATTGAGTTTCGCTCCTGAAGAAGCTAAGTTGCTTAGCGAAACGTTGAACCATAATGATGGAGTTTAATTAATTTTGCACTTGGTAAACGATGGTCATATGAGCCTTTTTCAACGCATAAGAATTATTAACAGTTTAAACAAAAAAAAAAAAAATTTGGAAAAGTCCTATCCACATACTCTTGCTCATATGTATATATTTACATTTGAGCGTGCCAAAATTGTAAAAGGGCTATAGGAATTCTTTGTGGTACACTTAGGTTAGGTTAAAAGGACCGGGCCAAGAAGACTGCTTCCCAGCCCAACACTTAGGCCACCAATGGGCCCATTGTGATGCCCTAGAAACGGTTTAATCAACCCTTGCTCTAACAGCTACTGCAGTTCAAACCACTTTGTGGAATCAATAAATTTTGCTAACGCCCTATTGTCGAGCCTGAAGACCTCCGCGAGATCAGTTAAAAATGGTTGACCGAAAGCGGCCAACTTTCTTTTGCTCACTTCCGGACAGTAGCACAGCAGGTACTGCACGCTTTCCTCCTCCTCAATACATTTGCAGCAGCGGCAATAATCGTGCGATACGACGCCCATCCTAGCGGTGTGAGTTCCTATAAACCAGTGACGGTTAAGAACTCTTATCGGGGTCGAAGGTCCTGATTTATTCATCGACAAGAGAGTGTTAGTACGACCTTTATCATAGGATGGCTTGGTGTCTCGCATGTAGCAAGCGCTGACCAGAGCATATTCTCCCTACCTATAGTGCTCGTGCTCACGCGGAATTTAAAACAGTGTTACGTGGCTGACTGTTTGGATGGCGAGGAGCGGCGGCAAGTAGGTATGCTTGCATCCCAGGCTACCTCGTCGTCTTGTGGTGGGGCATTTCGTTACCGTCCTCACCCACAGCCACACGAACGAAAAGAGGGTTCATACCTGCATTGTTGAAAATAAAAGGAATTTGTTGAAAAAGATGTAAATAGACATGAGGGGCAAATTTAGAGCGAGAAAAAGATGAAGGCCTGTCCTGTCAGGAGGAGTCTTCCCACCCTTTTCAGCGCAACTTGCGCTAAACCATGGGCGCTGTGCTGACTCCTATTTCCTTACAACGCCCCCAAATCTGACACTAGTCTGTACCCTGTCACTCAGTCATTTTCCCTATACACTCACCTTCACCTTACCTTGCCACGGACAAGCGCAGCACCGACACCAAAAATTTTAACTTGGCCCTGCATTATTAAAATTCTAGGTTTTCATCCGTACATAGCACAATTTTATTAACAATTCAGTTTGGCTAAGCAAAAAAAAGTAAAATAATATACGCTTTAAATTCAATTTGATCCCATACAATTGTTTGTAAAGAAATAAAACAAATAAAGTAAACAAAAAAGAAAACGAGAGGAGAGGTTTCTTATACAAAAAAAAAAAAAAAAGATTTGTGAACCACTCTAATGCATTATTCTACCAACTAGAATCTTAAATTCTACAGATACGAAATTCAAGCTAACTCACAAACAAACAAATCCAAAATCAATTTTCTACAAAGTAAAGGTAGATCATCTAAAAAAAGGTATGTAGGTGCAATTGTATGTTTGTAAAATTATTATGTATGCACATATATTATTATGGTTTCTTTTGTCAACGCCAATTCCTCTTCTACATATATACGTGCATATATAAAAATGCAAACAAAAAAAAAGAAAGAAAACGAATAAACGAGGCAAACAAACACAGCTGGATGCTAAAATGTCACCATTAACTCATGAGACTGGAGTTAAGGTCAAACCCAACCACTATATTCTATCGCATAACAGAATGTTCAGCTCCGGAAACTTAATGACCTTTTGGACCATTCCCTACCAAAATCATGCCTTTTACGACGGTATTTAAATAAGAAATATGATAATATATAGAAATATGCAAAAAAAAAATAATGCTAAAACTTAAATGTAATGCCGGAAAGCTCCTCCCTCTTATCAGGATCAGACGAGCCAGCCCAATAAATGCTGCAAACTTGGTTGTAGTTGTTTCCACCGTTTTTATAATCGTAGTTGCTAGTGCTCTCCGCTTTGCTAAAATTGCAATTTTTAAACGTTTTTATATTGGAAATTAAGGGAGAAATTGCCAAAAATCTTTCTATCTGAACGATCGGTTGTATGAAATCTTCTATGATATATTAAAATATATATCACCGAGTTTCAGGTTTATACTTTCTAAATTAAGGGAGAAATTGCCAAAAGTCTTTCTATCTGAACGATAGGTTGTATAGGATATAACTATATATAGCTCCGATCAAAGTGATTTTTTCAGGATATCTCCTATGATATATTAGAATATATATCACAGAGTTTCACGTTTATACTTTCTAAATTGCGGCAGGAATGACCAAAATCGTCTTATCTGAACGATCGGTTTTATGGGATATATATGTTATAGTGGTCCGATCCTACCGGATCCGACAAATGTCTAATATAATACAAAAATACAGCCTTGTGCCAAATTTCATTGAGATATCTCAAAATTTTAAGGACTAGTTTGCATTCAAACAGACAGACAGACGGACAGATGGACGGACGGACAGACGGACATGGCTATACCAACTCAGTTCGTCGCCCTGATCAATTAGTTATACTAAATGGTGAGTTTATCTTCTATATTTCTCAACGTTACAAACATCGGTACAAAGTTAATATACCATTTAATGTTCATGAAAGGTATAAAAATAGGCGATGGCTGTGGTTGTTGTTGTTCTAGCATGACACCGCCGGTGCAAAATTTTATCTTTTAAGTTACCAAGTTCTTGTGGATGATACTGTTGTTGTTGTTGTTGTGGTTTGTGCGGTCAGTTATTGTGGACAAACGTCGCCGTTGAAAAATTATTGTGTGGGATGTTATCAAGATGATGTAGTTGTTGTTGGGCGCTGCGCCGCCAATATAGAACGATGAGGTAGTTGCTGCCGGGCGGTATGTCGCCAATATAACCGTGCCCAGTGGGTCCTTTCCAATGAGGAATCACGCGTGTAGTGTCCTATAAAGAAATGAAATGAAACTTTGCTAACAAAATCCACAGATAAAAGTGCATCTATGTACATACATACATATACATATACATAGTTACCTATGAGTTTCATGTCTGCATAGTCATATACTCATCTCCATACATATATTTCTATGTAGGGGTGAATATGTCGATGCAAGTTTTCTTTTGGCTTGCTCGGGAGATAGGCCAGGTTGAAGCGCCAGCTCCCGTCAAGCATGCCAGAACAAAAAAAAAAAAACACAAAACTGGACATGGCCTTACCCCTTGTAAAATATGTTGCGCGCACCTCACTTTGAATTATTACCGCTCCACAAAACGAACACCTACACAGATACATTTGGTTCGTGCCTTGACCGCTCACAATGATATATTCACACGCTCATGGCCTTGCACAAATACACATCCATAACAAAACAGACACATAGATAGGTACATGGCATTCGTCAATGCTGCTAGGCTGTTAGCAACATGGTGACTGCTGATAACAACATGATGCCAATGCGCAACATCTTACTTCCGCTGCAGCATTTTGTTCACTATATCTACAATGTTGTCAATACGCGATGTTATTAGAGGTTAGTGGCAACATTACGGCTAAGGCACGGACCTGGACACAAAACACATAAACATATAGACACATTTACACGCTGCCACTCATTCAAGCCAGTATGGAGACAGGCTGTCGTTACAGGCTCGCAAGCGCCGATGGTGCCTGCACTATGGAGCGTGTGCGTGTAAGGTTTTCAACGCAGTCTGGCAAGTATTATTTCCCGCGTACAACGTGTGGCCTCGACCCACGACTTAATGCCGGGCCTAGTTTTCTTCACGCATTTAAACTTTTTTACTGCCTACCTCCAAACTAAATCACTGGGCTAATGCTACTACTTAAACCTATATCACAGGTACTACTCTGCATATATAATAGTAAATAAAATATCACAGATAGAAAAATAAAAAAAAAAATTTAATAAAATAAAATATCACATTTAGCAGAAAAACTATGAAAAAAAGATTTTTAATACAATAAAATATCACAGATCATATAGTGGAAAAAAAATAAAATGTAAAGTAAATAAAAAAAAAAATGAAATAAATGCAAAAATTATCAAATAAATAAAAAAGTCAAGAAAAATAAAAATAGTTTAATAAAATAATCACATACGTCAATAAATTAATAAATACAATACGTCAAAAAATAAATAAATATACTACGTCAATTAATAAATAGATAACATAAAACAAAGTTACTGGCACTACAAAAAAACATTAAACTATTTTACAAAAATGTTTTTAGCGTGGTATACGCCGATCTTTTTGCCACTACTATCGCCAAGTTCATACATTGAATTTCTTTTAACGTTTAAAACAATACATTTGACTTGTTTTGGAGCTAATTTAGCTGCAAATTGTTTGAAGTTTCAGCGATATACCTCTTGTCCAATATTAAACTTCACATCTCTACTTCTAGTTTCATAAACCTTTTTGCTCTTTTCGTGGGCCAACTTCATTTCTTCCATGATTTTGTTTCTGATGATCTGCATTCTTTCGCTGGATGCTTCTATTTCACAATCAACATCCTTAACCGCCGCCAGCTTTCGGTGTAGATCGTATGATGCAGCATGCTGTATCATAGGCATACCGAAAGTTGCAAAATAAGGCGACATGTTGATTGCGGAGTGTGTGACGCTGCGGAGCGCAAATGCAGCATCGCTAATGCATGTGTCCCAATTCTTTTGCTTGTCCTTTATTAAGGATCTAATTATTTGTAATACCGATCGGTTAACTCTCTCCGCAGCGTTACCCTGTGGCGAATAGAATGCAGTTTTTACGTGTTTTGTGCCAAATTTTTCCAAAACTGCATTAAACATTTCCGACACAAACTGTTTTCCATTGTTCGAATGGACATATTCGGGCACGCCGAATATATGAAACACCTCCCTCTCTAAAAATTTGATGACTTCATCTGAAGTGGCCCTCCGTGGCCGTTTTAAAAACACAAACTTCGAAAAATGATCTAAAGCATAAAGACAAAGACATTATCATCACTAGAACGTGGATAAGGGCCCATAAAATCAATAAACAAACGTTGGAAAGGTCGCTTTGTGAGCTTTTGTTTACCCGTCATCGGTTGTTTAAAAACGTTTTGAGTTTTATTAATTTTGCAAGTTTCGCAATCTTTTACGTGAGCACATACATCGGTGAGCATTCCTGGCCAGTGTATTTGTTCTCGGTCACCGTCTTTTTCAATTCGGTATACTCCTCCGAATCGAAGCACGGTGACTCGAGACACACGTCTATGGCTCTATCGTTCGTCAATATTTCGTCCATATGCATTCGTATGAGTGTGTCGGGAATCACGTTTTGCGCACCTTTCCGATGTTGGATATCGAAATCATAACCCTGTAGTTTCAAACTCCACCTTGCCAACCTCCCAGAAAGATCTCTCTGATTCATGAGCCATTTGAGGCTGGCATGATCAGTTATGATGGTGAACGGGGTTCCCTCCTCGTGGGTCGGAATCTCTTGATACCCACGATGGCGGCGTAGCATTCAAGTTCCGTAATGCTTTAATTTTCTGAGTCTTATTTAATTTTGCCGAAACGTAGGCAATAGGCCTTTCGTTCTTGTCATCGTCCAACTGAAACTGTTGATGCATCACATTGAATATAAAAACCACGATTAAAGTCAGGATGTGTGAGCACCGATGCAGAAACAAAATTCTGCTTTAAAATTTCAAATAATTTTATTGCTTCGTCCGTCATTGTAAACTTTTTGTTTTTGTCTTTCTTGAGGCAGTCGTGCAGCGGAGCTGCAATTGTCGCATAGTCCTGTATGGAACGTCGGTAGCAGCTCGACATACCCAGCAACCGTCGTAGTTGCTTCGGGGTTTTAGGTATGGGGAAATCTCTCACTGCTACCACTTTGTTGGCGTCCGTTCTAATATAACCATCCCCGACTACATACCCTAAGTAGCGAACCTCTTTAAAACAAAACTTGTTTTTTTCGACATTAATCGTTAACCCTCGCGAAGACACCGAGCGACCTTTTCCAATAAACACAAATGGGACTCGAAATCCACAGAACAAACTAACAAATCGTCTAAGTAAACAAATGTACATACATTCACGTAAAGAGGCTGGAATGACCTTGTCCATGAGACGACACATTCGTTGTGCTGCATTGCAAAATACGAAAGGCATGACCGTGAATTGGTAAAGTGGGTGGCCAGGGACAGTGAAGGCAGTCTTTTCGCGAGACCTCTTTTCGAGGGGAGTCTGCAAGAAAGCGTCCTTCAAATCAATCGCGGAGATAAATCTTGTATCTTGTAGTCGGCTGAGGATTCCATCAATGTGGCGAAGGGGTAGGCATCCTTAATTTTTCGTTCGTTGACCTTTGCGAGCGTCAAGGCACAGGCGGTTTTTCGTCCATTTTATTACCAGTGATACCGGTCAATTCCAGCTGCTTTTGGACTTCTCGAACACTCCCAAGCTTATCAAACGATCCAACTTGGCATAAATTAGTTTTCGAATAGCTGGTGAAATCGGGTAATGGCGCTGCTTTACGGGCAGATTTTCGTCGACAACCTCGATCACATGTTCTCCTTATCGGTCTGGCCTAACCCTAATACTGCAAAGGGCTGGATTTGGGCCTTTACACGCTCCAACCTTGCCTCTTGTTCCGCAGTTAGCACGTGTTGCACGGCGTCAAATCACAGGTCACCCTCTGCGGGCAAGAGCTCCGCCACACTGGCAACATTCACACTAACATTCATTCCCTTACTGACCACACTCATTCCAAATGCCTGCCAAAATCTACACCAAGGTAGAGGCTAGGTACGATAAGAATTTCCAATTCTTTTGTTGTGTGATTCCACACAACTGGTAACTTTATTACCCCTACCACGGCGGTTTCCTCCCCGTTCGCGGTTCCGATATTCTGGCCCTTGATTGGCATGATCTAGGTTTCCTTTCCCCCAAAGGAGTGCAGCTGAGTCCTTTCCCAAGCAGCTGGCACTCGCTCTTCAGTCCAAGAAAGCCAGGACCTCATGACCTCCTATTTCAGTTTTGGCAAAAAATCTATTATCCCCTTTTACGGTCACTATAATGGCAATTATTTTATTTTTCAGCCGCATAAAATATCTTTTCTTCTCACACATTTTCTCTATTTTCTGAAAATTTCTTTTCTTCCTATTACTATTTATTGTTTCACAAAAAATCCTTCTCCTAGCTTCTTCATATTCAATTTTCCTCTGATGTAAACTCCTAGTTTCCCGCGTCTCTCTCTTTTCCTGTATTTTCAATAGTTCCCTATCTACCTCTTCTCTTCGCAAAATCTTTACTGTGGTGCTGCCGGGTTGCCTGTCTTCTGGCTGGAGTCCCCGGTCAGCTCCGCCAGTCTCGGGTTTCCCTGCTTAGGCTTAAAGACAACCAAAACATACCATATTGTGGAACGAGGAACATTTATTTGGTTTTTGTGCTTCGACCGGGTTTTTCGCAAAGTGATCTACCGGCATACCACACGAAAAATACAACATTAAGTGGAAGGGAGAAGCACAAAAGGAATTGACGTTGAACTTGGACGCGAACGCGAACGCAGGAGTTTGGTGTTGGGGTTGAGATTGGATTGTGCTTGGTGTTGGGACTGGGATTGGGATTGGTATTGAGATTGAGGTTGGCTTTCCTTCTGAAAGCTTAAATCTTCTGAGCTCCTAACTCCTCTGGCTGTCCAAAATCGATTTCATTTGCGACCCTCGACCTATCTTTATTTTCCTTAATAAGCTTCGCCTCTCTTGCATTCCGACTTGAGCTCCGCCAACGAGTCCACTTTTATGGCGAAGGTCGAGTTGGCCAGGTACGGTTTAAAGTTGCCCCTGATGATGCCGACCAACTCCTTTTCAGGGTCCTCTTCCGCAAACGGAATGTCATATTGTGGACTGTGTGCTGTTTCCTCTCCATGATTTCATGAATGATTTCATAGTCGGACTCAGCTAACTTGAAGTGGCTCAGCAGCTCGGCCTTCAGCTCGGGCTCCTCTGCATGGTCCTCAAGGACCTGCCAATACCACTTCAAGGCGCCGCCGGAAACCAGACAATAAAAGTCCGTGAAAAGCTGGTAGAAGGAAATGTTATGCTGCTGGCGCATCCTCTCCACCCGAAAGATATAGCTTTCGACGCTTATACTCTACTGGTCCCATCGAATTTGATGTGCCAATTTTCAAGGTCAAGCTTCTTCCACCTGGGAGGACCGCTGGCATCTCGCCCGGCACTATGACTGATCGTTGGCTCATTGGTGCGCTCTGCGTCCACGTTATGCGCCGGAACATCACCCCGCTGGGCACCTACGTTTTCCCTATCGACCATTTGGCACAACAAATCGATCTTTTGAGAGAAGTTTAGGCTATTATCTAACTCGTTGAATGACACCCTGTTCGCGACAGAGACCCTCAGCGGGCGATCAGGGCCAAAAGATCCAAAAATCCGCGACACGCACCTAGTAAAATAGTCCGTAGGTACAAAGTCAATGGGCCTTGGTATACCCGTGTCAATTTGGTTGAAAAGAGAACCTGCAATTAGGTTTTCTAGGGCTCGCGCACCGCTCCTAGTTACGTGTTGGTTGGAATTTAGTATCCCTAATCCACCTACTACGCGTTTATCAAACTCCTTGTCTTTACCAGACATTCACTGTCTGAGCACCGAACAGAAAACATCAAAAACGAAAAATTGATTTGATAAACTGACCAGCTATTTTCTACGTTACACCCTAATGTGCCCACCTGTATGAATTACTGAAACCCGAGATTTTTCGGTCTACAACCTAATTGAAGGAAACTCGACCAAGGTAAAACCCAAACGCCACGAAAATAAAAAGGAGAAATATAAATGTTGATGAAACGAATAGTAAATATATTTAATCTACGATCAATTAAAATTATACCGTGCGGTATATATCTTACCGATAGCAGAAAATACTTGTTTAACTGTTTAACAGATTTCCAAAACCAAATAGAAAAATTAATGAAATCTTGAACAATATAGAAAAATTCAATCAAACCATAGATCCATGTGTATCAAAGTAATTGCAATAATATACTTGTTTATATATGTGTATGCGTGTGAAAATTCAGGAATTATGTGTGCGTAGGAGTATGAAAAAAAAAATGTTATTCAAGACCAAAAAAAACGAGGAAATGTGCGTATGTATATCACACAAAAACTTAAAATATAATAAATAAAAAAAAATACTTATAACTAAAATAAAATTCTTATACTATGTTTGTATGGATGCATATATATATGTGGCTGAAAATTCAGGAATGTGTGTAAATTAAACAAAGTTTTTATGTTTTATATACCCCATCAAGAAAATTTATAAATCTACACAAAATCAAAGATCAGAAATGAAATGGGACTGAGTAACTAGGTTGTTACCAAATGAAAAATTTCAAGGGTATTCCAATTATACGTACAAAAAAACTTAAATGTTTATAAAAACTCCACCGTAAAACCTAGGTAATATACATATGTGTGTATCTTAAAGATAAAAGAAAATCCAAACCCAATAACGGAAATGAGCATGAGATACTAAGTACCATCTATGTATATACCAAAAAGGAAACTTAAAAGCGTATCAAACGACTGAAACTTAAGAAATGTGTTTGTACGTTGGATTATCCGTACGTACGTATGTATATTCAAAACTCTGATTGAATTTCTGTATGTGTCACTTCAAATTTATAAAAGCGAAAAGGTAACTGTTACGGCGGCAAGACCAAGATAGGGCGCGCTCGTAATAATGGTGGGGAGAGAAGAAAAGAAAATACACAAACGAATTCGTTATAAAAAGTGAACAATAATATTTATTAAAATAAATGGAAATGCAAATGCAACGTTAGTCCACTTAATCACAATAAATGAAATTGGTTAGACAATAAAATGAAAGTAAAGGCAAATGCAAGATAATCCACTTACATTCAATAATTCCGATGACGGAAGTGCAAAAATTAATTTTAGAATTTTAAATAGAATTGAAGGGCTTACCTTTGGTGGCTTGGCTGCTGGCGGTTTCTTAGACGTTCGCAAAAGAAGTGAAAGAGGTAAAAAACCTTTTGTTCGCGGTCACCGCCGAATCCTAGGCTTAACTATTATCCCACGGGGTAAACGGTTATCGGTATAAACCGATATGTATAAATGAAAGATGTGAGGTAAAAGGACAACGAAAAGAAAAAGTTAAGTAATACGAGGGTGCACCGCCATATTTAGGCTTGTGGCCTAAACATGCCGGCCCCCTTGCGGCGAGCAACTTCGAAACGATCGTAACGCCCCAACAACCAAGTCCCAAAGGGCTCGCGAGAAAATTAACGAATCTCAACTTAAATTTAGGCCATGCTGTAACTGCGTATGACAGAAAAATAGTGTTACCAGGGTACATAATTCGCCGACGCCAGACGCTTCTCCGTGGGATTCCTGTGAATAAAGAGATGTTAGTCGAAATAGACATGGGTTGATTTTAGTGCACTTTACTTATTGAATGGACATATACCCGATTATTGCTGGTGGGCTCCAGACACTACCAACCCGAATATGGTGGCTTGAGTCAGCAGCCCGCCGACGTTCGACGGTGGTGTGCCGCTAACCATTAGGCTGGCGTAGACGTCGGCACCTAGTGTGAGCCGGACAGGTGTAGACCGGTCGAAAGATGGATCCGCCAGCTTCATAAATTGGAATGGCGTGGCTACCGATGGATCCAGAGTTGCTGTCGGACTAAGCCGTGAATATCGCGACACCACTGTGGCCTGGGTCGTCACTGCTCCCGTTACCCCGTATTTCCCTCGCAGAACAAGCGTGCACTTCACGTGATAGGACGTGCCCGTTCGCTCTAACCCGAGGTCCTTCGCGAGATTCGCATCGATGATTGAATTGGGAGCGCACGGATCGATAAGGGCGCGTACTGCGTGGAGCTTCCCTCCTGCTGCTATCCGGACGACCGCCGTTGGAGCTATGGCTACGAATGCGCGTGTAATGGTCGTTGCTAGAGGAGTCTCCTGGAGGCGTCCCGTTCTGAAGCCGGCTGGCGTTGTTGGTTGGCGCGCGAGCGTTGTTGGTTGGCGCGCGGGCGTAGTTACTTGGGCACGAGCATTATATGGGGCCGCCCTGCCAATTGAGCGGCGTGACGAGCGGGACGGACGCGGTTCCGCGTCGCCACGGCGCCGCCCGGCAGAGCGGTGCGATGGGGGGAAAGGACGTGTCTCCCCGCCATCCCTGCGTTGTAAGTTTGAAGGCCTTTCATGCCGTAGGAGCGGTCGGAAACGTTGTGGTCCTGAACCGCCCGGTGGTGTCGTGCCTAGCATTGAAGTAGGATCTTCCCGTCGTTCGACCTCTTCCTCGGCGACGTCCGCTTCCCACCACAGGGTTTGTTCCGTGACGTGGATGGATAGGGCTCCGTCGGAGCTCTCTTCGCCATCGCTCTCGTGGGACGGTGGTGGAACGTCGTCGAGGTGTGTTGACGTGTGGTGCTGCTCGTTGCACCGATGACAGCGATCTTCGCTGGGACATGTCTTCCGTTGGTGGAATGGCGATAAGCAATTTGTGCAATATCGCAAATCTATGATCGTCTTTAGTCGATCCATGTTCGTCATGCCCCGGTAAATCGGGCAGAGCCTTATGCTGTGCGACTTTTGACATAGCCGGCAGGGGGCGCTGAATGTGTTGCCGCGTGCCTCCGTCTTGGCGCGTTTGTGGGACAATCCAGTCATTCTGGAATATCAAATTGTTAGTAGAACATTCGTAGATGCCCTTAGATTGGGTGGCTTATGAGCCGGTACTAGGAGCTTAAGTGGCTGAGGTCGGGGTTGGCGTACTCGGGATAAAGGGTTGTGTGGAACGAATAATCTCATTAAGTTATTCTGTCGATGTAATGATGGGTTTGTAGTGGTTGAAACCACTGTTATATTTAATATAATTTTATTGAGATACGCCTAAAGGTATCTTTAATTTTGGTAAATATCCTCATCATAATGAAATTCTGATATTGAAAGCAGTCATTTTTTGGTGTTTGCCTAATACAGGCAATATGCGGTAATATACGCTACCTTTGTGTAGCAGATGGTATCACGAGTTACCCGTGTATTTTCACGGCTCCTTGTAGTTGCCCTACAAAAATTTGGTCACAAAACTCACCCACGCCGATACAAATGTGGCTGTGAATATAACCTATGAATCCCTGTAAAATGAATAGTCAAATGACGTCGTGCATATAAATGTGCGACAAATGTAAAGAGGCCTTTACTCGCTGTCTGGGAATACCCTTTGTGTTGATTTGGGCCATGTTGTGTGAGAATCACAAATTGTGGTGTGTTTGTTGATTCCAACACAACCCTGGCGGGAATAGCCTACACTAACGAGTGTGGCAATTTGTAGAGCTGTCAGCTGTTCACTCTTCCAATCGTTGGAATGAGACCGCTGTGCGGTGCTGCCCATTGCAATGTAATGATACATAATGGTCATGTCATGAAAGTATTTAGGGACAGCTTGCGTCTGAGTCCTGACGCGACATTAAATGTATAGTCTGTTCTAAAAAGTTTAATTTCTCCCTTGTTTGTAACATCGAAAGCATAGATGACACTACTTTATTCCTGCTGGGATTTCAAGCAAAAAAAGGACCGACCAAAGTCTGTCGAAACTTCAATACACAAAAAAAAGCAATTTCTGTCATGAAAGCGCGACCCCCATTGAGTGTGCCATGTTTTTGTTTATGTTTTACATTTTAATTTTGCACTACCCTTTTTAACAATGAAAACAATGCAAATAAACCGCGAGAATTATTTTGGCTCGAGTGGTTCCACCTTTTGTTTTCGCAAGAAGGTTGGTTTTAATTGTGTGTCTGTGCACCAAATTGTCAAACTACAAACTTTTTCCAAAAACAGAAAAGAGAATAAAAAAATACTGCCGAATGTCAAAAAAAACTATCGACATACAACCTGGCGCGTGTGTTTTCAGTGAAACCAGGCTGTCTCTTCAGGGTTTTCGTTAGTTCGTTTTTTGTTCGGTTACTAACACTCGAGTTTGTTGGATCCCGCGGATCCAACTTGTGATCTCATGGGGTCGCGCGCAATGTGTTTACGGCGTAAGAAGAGACAAAAGCAAATGTCATCGAGTGGCAACCTTGATTCATTCATTCAAAATGTCATTCATTCATAGAAATGAGAATAGATACATTTTGAATGGATTTTCACTATGAAGAATGGGTAAGTATGCAGGTATCGTTCCTTTTTTTTTATAATTTTATAAAGATTCTAATTTCTTCTTCTTTTGTTTCGTTTCAGATGATGATCAAACAAGGCGTTTTTTTTACATAGACCACACTGGATTTCCTTTTGACATGCACAAAGAATGCATAAATGATATTATTCGCGGTGGCCAAGTAGATTCCAGCTAAGTGGACAGACACTGGGCCAGCTGGTGTTTTTTTTTTTTTTTTATATATATATACGCGTTCAAGAGGCACAAGCCGCAGTTATGAAGGAGACAATTTTTTTTTTTTTTGGACCAGTAAACATCTAACGGAACCATATACCCGTATGAAAATTGATCTTAGCCTCTACTTAGCCCTGTTGTTCCTTGCTAAGCTTCGACCATCCATATATAACCAGGATGTTACTCCTGCTCCTATTTATATATGGCGTGGGGATGTTACTACTAAAGCGAAGCAAAGTACCAATTCAGACGCGATTGCTACTAACTTGGTAACCGGAGCGTATTATGATAAAACCAACTGGCCAGAACAGTTTATGCGTATTTACATAGCAGATGCTATTACCGTACGTACCGAACGTACGTGGGCTGGTAGTGATTTATGTATGTCGTTTATAAAAATGTCTGCACGCGGAATCTAAAAAATAGGGGTGTGCTTGCTACTATGTTTCCGCATCTGCGGAACAGCCCCACTCCATATATAACCAGGATGTTACTCCTGCTCCTATTTATATATAGCGTGGGGATGTTACTACTAAAGCGAAGCAAAGTACCAATTCAGACGCGATTGCTACTAACTTGGTAACCGGAGCGTATTATGATAAAACCAACTGGCCAGAACAGTTTATGCGTATTTACATAGCAGATGCTATTACCGTACGTACCGAACGTACGTGGGCTGGTAGTGATTTATGTATGTCGTTTATAAAAATCTCTGCACGCGGAATCTAAAAAATAGGGGTGTGCTTGCTACTATGTTTCCGCATCTGCGGAACAGCCTTCCCACTATCTGGCAGAGATTCCTAAAGAATTTTTATTACAACGTGAAGATTGTTTACGTACATCGAGAGTCTTTTTTACGTGACTTGGTGCGAGTACTTCGTTATGATATCAATATCGTGAAGTTTTGCCAATCGTTTATGAAGGAACGAATATTTATTGCAGCAAATTGAACGTTTCGAGTTTACGGCGGCCAGCTTTGGATAATGTAGAAAAGTTAGCTGTAAAAATGAAGTATTATCCACCAAAGGATATATTAACTGGTACTGAGTTGTACGATGAATACAATGAGGACCATATAGAGAGGGTTGCGAAGCCACAGAAATGGTGTGAACTTTGGGAAAATTCTGAGCCACCTCCAGAGTTCTTGCCGAAACCAAATTTTGGTAATCTCGTTGGCAATAGTAAAACCAATGAAATAGGTTAAGGAGAGGGGGGGGGGGGGGGTCAATTGGAAAACATCCAACACTATTACCATACATTACTTTTGTACTGAGGATGTTAGGCATAAATCAATTTGTCACACAATCTTAATTCCTGAAGGTGATTCAATATACAATATAAAAAGTTGTCGCATTCAGGCCTCAAAATCATTCTTGCGAAAGTGGTCAATTCAAAGCTAAAATGCAATAAAACATTTCAAAAATTGCTAATACTTGAAGCTAAGATACAAGTCCAGTGGAAGTAGTAACACAGTGGCGTTCTACATCTAATTAACCCAGTAACGTGGCTAGAACGAAATCTCGGCATATAAGAGGCGGTTGGTTTCATAGATCCATACATATTCACATGAAATGGTGCCAGTTGTGATGACGGCTTAGAAGCGGAAGAAAAGATAAAACATTCACAAAAAGATATTAAAGTGGTTAACTTCAAAACTGCATCATCAATTCGTCAAACGCAATATATAACAAAGTGTGTGATTAAAATTTTCCAATATGACGACGACATTAGTGCTTGAATCGTGCATACCTCTGCCAATTGATACAGGAACTTTGTTGGAGGTTACAGAAAAAGCAAAGGATTGGGCCATTATGCATGGTATTGCTATGCGCTCTAAAGGAAATTTTAGTCCAGATGCTTTAAATTTCGCTCCATTTATCTTAATACCGTCATCATTCCCACGTACGGAATTTGAAAATGCTGCAAATTTACAAACCGTCATTAATCAGCTAATGCATAGTGTACAAATGGAATTAAAAATATTCAAAACGCTTGACTGCAATGTGTCGCGTCCATTGCCAATACATTTCTTGAGTCGTTTTCCCAAAGCAGCCAACGTGGAAGATAGCTATCATGCAATGGCCATATTTCCTCGAATTAACATCGATAGAGTACGATTTTGCATCATATAAGCCATTAGGGACTGCCGCTGCATCCCTATTTTTAGCTTTACATTTGCTGAAAGATAATTCAAATTACCAACTGGTTTTAGCACCAACTACTGGACATCAACCATGCAATGGTATGAGATAATTCGTCTAATTTTTTAGATTTTTATTATTTATATATTATATTTTCGTAAAACTTAGGTAGCGAAGCACATACACTGCACGTTGGCAAGAGATGGCTCGAAATAGATGCAGCCCTACGGTTGGAAGGCAATACCAGCACTGGCGCTTCATCTCTTCTTGCATATGCGATCCCAGTGGGCAATATGACGGCCTCCACTATAACGGTGCCCTGGCATGGTCTATGTGTGGTAAGAGGTGAGCTAATATGCACGTTTGTTATTGTATTTTATATTATTTTTAGTTATGAAGTGAGTACTTAGGTTGTATGATAGGATTTCAAAAAAAGGGCTTGTGTAATTGTATGGGTTTTAACTGTAATCAATTTTTAGATTGAAACCCGTGGGTGTTCCCTCCCCCTTTTTTCCTTTTTTTTTTTTAAGTCATTTTCCATTCAGCTTTCTGAATCTGCCCTGATTCCTTGATTGACTGATTAATGAATATTCTACGTGTTATAGTTTTACCTCTCATTGAAGATTTTATGTGGTCTGAGATATGAATCAGAAATGATTATTTAGCATAATCAGATTTAAGATACATTTTCTTCTCGACAATAAATTAACTTTTGAACAGGAAATACCTTTGAATCTGAACGTTTTTAATCATCCTGGAGCATGATGTTTGAATGTTTTGAGTCGCTGGATATTCTGGTGGTGATATGAATAAAAAAATTTTTTTTTTTTTTTTTTGGGGGGTATGCGGTGGCAGATGGCTTATCTGCTTTAGTCTTCTATTGGCCTCGTTCGTGGTGAACGAGGGCTGGGTTATGGGGTTTGTTGGCCTCGTTCGGGGTGAACGAGAGCTGGGTTATGGGGTTTGTTGGCCTCGTACGGGGTGAACGAGAGCTGGGTTACGGGGTTTGTTAGAACGGTTGGGAGTTACAAGCCTCCCTCACTGGAGGGTGGTAGTAGAACCAATTTCGTGATTGGTCTGGTGGTTTGTCCCCTTGCCGTATCCAGTTCGACGACTCGAACTCGGTTATCGGGGCCATAGTGAAGATTGGCTATCCGACCTAGCCTCCATTAGTTAGGGGGCAGATTATCCTCCTTAATGACGACTAGGTCTCCCTCTTTAAGGTTTGATTGTGGATGCTTCCACTTAACGCGCTTCTGCAATTCGGTGAGATACTCCGTTTTCCACCGTTTGCAGAAGGTTTGATGCAGCGCCTTAAGTTTTTCCCATCGATTGACGTGTGATGCGCGATTCTCGCTGACGTCGATCTCCGGTGGAGCTAACAGGTGCCCTCCAACGAGGAAATGGCCTGGTGTAAGGGGCTCCAAATTAGACGGCTCGTTGGAGGAGGGGCTTAACGGTCGAGAATTGAGACAGGACTCGATTCGAAAAAGTGGTGTGCTGAACTCTTCAAGGGTAAATTTGAGACCCAAAGCGATCTTCTTGAAGTGGTTCTTGAAGCTTTTGACCCCTGCCTCCCATAGTCCGCCCATGTGAGGAGCTCCTGGTGGTATGAAATGCCATGTCAGGTTTTGATGACTGTACTTGGATAAAGTTTGGTTGCGAGCGTCCGCCAGGAAAGCTTTAAGTTCTGAGCGGAGAGCTCTGGAGGCTCCGACAAAGTTGGTTCCGTTGTCGGAGTAGATGTTCTTTGGACATCCTCGCCGAGCGACAAACCTATCGAAAGCTGCCAGGAATGCGGCAGTACTGAGGTCACTAGTGGCTTCCAAGTGAATCGCTTTGGTTGCAAAGCAAACAAAGAGGCAGACGTAACCCTTTGACATGCGGCATCCTCTTCCGCTATAAGATTTGATGTCAAATGGTCCGGCAAAATCTACCCCCGCATTGGTGAAAGACCGGGAAAAGGTGGTTCGTTCTGAGGGTAGATCTCCCATAGGTTGGGTTTGGGTCCGCTTGCGGAATATTGTGCAAGTTTTGCAATTGTGTATGACCGATCGGATCATATTTATGACCCTAGGGATCCAATATTGTGTGCGTAGGCGACGAAACATAAGTTGGTTCTCCCCATGCAGGATGTCTTTATGGATGAACTGGACAAGAAGTCGTGTGAGCCGGCAGTCATACGGCAGAATGATCGGGTGCCGTTCACTGTAGGGAAGATCCTTGGCCCCTGAAAGACGACCGCCCACCCTCAATATGCCCTTTTCATCGACAAGGGGGGTAAGAGGGAGGATTTCACTCTTTGAACCGATGAGCTTCCCGGAATTTAAGCTCGAAAGTTCCTCCGAATAGTGCCTCCCTTGGTAGAAAGCTATTAACTGACTTGTCGTGGCCTGGATTTCATCGGGTGAAATGAAGTGCGATGCCGCTTTAAAGGAAGATTTTGTCTTAGGAATGGTTCTTTGGATAAATCTTCGAACATACGATATGACCCTCAAGGCCCTGGACAAATTGGAAAACCGTTCGAGGATGTCGTCTTTCTCTTTTATTTTTGAAGTTGTATGAACCTGCACCCGTTTTTCCTCTATGTTAGTCCGATAGTCCTTTTCTTGTATTGGCCATTCTGTCTTATCTTCTTGTAACCAAGAAGGTCCCTGCCACCACAAAGAGTTATTGACTAACTCCTTCGCTGATAGTCCTCGGCTAGCCAGGTCTGCAGGATTAGATGCGGATTCTACGTGGTGCCAGGATTTGTTTCCTACCTTTTCTACTATTTTCGTTACTCGATGAGCGACAAAAGTTGACCAAGAACAAGGGGGTTTTCTTATCCACGCCAAAACAATCGTGGAGTCTGTCCATAGGTGTAGATTGAAATTTTCTAAATGCAGATTTTCACGCACTGCTTCGATGGTTTCGGCCAGCAACACTGCACCGCATAGCTCTAATCGGGGTAAGGAAACTGTTTTAACGGGTGCTACTCTTGTTTTTGCTATTAATAAGTTAACGTAGACCTCATCCTTTATCTTTGCTCGTAAAAAGACTGTCGCGGCGTAAGCTTTTTCCGAGGCGTCGCAAAAGCCGTGTATTTCAACGTCGTTGGTTGGCGTAAAATACACCCAACGTGGGATACGAATTCCGTTAATGGAGGGGTACTCCTGCATAAAATTATGCCATCGGTCTAGGGTTCCTGCCGACACTGGTTCGTCCCAGTCAGTCCCCTCTAGCCAAATGTCTTGCATAATGATTTTTGCAACAATGACGACTGGGGCGAGCCAACCTAGGGGATCGAAAAGTTTAGCGATTGCAGAAAGTATTGTCCTTTTCGTTAACATATCCCGATTTTCAATTGGTTTTGCCGTGAAGTAAAAATAATCCGCATGCGCGTTCCATCGAATACCTAGGGTCTTGACCGTACTCGTGTTCTCGAATTCCAAAAAGTCTTCGTTGAGCAGATGAGGTTTGGGTATTCCTTTAAGTATTCTTGAGCAATTTGACGTCCATTTGCGGAGGGAAAAACCAGCCGACTGTAATGCATCTGTGATTTCATCGCGAGCTTTGAGTGTGGATTCGATGCAATGTCCCCCGGCTAGAACGTCATCGACGTACATACCTGTCCGTAAGATATCTGCGGCAATGGGTAATGAAGTTTCAACGTCGTCTGCTAGTTGGTGCAGTGTCCTTATCGCCAGATAAGGAGCACAATTGACTCCAAAGGTGACTGTCTTTAATTCGTAGACGCTGATAGGGTCACTAGGATTGTTGCGAAAAACTATTCTCTGGAATTGTGTCTGGTTTGGCTTTACCAATATCTGCCGGTACATCTTTTCGATGTCGCTATTAAAAACATATTTAAAGAATCTCCATCGAAGGAGTAGAATTGTTAAGTCGGCCTGAAGCACTGGGCCTGTATAAAGTACGTCGTTTAGGCTTGTGCCATTGGCTGTGGGACACGAAGCGTTGAACACCACACGAACTTTGGTCGTGGTGCTTTCCTCTTTTATAACCGCATGATGGGGTAAGAAGTAGCAATCGGTCACGTGGGGTGGTATGATTTTTGGAACTTTTGACATATGTCCCAATGTCTCATATTCCGCTAGTACCCTATTGTACTCTGTCTGTAGGGCCGGTGTCTTGGCTAGACGCGTCTCATTCCGGTAGAATTGGGAGCAGACGCCGTTTAGGGAAGGCCCTAAGGAGATGTTGTTGGGAAAATCCTGTTTAAAAGGAAGGGCGACAGTATACTTGCCATCGGAATTTCTTTCTGTTGTAAGTCTGAAAAGTTCCTCGCAATAGGCATTATCTTCGTTAAGTGCCCTTTTCTTAGGTACGTTTTCAAGTTCCCAGAAAGCGGTTAGTTGCTTGTCTAGGCTGATTTCATTAAAAAAAGATACCCGTGTATTAGTTGGGTGAGGTACTTCTGCACGGCCAGTTAGAATCCAACCGAAGACGGTTTCTTGGGCGAGAAGCGTATTTAGAACGTTCTTCCTTATACCGTTCAGTATTATCTGGGGATAAATGTCGCCTCCAAGTATGAGATCGACTGGTTCATTAATGAAGAACCTTTTATCCGCCAGAATCAGATCAGGGAACGCTTGCCGAGTCGTTGCGCTCACTTGGCAAGTCGGAAGGTCCCCTGTTAATTGGGGCAGGACTAGGACCACTGTATCGATGCTCACTAAGGGGTCTGTGAGCGAACCTAACGTAATCACACATGATTCCTTTACCTGTGCAGATGGAATATTATTTATTCCTGACACTTGCACATGCAGACGTTTGGATGGAAGGTTTATTCGCTTTTTTAGTCTTTCTGTTATGAAAGAGCATTCGGACCCAGAGTCTATCAGCGCTCTGGCGGAAAATTTCACTCCATTATAGTGTATATTAACACGTGCTGTTCCTAATAACACCCCTTTAGTGGTGTTAGCATGACACGAAGAGACGTTATTAGCATTATCTTGTCTTTTTTCAGACGCCATCCTTGCCCTAGCCTTCTGTGAGGTTGAAGGTGTGTTGTCGGTGGCGTTTTGAGTCCACCTCTGAGGAGTTGTCTTTGGTTGTGCTGTCGGAAGATGGAGCAAGGTGTTGTGCCTCGCGTGGCACGTGCTGCAATTGAATTGGCTAGTGCATCGTGTCACGGTGTGTCCACCCGACAGACAATTCAGACAGTAACTATTGTTTTTGATAAATTCAATTTTTCCTGACGTGGACAACCTACGGAATTTTTGGCAATTTCGTAATTTGTGCTCTATACTGTTGCACATCTTACAGGCTGATTTGGGTACGCTGGCTTGGTAAACCCCAAGTTTCGTAGAATTTTCCCGAGAGTTTGAATTTTGACTTTTGGGTGCTTTTGTGGTTTTGTTACCCCTAAGATCAGAAACCGTCTCTAATGTCTGGAAGCGATTGGACAGGAATTTGTCCATATCCTCCCATTTTGGGATATCTGTTTTTCGTTCTACGGTCTGTTCCCAAAGAGCCAACGTAGATTCAGGGAGTTTTGTGGAGCATAGGTAGGTTATAATTGCATCCCAATTTGTGATGTCAATATTATGACATTGTAATGCAGAAATGCAATTGTTTATCTCCCGTTGCAATTTTTTGATGGAGGTTCCACACTCCTGTTCGACTGCCGTCAGATTAAATAAAAGTTTTAATTGTGTGTTGACGAGGATACGTTTATTTTCGTACCTGTCGCTTAGATTTTTCCAGGCGGTTGCAAAACCCTCGTTTGTTAATGAGCACCTGCCCACTATTTCTTTTGCCTCCCCTTGAGTTTTTTGTTTTAGATAATATAATTTCTCGACATCTTTCAGATCAGTATTGTGGATGTATATCGCCGTGAACATATCTCTAAAGGCTGGCCAGGAAAGGTAGTCGCCTTTAAATACACCGCTGTCACAAGACGGCAGCCGCATTTTATGTCCACGGCGCGAAGAGTCTTCATCCTTTGCTTCATCCTTGGCCGGCTGTGGGGTGATGGATTCGGCTTCAGCCGCCACAGCAGACATGCATTGCAGGTAGCATGCAAAGCAACTTTTATTTTTCTTTCTTAATGAGCTGAGCTCGTCTTTGGACAGTTCACAATTGCTGAGAAGACTTTCATATGTAGACTTGGTCTTCTTCCATAGTGCCCTTAGCTCCTCTTGCAGTAGTGCAAGGGTGTGCTTGTTCCGGGATTCGGCCGGGGTGGAGTTGAAATCTTGTTCAAACTCCACTATGGAATCAGCCAATCTAATATAAGTCTCCATTGATTTTATTAATTTGAATATTTTGTTTCTTTGAAGGTGTCGAGCTTGAAGGCAAAAGACTTAGTGGCGTTGGTGTATATTCAACCGCAGCAAAAATTATAAGAGTGTTTTGTTTTTTTTTTTTGTACGTAGCCCAGCTATCAATCCTGCTGTGATTGTGCTGGGTGAGTAAAATCTAAAAAATACACGGATTTGAACTATGATCGGATTGTATGTGTTAACACAGAAAGCAATCTTATGTGAATTTAGTGATAAGAAAAAATTTGAATCAGATGTAAATCTTGACGTGGTGTAATGTGTGGCCAGTGATATGAACCACTTATAGAGATCCTCACGAGGATTATGTAAGCCACAGATAGAAATCCTGACGAGGATTTAATGTGTATACAGTGTTATAGATAGAAATCCTGACGAGGATTTAATGTGTATATAGTGATGTGCAGCACAGATAGAAATCCTGAAAGGTTCAGTGTGTACAAAGTGATATCAAACACAGATAGAAATCCTGACGAGGATTTAATGTGTATATAGTGATGTGCAATGCAGAGAAGAGAATTCGTCTGCAAGTATTTAATGTGTCTAAAGGGTGTGTTGGACACAGATAGAAATATTTTCTGAAAACTTAGTGTGTCAAAAAAAAGTTTAAAAAACGCAGATGTAATCCCGATGTGGATATGATGTGTAATCCTCGAGATTTGAAACACAAATAGAAATCCTTATGTGGATTTAATGTGTTTAAAAGGGTGAAATTTTACCCACAGATAGAAATCCCGACGAGGATTTAATGTGCATACAAGCGAAAGTGAAACACAGATAGAAATCCTGACGAGGATTTAATGTGTATACAAAAGGTGTTATGTGAACGTTGATGAGTATCGCCGAGTAGCCAACCAGGGTATCTTTCCCAATATAAATAAGACAATAACTTTGTTTATCCACCTTAATGTGGAAAATTACACTTTTAATTATTTATTATAAAAAACGCTGAGAACATACAGCTATGTAATAGTAAACGATCAGTATAAAATTGTGTTTGTGACCAATTGTGATGAGCCACTAGCCACTCAACGCAGTGCTAATTTTTGGCTTTATGGTATTATTTTAGTTCGCAACTGATTAAGAAACTGATTTCCGTTCAAAGATAACGCAATTGATTATATGTATATAATTCGGTGAAAAAATACTCTATATCAAATGCCTTCGAATTAATCTGAATTAAGTGTATTCACAAATGAGCGATTTGCAACAATGTTATTGATTGTCGCAATTAAGCAAAAATGACTACAAGCCACCCAACGAAGGTGAAATGTTTTTGAAAAAATTTTTCTGTGGTTGCAGAATATTATGACTCCGTGAATATTGTGGTATTTCTTTGCAAGTTCATCAACCAAGTGAGAGTGTATGTAGATTGTTGCCGAAAATCAACAACCGAAAAGACTATCTATAAAAACCGAGTGTGGTTGCACAGTGCAGTGATAATTTTGTTGCAAAAGGAGAAAAAAGAAAAAAAATCCACTGACTGCCTGCCTTGAGTTGTGTCGGAAAAGTCTTACCACTGGTGGGGGACTTAGCCGATAATCAAAAGGCGCTAGGTGTGCGTTGTGACACAATGAACTCCACTTGCTTTGACTTGCAAATGGATATCACAAATCCACTCGATACGTGAGTTCGTATATAAAAAAAAATGTGCACCAAAATCAACCACTTACCTTACACAAGTTTTGGTAATGTATGATGTTATGTGGACTGTTGATGTGATAAATGGACGTGATATCATATGATGAGTTGATTAGTGGACTGTTTGATGTTGTGATGATGATGTGACAATGTGATGTAGATGAGTGGACTGTTTGATATGTGATGATGATGTGACAATGTGATGTAGATGAGTGGACTGTTTGATATGCTGATGATGTTTTAATGCTAATGGACTGTATGTATGTGTGTGATGACGAGTTGGTATACGCTGCTCGTTCGTTTTGATGGCCAACTTTTTTCACTGGTCGTTGATTTTAATACTTTTATAAATAATTTTCCTTTCTTGATTAATAATTTCCAATTATTCCGATGGGCTGATTCTGGGGTAAATCACCTTTGTTTCCTTTGAATTTTTGATTTTCTCGGCGCGTAAGGACCAAAATCCTCGCCGAGCGACAAACCTATCGACTGTATATCCATAGGTCGCTGGTTCAGATCCGGCTCGAAGGACCAAAATGTTACGGCGGCAAGACCAAGATAGGGCGCGCTCGTAATAATGGTGGGGAGAGAAGAAAAGAAAATACACAAACGAATTCGTTATAAAAAGTGAACAATAATATTGTTACGAATTTGCTTGTAAATCCTCTTATTTGCAATCCTCTGCTAAGTTCGAATCACTAAACTGTTGAATAAATAACTCCAATTTGTAATAATGCAAAATGGCCTTTATTAAAGTACTTCACAATAACAAACTTTGCAACGAATAGCTTGATTAATAACCACACTGATTGATAGCTCAATGAAACTCTACTATTCAAAATAACACTGCTATTGCTCGCTAGATATCGTCTTAATCAAACTGCTTGACAACTCAAATCAAACTGAATTACTTCTTACTCGCCTGCATCGCTTTTATAGTTTACGCTGCATACTTCTAGGCTCTTCGATTTCCAGAAGTTACTAGTTGTTTCGGCTACAAAATCGCCAGCCACAACTACGTGCACAAATTATTGCTCTCTCTTGTGACAACTCAGATAAGGTATATGCATGTGTTTGTAGTTTACAGTCTCCCGCACACACATAAGCGTATAAGTAAATTCATCGGTGTGTGACATCTCATCTCTCGCTGCCTTGTATGTAAATGTTGCTCGTCGGAATGTGTACATATGTGTAGACGCAATTATTGATTCGTTTATGTAGATACATAATGATTGAATTATTGATGTGCATTCACGTCACTGCTTAGATCGGCTTAGAGCTGGCAGCACTCCTTAGTTTTGCTAATATTCGTAACAATATTTATTAAAATAAATGGAAATGCAAATGCAACGTTAGTCCACTTAATCACAATAAATGAAATTGGTTAGACAATAAAATGAAAGAAAAGGCAAATGCAAGATAATCCACTTACATTCAATAATTCCGATGACGGAAGTGCAAAAATGAATTTTAGAATTTTAAATAGAATTGAAGGGCTTACCTTTGGTGGCTTGGCTGCTGGCGGTTTCTTAGACGTTCGCAAAAGAAGTGAAAGAGGTAAAAAACCTTTTGTTCGCGGTCACCGCCGAATCCTAGGCTTAACTATTATCCGGCGGGGTAAACGGTTATCGGTATAAACCGATATGTATAAATGAAAGATGTGAGGTAAAAGGACAACGAAAAGAAAAAGTTAAGTAATACGAGGGTGCACCGCCATATTTAGGCTTGTGGCCTAAACATAGCTTAAACAGCTCACCACGACCTCCTACTACCGTCCGTCTTCTAGCTGAGTGTCATACCAGGTACCACTTAATCAAATTTCAGGAACCCGAAGAAGAAACCCTGGTATGAGCACTTCGCTAATCCCTATCTTATTGTCATGATGACATTTTTCGACCAGGCGAGCCCAATCGGCGTTGCCATCATGACGGTCCCTGTCCTGTCAAAAGACGGAAATAGGGATTGGGTTTGGAAGGATAAGAAGGATTTAAAAAAAGTCTAAGGAAGGAAAGGTAAAAAAATGTTTAAGAAAATTAAAAGTAACTGATATGTTTTACTTTGTGATAGAAACACCTGTTGATATTCAATTGATCTTGTTAACTCTCAAGAATATGTTTGTCTTAAATTTTTTATTTATGGTACGAAATTCATTCTTCAAAGAAACTTTATATTGAGCATTTTATTTGGCGACGAGAAATTTTTTTTTTTTATATAATGGAAACAGCTGTTGCGGAAATCCTACAAAGGCAACAAGAATTCACGCAAACTGTATCTGCTCAACAGCAACATTTTTTTACACAACTATTGAATCAGCGGCCAGAGAGTCCTAGTGTGAGCATCACACCGACTTCTACATCAGTTCCCAAATTCCATCCTTTCGAAGATGACAAGCACGAATTCGATGCATATAAGAGGCAGTTGGAGGAACATTTTAAAGCATACTCAATTGATGACATAGAAAAAAAAAATCATTTTTCCTAGCATGGGTTGGTGATACGACGTTTCGTTTAATTCAGAAACTCGTTGGAAAGCATAACATTCAACTATTGACCTTTGATGAGCTGGTTAATAAGTTGCAAGATCATTTCAAGTCAAAAACGCATGCTATTAAATCTAGGTATAATTTTTATAAGAGGAATAAAAGGAATACGGAATCTTATACTCAGTGGGTAGCTGAATAAAAGGGTATGGCTAGAGAACGTAATTTCATATGTAAAAATGGAAATTGCAATGAGGAATTTGTTGATGAACTAATTCGTGATATAATTGTTTTATATGCTCCTGATGAGTCAGTCCGGACAGCAGCATTACATAAGGATGACCCAACATTAAAGGAAGTTTTGCAGATAGCAGAAACATATGAAGCAACTCAGAGCACAATTAAAGGTATCAAAAATAAATGTGATGAAGTGGAAGTGTATGCAGTAAAGCACCAAAAACAAAAAAATCAGTATTTGAAGAAGTTTCAATCACAGCTTCCAATTAATCATAAGAAGACTGAGTTACCGTCTTGTCCGGGATGTTTTAAAATGCACAAAAAAATCAATTGTAAGTACATAAAAGTGAGATGTCATTTATGCAAACGGATTGGCCATATTTCTACGGTTTGCGATTCTCATTCTAAAGCACAAATTAAACTAATTGAGGAAGATAGTGGTGAGTTTGTTAATTGTAATACAATTGACAATATCATAACCAGATCACCAAATAAAATGCTGATAAATTTACATATAAACGAGTTACCAGTTGATTTTCAGTTCGATACAGGAGCTGTTCGTTCTATAATTGGGCTAGAAACGTATGCTTATTTAAAAAAACCGAAACTTTATCCAACACTTATTAAACTATATGGCTATGGAAATGTAGAGATACCTGTACTTGGTGCACTTCGCGTTAAAGTTAGTTTACATAATGAAGATAAAAATGTTGAATTAATAGTTGCAAATTCAACAAAATGTGCTAATATATTTGGATTGAACTTGTATGATGAATATAAGTCAGTGCAAATTTTTCGTGTTGTAGATAATAAACCATTACAATTGCTCTGCGAAGAATTCAAATCACTTTTTAGTAAAAAGCTAGGTCATTGTACTAGTATGAAAGCTCATATTTATATGAAGTCAGAAGCTAGACCCAAGTTTGTCAAACCAAGACCGATTCCGTACGCACTTCATAAAATATTTGAAGAAGAGGCTAAAAGATTAACTGATTTGGGGATTTGGAAACCTGTCAAGTTCAGTCAATGGGCTTCGCCACTTGTAATAATACCCAAGCCTAATGGGCGGATATGCGCCGACTTCAAGATAACAATTAATAAAGAAATGGATGTGGAGCAGTATCCCATTCCTCGTATTAGAGATATTTTCAACAAATTACGTAAAGGCAAGCTTTTTAGCAAAATAGATTTATCAGATGCTTATTTGCAAGTTGAAGTTGACGATGAGTCTAAAAATTTGCTTGTTGTGAATACACCTTTAGGCCTTTTCCAATATCAACGATTAGTTTTTGGTGTAGCAAGTGCACCAGCAATTTTTCAGCGTTTGATTGAACAGACAATTAGTGGTATTCCTGGTTGCGTTAATTATTTAGATGACATCATTTGCACAGGTGATACTGACGAGGAAAATATTAAAAATCTTAGATTATTATTTCAGAGATTATACGAAAGTGGTTTTTCTTGTAACCTTCAAAAATGCTCATTTATGCAAAATAAAATTGAGTATTTGGGACATATTATAAGTGCATCTGGTATTCAACAGTCAAAGGATCAAACAGAAGCGATATGGAAAATTCCGTATCCGAAAAATTTGGACGAATTAGTCATTTATGGGTAAAGTGAATTATTATTCATTCATTAAGAGCTATTCTCAGATTACTGCTCCATTGAATGCACTACGAAATAAAAATAAAAAGTTTCTTTGGGGAAAGGAGCAGGAAGACTATTTTAATGAGTTGAAACATCAAATAGTTGAAATGACAGAGTTAGTTCATTTTGATGATTCCTTACCTATTATATTAGCAACTGATGCATCTTTATATGGCATTGGAGCAGTTTTATCGCATGTGTTTCCTGATGGTAGCGAACGTCCGATAGCTCATGCATCAAAAATTTTAAATAAACATCAAATAAATTATAGTCAAATTGAAAACGAAGCACTTTCAATAATTCTCAGAGTTCATAAGTTTCACAATTATCTATATGGTCGAAAGTTTACTCTAGTGACTGATCATTGGGCCGGGTCTATTTAAAAATCGCTCATTGCTCTGTGAAAATCGTATTCTAGGGATCAAAATAAGAAACTTTGCCTAAGGAACCATACCTCTAAAACGTATTCTGATTTCCCCCCCTTTGGGTCGAACTTTTGGGTAGGGGCAATTTCAATTCTACCTGCTGTGTCTTGTGGTGGCTTAAAAAAACAACACAAGCAATTTTACGATCTGCAATTGTGTCACAGTGATACCTTCATTTTTTAAAACGGTTCAATAACAAACCCACACAACTATGTTTACGACATGCAAATGCATCACAGTGATGCCTTGGTTTTAAAAGGGTGTTGTAAAAACGCTAATTTCTAATAATTTTTTTTAATTTCTTTTCTATTACTAAGTTAAATTCATTTTTTCATTTACATATGTTCTGACTAAATAAATTTCTAAAGAGAAAAATAAAGTCCAAAAAGAAAAAACATAGGCATTTCAAAGTGGGGTTTTTCAAAATTTTCCCCTACGACCCAAAGGGGGGGACATCAGAATTCGTTTTAGAGGTATGGTTCCTTCGGCAAAGTTTCTTATTTTGATCCCTAGAATATGATTTTCACAGAGCAATGGACGATTTTTTTGCCTCCCCACAAATCGACCCGGCCTACTGATCATAAACCTTTGGTATCTATCTTTAATCCAAAGAAGGGTATACCAAGTTCAACGGCATCTACATTGCCAGTGTGGCTATTTGGCGTAGTAAAATGAGGAATAAAATCATTTTCCCGGCAAAATAATCGTATAGACGCGTTGTTAAACTCATTATCCATTATTAGTTTTTTGGGTTTCCCTAACCATGCAAAGCTTTCTTGTAGTTTGATTTTTATGGTGACCATGTTTTTTTATGTTTCTGGTTGGTAATTTATGTACAGATTCTAACTTGGTGAATCTATCAATCGTGGTCAAAAAGCATGAACGAAAACAATAAAATATGTCGGTGTGCACTATTTCGTTGGGACTGCCAGGAGCCTCTGTATGATTAAATAATTTTTTCAATGGTTTTCTAGCATATTTACTCTCATTGCATACATCGCAAATATGTTTATTATCTTTTTTAAACCTGGCACTAGTCTGTACCCTGTCACTCAGTCATTTTCCCTAAACACTCACCTTCACCTTACCTTGCCACGCACAAGGACAACACCGACACCAAAAATTTGAACTTAGCCCTGCATTATTAAAATTCTATGTTTTCATCCGAACATAGCACAATTTTATTAACAATTCAGTTTGGCTTAGATCTACACCCTAGAGCTAACTAATCCGTTGAATGAAAACCAAAGATATTTGTGAGGGTATAACCCTGCTTAAAATTTACTTTCAAGGGAAGAAAAAAAAGTAAAATAATATACGGTTTAAGTCCAATTTGATTCCATAAAATTCTTTGTAAAGAAAAAAAACAAATAAAGTAAACAAAGAGAAAACGAGAGGTGAGGTTTCTTATACCAAAAAAAAAAAAATATTTGTGAACGACCCTAATGCATTATTCTACCAACTAGAATCTTAAAATCTAGAGATACGAAATTCAAGTTAGATGCAAAAAAAAGAAAAAAAGGTACACCAAAAAAATTTAAAACCCTAATCCCTGACCTACTGCAACTCCAAAACAAATCCAAAATCAATTTTCTACGGTAGTAGTGCAGTTTACGGTACCCACCCTAAATTTGGGCCAAGATTTTCGAGTGAGGTATCAAAAGACGCGTATTAATCTCGAGAACAATAATCCGAAGGCGGAAAATAAAAATTTGATCTCTGTCCGGAGATATTTGCAGTTGAAATTGGCGATTTTAATGTGGTTGTTGTTGTGTTGGTACCCACAAAAAAAATTATGCATCACCGTGGCGGTAGCCACGGTTATACCACACACCCGGACTTGGCATGGCGTAGCCCAGGGTTATTTTTTATAAGCGCGGCCGAAGGCCGCCAACGCAGAAAGGTGTTCTGCGCAAAAATACTATGCATCCCACCCCCGGTTTCGGAGGGACCCGCGGGTCTTTTTCGGTTTTTCGTTAATATCTTTTGAACGGGTAAAAAAAAGTTAACTTCGCTTTCGGATTCTTGATCTAAACGTGAATACGCGTCTTTTGATACCTCACTCGAAAATTTTGGCCCAAATTTCGGTGGGTACCGTAAACTGCACGATTACCTTTTCTACAAAGTAAAAGTAGGTCATCTAAAAAAGGTATGTAGGTGCAATTGTATGTTTGTAAAATTATTATGTATGCACATATATTATTTTGGTTTCCTTTGTCACCGCCAATTCCTCTTCTACTTTTGCAAGACTAGGAATTGCCTGGCAATATATATACATACATACATGCGTGCATATATACTCTTCCAAATGTTAAATATTATCACTCACCGTGTCACTCACTCCGTTGAAAGCGCCTGCATGAAGTTGAGTCCGCGAGCTGTAAAGAGAAAAACACTCAAAGCATATATGCTCAATGCACATACATTTATCCGGTACACTATTCTTTCTCCGTACTCAGCCAGAGCACTCGCTTGTGACCTTGGACATTAAGTTAGTTTTACTAGTAGTAATTCTACCAACGTGGTGGTAAAACACGAAATATAAAAAAAAATGTATATTCGACAGAAAACAATGTTTTTGGTGCTGAGGGCACACTGTGCACACGCAATCAGGTGTGATGCTGACAATAAATAGGTAGGTTGGCAGGAATTAAATTTTCCAATAATTAAAAAAACTATAAACATATATAAAAAGAGTTAAAGTTCAAAATTCGATACTTTTTTCGTACGACTACCATAAGTAGCGGAAAACATGTGCCAAAAAAAATGTGTACCTATATCGTAAAGAAAGATCTCAAAAGGTCAGAAAAAATACAAATGTCAAACAGAAAAAAATGCAAAAAAGAAAACGAATAAACGAGGCAAACAAAAAAAGGTGGATGCTAAAATGCCACCATTAACTCATGAGAGTGGAGTTAAAGTCAAACCCAACAACTATATTCTATCGCACAACAGAATGTTCGGCTCCGGAAACTTAATGACCCTTTGGCCCATACCACTGAGGAATCACGCGTGTAGTGTCCTGTAAAGAAATGAAATGAAACCCTGCTAACAAAATCCACAGATAAAAGTGTATCTATGTACATACATACATATACATATACATAGTTACCTATGAATTTCATGTCTGCATAGTCATATACTCATCTCCATACATATATTTCTATGTAGGTGTGCATATGTCGATGCAAATTTTCTTTTGCCTTGCTCGAGAGATAGGCCAGGTTGAAGCGCCAGCTCCCGTCAAGCATGCCAGAACAACAAAAAAAAAACACAAAACAGGACATGATCTTACCCCTTGTAAAATATGTTGGCTGGAAACTGCTTGCAGCTTTCTGACCGTATCACGGATACTTAACGACGCGCACTACTTTTTGAAAAAAAAAAAATCGATATAATTCGAGCGCTACAAAATTTGTGAACTTTTTTTCACTTTACAAGCGTTGAAAAGCGCGTACTTCACTTTGAATTATACCCACTTGACTTGCACTGGGCACTATTAACATAAGACTTTTGCCCGTTGACTCATTTCTCCCCTTCTTATAGCCACCGCCGTGGTAAGGAACGTTACCCAGAAACGGAAAATTCCTACCTATACATGCCACACTTTTCTTTTCGGTTTTCCCGTATTTTTCATCGATACGTTCATACAATCATGCACTCATACATTCACACCCTTACCGCTCCACAAAACGAACACCTACACAGATACATTTGGTTCGTGCCTTGACCGCTCACACTGATGCATTCCCACGCTCAAGATACGTTCGCGGGTTTAAGGGGTGCACGCGAATGCATAAATAAATGAAAAGATTTTCAAGTTGTTGTTATATATTTTTTATATAACCTTTTAATTAACTTTTATTTAAACTTATTATTTTCACATTTAAAACATTGACATAACAATGTTGACACGATGAATACTAACTAACTTAGAGCTTTTCTTAAGATCTCTTTATAGCCTCTTTAATGAGACCGCTAAGCATTCGGTCAAATAGATAAAAGTTTTGGAAGTAAATCGAGAGTACTTATGAGTACATATTGAGTGCATAATGAGGAGATTGAGTTAGGGAATTAGTTTATGGTGAGAGGGAGAATGAACGTACATAACTCGCCCACCTTCAAAAAAAATCGCATCTCTGCGAATGACACGCCAAGATTAAGAGTGTAACTCGAAAATTACTGAAAAGTATATTAAGGGGATTATTTCATTTTTTTGTAAAACAAAAATAGTAGAAGTTTCGGTAATTTTCGAATTACGTATTATGCAAATTGTAATATTTTTGGCTTTTTTTTTTCTTTATCTATCCGACGAATTGTATTTCGAAATTATTATGATTTTAAAATGATGTTTCGCTATAATGTAAAAGATAGTAAACTAAATTTTTGAATTTTCATGCGTATATCTGCACAGTGTAATTTTTTCCTTTTAAACCTTTCTTTTTAAATTAAGAATACATATTTGCGCCTCTTTTTTTTTTTTTGAAATTTTGGGTTAAGTTTTGACAATGTATACATACGTTTAGATATTTGCATATTCATGTTTCGCTTTTTAATTGTTAGTTTTGTTATGAAAATACAGTCATTATCGTTATTAAAATATATATGTACATAGATACATAAAAATATAAACATAGATATATACAAGGGTAATATTCACAAAGTTTTGTGAGGCCTTTTGATCCGAGCTATGTCAATTTTATTTGGGTAATTAACAGGTAATTGCGGCCACCGTGGTGTGATGCTAGCGTGCTCCGCCCACCACACCGTATGCCCTGGGTTCACACCCCGGGAAAAGCAACATCAAAATTTTAGAAATAAGGTTTTTCAATTAGAAGAAAATTTTTCTAAACGGAGTCGCCCCTCGGCAGTGTTTGGCAAGCGCTCCGGGTGTATTTCTGCCATGAAAAGCTCTCAGTGAAAACTCATCTGCCTTCCAGATGCCGTTCGGAGTCGGCATAAAACATGTAGGTCCCGTCCGGCCGATTTGTAGGGAAAATCAAGAGGAGCACGACGCAAATAGGAAGAGAAGCTCGGCCTTAGATCTCTTCGGAGGTTATCTTACATTTATTTTATTTTAACAGGTAATTTTATAAACCTTTTGGCAGTTTTATTCCTATTAGCAAGAGGGTTTTTCATATAAACTTCTTCGTTGTTGAAACTCGGTACTTTTTCTCTTTTTGAGTTAATTTTTTTTTTAGTTTGTTTTTTCTTTTCATAGGTATAACTTTTTATTTTCTCAAAGACAATATCATTTCTGTTAATAAAAGCTATAGGTTTTACATTAGTTGAACTGTGTACCGAATTATTATAGAAGCCAGTAGCTTTAATCACAACTTCTTCTAATTCCAATGTGTTTTGCGTATTTTTGAAAATTCGTATATGTTCTAGTAATGTGGAATGCAGTCTTTCAACATCTACATTGCCAGTGTGGCTATTTGGCGTAGTAAAATGAGAATAATATCATTTTCCCGGCGAAATAATCGTATAGACGCGTTGTTAAACTCATTATCCATTATTATTTTTTTGGGTTTTCCTAACCATACAAACCTTTCTTGTAGTTTGATTTTTATGGTGACCATGTTTCTGGTTGGTAATTTATGTACAGATTCTAACTTGGTGAATCTATCAATTGTGGTCAAAAAGCATGAACGAAAACAATAAAATATGTCGGTGTGCACTATTTCAATGGAACTGCCAGGAGTCTCTGTATGATTAAATAATTTTTTTAATGGTTTTCTAGCATATTTACTCTCATTGCATACATCGCACTGTTAATAAATATGTTTATTATCTTTTTTAAATCTTCATCAGATCCATCAGATGCTGCGAATCTTTTCGCTGATTTTTTTAGTTCAAAGTTTGATCCCGACTCGAGCGTGAGTAATAGTTGGCTTCCTCCTGCTGATTCTATGTTAAATTTTGGTGGTCTCGAGCTCACTTTAGACGATGTTGAAAGGGGGATTCAGCGAGTAAAATTGTCATCAACGACTGATGTTGATGGCTTGTCTTCTCTCCTTTTCAAAAACAGTTCTGCTATCGCCTAACCTCTATGGCTGCTTTTTAATAAATCCCTCGCGCAAGGGGAGCTCATTGATGCATGGAAAATTACGTTTATCACTCCCATTTTCAAAACTGGCAATAAAAACAATATTGTTAATTACAGACCGATCTCTAAATTATCTGCTGTCTCAAAATTTTCGAATGTATTGTAAAAGAAAAAATTATTTTCTCAATAAATCTTCTAATCTCTGCAGATCAGCATGGTTTCTTGTCGGTAAGATCAACCACGTCTAACTTGGCAGTGTTTTCGGAATACTGCATCAACGCGTTTACTAATCGAGCCCAAGTAGATACCGTGTATACCGACTTTTCAAAAGGCTACGATAAAGTTAATCATAGTATTCTACTATCGAAATTACATTGTTTTGGTTTTCATTCTGTCTTTTTTTTTTAAATGGATTAAATCATATCTCTCCAACCGTAGTTGTACCGCGGTAGTTGATGGTGTGACCTCATATCCCTTCATAGCTTCTTCAGGCATACTGGGCCCTATTCTTTTAGTGATTTTCATTAATGATATTGCCAGCTGGTTTGAATCTTCGCAATTCCTGCTATACGCAGATGATATGAAGATTTTCAACAAAATTATTTGCCCCTCCGATTCAATTAAACTTCAGAAGGACCTAGATAATGTAGTTACTTGGTGCAAAAATAATAAACTTGGGTTAAATATTAAAAAATGCTATCATGTCTCTTATTATAAATCCCGTTTACTCATTCCTACTTCCTACCACATTGGGGCGCGCAACTAAGCACTGTTTCCGAGTTCACTGATTTTGGGGTGGTCTTTGATTCCAAGTTTTCTTTTCATAGTCATTTAAACTTTACAATAGCTAAGGTTTACTCGATGTTGGCTTTTGTTCGACGATTCAGTTCTGATTTCACTGACCCATATACTTTAAAATCACTATATACTACATTCGTACGTTCGAGATTGTAATATGCAGTATTTATTTGGCGGTTGTTTTATGCTTGTCATATTTATCGTGTTGAAAGAATTCAAAAAGTATTTATTAAGTACGCTCTACGTCCCCTTCATTTTGATCTTCCGTTTCCTTCCTATGAATCCAGATGTTTGCTTATCAATCTTAAGACTTTGAACTGCAGGAGAACTTTTCTCTCTCTAATATTTGTTTTTAATTTAATACGTGGGGCTGTTGATTTTCCCTACCTTTTAGAACGTATTTTCTTTGCTATTCCAACTATATGCCTAAGAAATAATGCGTATTTTTTTGTGGGATTGGCAAGAACTAATTATGCTGCAAATGCTCCTCTTTCCAGAGCTCTTGGAGGGTGGGGCCGTGTGTAGAAGTCCACGAAAGTGGGGAAAGCTTCTGACCGCCATTCACCTGGGAATGGCCAGAGCGATTCTTTTGCATGCGGTTCAAGCAGCTCACTACTGCCGGTCGCTTGCGGCCAAGTATCCTCTGGGTAGCCGCTAAACACCCGTTTAGCGGTGAGCTAATGTGAGAAGGCGACAACCTGGCTAGGCCACTCTGACATAATCGGTTTAAGGGCTAGCCGGGGGAGATTTCATCGGCAGCGTCTGTACACTTCTAGGTGCGGCTGCAAGCGGGCGTCTGTCTTGGAGCAAGCGGCTCGCTATATAAACGTGCCAAGTAATATTTTCACCCCCGCTGAGCGGGTTGTGCGCTGGGCTTGGGACCCGCCACGTAAAACCATACTCCAATGAAATATAACAACAAGCCTCGGATAAATACACTCTCTATTGATGACGACCATGGCAAACGTTTGAAGGACAATGAATTGAGGGCATGCACCTGGAACGTCCGCTCCCTGAATGGGATTGGTGCAGATGCCCGGCTGGTTGATGTCCTCGTCAAAGCAAAATCTGACATCACCGCCATCCAAGAAATGCGTTGGACGAAGCAAGGAAGAAAGAAGATCAAAAATTGTGACATATATTGGAGTGGCCATGCGAATAAGCGCAGTTTCGGCGTCGGATTCGTGGTGGGAGAGAGACTTTGTTGCCAAGTGCTGGCGTTCACGCCTGTGGACGAGCGTCTCGCCGCTATTCGAATAAAAGCAAAATTTTTTAATATATCATTCATCTGCGCCCATGCGCCGACAGAGGAGAAAGACGATGAGGTGAAAGACACTTTTTATGAGCAATTAGAACGCACATACGAGCGCTGCCCCCGTCATGATATAAAAGTCGTGCTTGGCGACTTTAACGCCAGGGTGGGCAAAGAAGGTGTTTTTGGCCCTACAGTCGGAAAGTTCAGCCTACACAATGAAACTTCTCCTAACGGACTGAGGCTGATTGACTTTGCCGGTGCTCGAAACATGGTCATATCAAGCACGAGGTTCATGCATAAAAAGATACATCAAGCTACATGGCTGTCTCCTGATCGAAATACTCGCAATCAGATCGATCACGTTGTGATAGACGGACGGCATGCCTCCAGTGTTTTAGATGTGCGAACGATCCGAGGACCTAACATCGATTCGGACCATTATCTCATTGCAGCCAAAATATGCACCCGCCTCAACGCGGCTAAAAACAAGGAACAAAAAACACAAGGAAAGCTAGACGTCGAAAAGCTTCAATCACAACAGACTGCCAATGATTTCGCAACTCGACTCTCACACCTGCTCTCTGAGGGCACAACTCATCCTGAAGGAATACAGGAGCAGTGGGAGCATATCTCCAAAGCACTTCATACTGCCGCCGAGGAAAAAATTGGTTACCGGCGGCCACGAAAAAACAACTGGTACGATGAAGAATGCCGCGTTGCAACCGAAAGAAAAGACGCTGCCTGCAGGCCTACGTTAAAAGCGAGCGCGACAAGAGGAGTGTGTGAACGCTATCATGAGTTGAAAAGGGAAGCGAGACGCCTTTTCAGGAAGAAAAAATCAGAAGCAGAAAGGCGTGAGTGCGAGGAGGTTGAGCTGCTAGCCACCAGGAATAACGCCCGAAAATTCTACCAAAAAATACGGCGACAGACGGAAGGTTTTAAGACCGGGGCAAACTCCTGTAGGAATGAAAACGGCGACCTTGTAACTGATGTCCAGAGAGTGCTTAGGTTATGGAGGGAACACTTCTCTGCTCTCCTAAATGGAGGCAGCAATTCACCGCGCAGAGATGAAGAACCCGATCCCACAATCGATGATGATGGAATATATGTCCCCCCGCCCGATTATGACGAAGTTAGAATAGCAATAACCAGATTGAAAAACAACAAGGCCGTGGGCGCTGATGGATTGCCTGCGGAGCTATTCAAGTTCGGCGGCGATGAGTTGGTAAGGCGCATGCAGCAGCTTCTTAGCAAAATATGGGCGGACGAAAGCATGCCCGACGGTTGGAATCTAAGTGTTCTTTGCCCAGTCCACAAGAAGGGGGATACTGCAAAATGCACCAACTATCGTGGAATCAGCCTTCTTAATATCGCATATAAGGTCCTTTCAAGTGTATTGTGCGAAAGATTGAAGCCCACCGTGAACCGGCTGATTGGACCTTATCAGTGCGGCTTCAGACCTGGTAAATCTACCATCGACCAGATTTTCACAATGCGCCAAATCTTGGAAAAAACCCGTGAAAAGAGAATCGACACACATCACCTCTTCGTCGACTTTAAAGCCGCCTTCGACAGCACGAAAAGGAGCTGCCTATATGCCGCTATGTCTGAATTTGGTTTCCCCGCAAAACTTATACGGCTGTGCAACACCATCAGCTCAGTCAGAATTGGGAAGGACCTCTCCGAGCCGTTCGAAACTAAACGAGGTTTCAGACAGGGTAACCCCCTATCGTGCGATTTCTTTAATTTGATGCTGGAGAAAATTATACTAGCTGCAGAACTTAACCGCACTGGAACAATATACTATAAAAGCGTGCAATTACTGGCATATGCTGATGACATTGATATCATCGGCCTAAACACCCGCGCTGTTAGTTCTGCTTACTCCAAGCTGGAAAAAGAAGCGGTAAAGATGGGTTTGATGGTGAATGAGGACAAAACGAAGTACCTGCTGTCATCGAGCAAAGAGTCAGCGCATATGCGCCTTGGCAACCACGCTACTGTTGGCAGCTATAATTTCGAAATAGTAAAAGACTTCGTTTATTTGGGAACCAGCATCAACATTAGCAACAACATCAGCACTGAAATCCAGCGAAGAATCAATCTTGCCAATAAATGCTACTTTTGACTAGGTAGGCAATTGAAAAGTAAAGTCCTCTCTCGGCGAACGAAAATCATACTCTACAAGTCACTTATCGTACCCGTCCTGCTATATGGGGCAGAAGCATGGACCATGACAACAGCAGATGAAGCGGCTTTGGGAGTGTTCGAGAGAAAAGTTCTTCGAAAGATTTATGTACCTCTACGCGTTGGCGATGGCGAGTACCGAAGAAGATTTAATGATGAGCTGTACGAGCTATACGCAGACATCAACATAGTCCAGCGAATTAAAACGCAGCGGCTGCGCTGGCTAGGCCATGTTATGCGAATGAAAGATGATGCTCCGGCCAAGAAAGTGTTTCTATCGGAACCCGCCTATGGAAGCAGAGGTAGAGGGCGGCCCCCACTCCGTTGGAAGGACCAGGTGGAAAACGATTTAAACTCCCTTGGTGTGACCAATTGGCGCCGGTTGGCGGAGCGAAGGAGCGACTGGCGCGCCTTGTTGGACGGCCATAACCGTTTAGACGGTTAAGCGCCAATTAAGTAAGTAAGTAAGTAAGTAAGAATGCACCATATCTATAGAGTTCTCAAACAAAGACTTTATGTCTAGGTTTTCCTCGTTTTGTATTTGTTGTCGACTAAGAAAGCCGACTACATTATTTTCCTTACCTCTGAGATATTCAACTTGTTTATTTAAAAGGTTCTAAGGCGGTTACAACATGTATATAACGTAAAAACAGTATAGCAACATACAAAGTGTATGGACAAAATTATATTTAACACTGGTTGCTTCGCTTACAGTTTATGTTACGTTAACAGCTTATGTTCATCGGCACATATGGACAGCAGATATTTATTACAGCTCGTTTCAGTCAAAGCTTTTGTTATGTTGCAGCTCAAGTTTAGTGGCAACAATGTTATTTATTGCTGCTCATTTCAGTTAAAGCTTTTGTTATGTTAGCAGCTCAAGTTTAGTGGCAACAATGTTGAGGTACATTTGTATATTTTTTTTTGTAGGAGAATACAAAACAATATTCACACTTTGGGTGTATGTATACTACCTAACTGTTACGATTACTCGTATTGAAGATGAAATGCACTTTTTAAGCAATTTTTTGTTTTTGTACTTTTTAAATTTTAGATGTAATTGCGATATTTTATTTTCTATGATTTCCGCCGCACTATATGTATGTATATACATATGTACAGCTGCAATAACTGATAAAGAAATGCGCTTTTTGACAATTTTTGCTTTATTGTATACCGAAAACTTTTCGTTTACTTACTTTGAGTTTTTAGTCGCAACACAGATTGTATGGCACTTTTTTAATTACTTCTTTTTATGCAAGCATTTTTTTTGTCTTTTACTTTAAGTTTAGATCTTTACTGCATTTTAAAAAATTGTCTGTACTCTTATTTAGTAGTTTGAATAAAGTTATTTTAATTTTAATTAGATGCCGCGATAACAGATTTTAAACTTGAGTTTTTCTCATTTACATTATTTTAACTTGCCACATCACTTATGTACGTCTTTAACAAGTACGATTTTGATTTCCTTGTTATTTTTTTTTTTTTTTTTTTGTATAATTTTTTATAAAATGGTTTTTTGTTCAGCATCTTATTTTCGCTGAAACATTGTGTTCACTATAGCTACAATGTTGTCAATACGCGATGTTATTAGAGGTTAGTGATATGCTCCAAAGGGGTACCATCTAGTGTATAAGGATTCAAAACTGGGTTCACACGGCGAAATGTTATATGCTTACATGTCATGTGCTTACATTCAGAGCAATTTAAAGCTAGTAAATTTGTTGTGCACCAACAATGGAACGAGTCTAAGTCGGCCTAAAGAATATCCAAGGAATTCAAATCGGTAGGACAGTAAGTGTAGCAAAGTTTTACATCGTCTGCATACATTATAATATGGGATTGTAATATTATCTGTGGCAAGTCGTTTATGAATAGGGTAAAGAGCAGATGGCCTAGATTACTTCCCTGAGGTACACCGGGGGAAACTCCAAACAATTCCGAGAGATTGCACTTGAACAGGACTTTTTGGGTCCGGTTAGAAAGATAGCTTTTCAGCCACATTAATAGGTCAAACGGAAAGCCCAGTAAATCAAGCTTATGAATAAGTAACTCATGGTTGACAGTATCGAATGCTTTGCTGAAATCAGTGTAGATGACATCCGTTTGCTTGATCGCTAAAAATCCTTCCATAACTAAAGACGTAAATACTAGCAAGGTTGTAGTGGTTGACCTTTGACGAATGAAGCCGTGTTGGCATGGAGATAAAGGGAAGAGCACTGATATTGAAGTTGACTGGTAACAATCTGTTCAAAAACTTTAGGAATAGCCGAAGGTTTAGCAAACACCCCTGTAGTTCGCAACTTTTGACCTACTACCTTTTTTATACAGGGGTATAATAAAAGACTGTATCCAAAGTGAGGGGAAAATAATGCAGATCCCAGAGATAGCTCAAATAATTTTAAATTAGGCTCATATATGTTTTCAGGGCAGTACTTAAGCACACAACTAGGAACACCATCTGGTCCTGGCGAAAAGTTGGACTTCAAAGATTGAAGACTCTTAAAACAATATTACCATCAATAGCAGGATATTGCTAGACTTCCGCTTGATGGACGCTACAACAGTCAGGAAGCCGGAAGGAGATATCCAATCCCAGGCCCGGTGAAAAGATACCACCCCATCTTCCCGTCGAGCTTGGAGCCATCAGTAAATATGTTGATGGCACCACGAACAGCATGCTGCATACTCGCCCATTCTTGCCGCGTGGGAATGCACACTGTGTAATACTTAGTGAAAATGTTGCAGGGAATGCAATAGTCAGTGAATGCCGGTATTGAAACTGAGCCTTCAGTGCTCAAGATATTAGAGTAGCCACCACCTTCATTATTCTTCAATCCACCAGTTTCTCTAATCCGTAGGGCCGCGATAACGGCTGACTCTTTAGCCACCATATCCAGTAGTGGCAGGTGCAGAATAGTGTTGAGTGCATCCGTGGCAGTGGAAAAAAGGGCGCCGCTAATACAGAGCTCCGAACTCCTCTGGACTTTTTGTAAGCGTTCGAGGTTCGTGGCCTTTGTGAGCGCCGGCCACTAGACCAGACCCCATATAATAGATTTGGGCGCACAATGGCTGTATAGATCCAATGTACTACTTTTGGAGAGAAAGCCAACGAAACTCCAACTGCCCTTTTGTAAAAAAAACAACGCAGTTGTTGCTCTCTTTAACTTGTCCTCAATATTGCCTCTCCAGAGTAGTTTCCCATCCAGAATGACTCCCAGGTATTTCACCGTATAGCTGAAGCCTAGGCTTATGCCGTCAACCTAGGGAGGTATGAGGTTTGGCAATTTGTACCTTTTTGTGAAGAGCAAAAGCTCAGTTTTATCCGGATTTACCCCGAACCCTGAGCTTTTTGTCCAGTTACAAATGGTTGATAAAGCAGTCTCCATTAGATTGCAGAGTGTTTGAGAAAATTTGCCCCGAATAACAACACAAATATCATCTGCGTAGGCAATCACCTTATGACCACTCCGATCCATGAGTTGTTGTAGCTGGTTTACCGCCACCACCCAGAGCAATGGAGAGGGAACACTTCCTTGCGGGGTGCCTCTATTTACCATCCTCTGGACTGTGTGTCCACCAAGCTCTGTGCAAATCCTTCTTCAAGTAAGAAGTTTGTATATAAACTCAACTAGACATGCGTCTATGCTCAGATTCGTTAGAGCCGAGGTAATTGCCTTCGGAGTAACATTATTAAAGGCCCCTGTTATATCCGAAAAAGCCACTAGTGTATATTCTTTGAAGTCGATAGACCTTTCAATGACAGATACCAGGGAGTTCAGAGCAGTTTCGGTTGATCTGCCTTTACAATACGCATGTTTAGTGGTACACTTAAAGTCAACCAAATTATACCATCCAGTGGCGGATTTGAATATTCGCCGCCCCTAGGTAATACATAACTTGTCGCCCTTATTTTCACAAAAATAGTATTTCACACAATAATTGCGGTTTTCAGGGCTTTATTACATTAGTTTTTTTTATTAATGAAATACATAACGAAAGATGATCGGCATTTGCATTAATGAGGTATTTAACCTTAATTTTTTTCCAAACATTCCTGATTTACATTTCTTTGCGTCTTGATTTTTTAGCTGCAAATTCGCTTATGATATCATGACAATCGATAGAAAAAAACAATTCTGATTCTGTCGTCAAGAACGCAAGAGCATTCAGTTTGTCTTCGCCCAATGAAGATCTGAGGAAGTTTTTCACGTGTTTTAAAACGATCTCTATGCGCTACAAATTGCAATAGGAATTGAAACAAACATCCACAACACAATATCAACATTAGGGTTAGAGATCTGCAAATTATTCTGTCTCAGCATTATTAACAGTTCCAGCGTAGAATAATTTGGAATGTTCTTTTCGATGCAGTATGCCTTTAAAAAGACCTTTTCACTTCCCATATTTTCCTCAACATCTTGGGTGTAGCAGTTGCTCAATATAGTGGATTTCTTACGTAATTATTCATTTCTTAGATATTTCATATCAGTTATAAGAGAAAATTTATCGCACGAGACAAACAGAAGACTATATATTGCCTATTATTTGATGTTCGACCAGACGGTGGCGTGCGTTGGAACGCCCGAGATCGAATGAATGTTGCATTATTTATCTGTTTTGTTTGTTGATAATTTAGTTTATTGTTCTGTAAATTGAATTGAACTTTGTACGCATATTTGGTGAAATTTTCGTTTAAAACCTTCTTTTATTGTATCTTATTCTAATGCATGTGTGTACACAATATATTTTGTTTTTTTTCGCTCGGTGCAAAGATAAACAAATTTTTTGGCGATCCAACTCTAGAGCAAGCAACATATAACTGGCCATGGGAAAAGCATGGACACTCTAAATTTAATCCTGCAACAGTAAGCGATTGTCATTGTGCTTTGTTGATTTTAATTAAAAAGCAAGCCGTAAAGGAAACTGTAAGAGCTTAAAATTGAATGGCAAATCTGTAGGAATTATTGGGATCCATGAGTACATCTTGCTTTTACCGCTGTTGATTATTGGTTCGATTACATTCGGTATCAATTTCTTAACGCAAAGTCTGGTTCCATTTCAAAATTTTGGTGGGTCCAAATTCCGAAGAAGCATGATTGGTGAGCCAATTTTCAAAGTTAATATATGCGCAGACATTCCAGGTGGTTCTAAACAGTTTAGAAATTCAATTGGATAATTCACAATTTGGTCTTCATCTGTAACTGTGTCGATCGATTTATACTTCGTCACTTCCCCAGGAATTTGGTTTTGAATGCGATCATTGATTTTGTTCACATGATCAGTTTTGGGAGCTAAGGTTACTCACTGGCATAGCCAAAAAAAAAAAAATTTAATTTAAAATTCTTAATTCTGAAATATGAATGACCTTCGTCTTGATCGAAGGAACCTATGGCCAAAACTTGGTGATGATTGAAGTGTGGGAAATACGTTTCCATAGCGAACACACACACAGAGTTTGATTTTTATATATACAGATAATATACTTGTGAAAAATAGAAGAGCTTGAGCTGAAGAAGTGCATCGAATGCACCGAATGCACCATCGTTTTTTTGCAGTGGCGTCAAGTGTGGTAAACTCTTAGACGATTCTGAATCTCACGGTTAGGGTGGGCTGTTTCTTTACGCAACGCGCAGGCGCGCTGTTAGGTTTCTAAGGTGCGTGATTAGAAGTTTTATGCAAATTTTTACGACTACTATGCGGAAAAATAATTTACAGCTTCATTCTAATTTCGAAATGCATAAAAATTTATGAATTATTTGTTATAATATACAGACAAAAATACTATTTTAAGTGCAGCAAAATCCGAATGCAATTATTATTATTTATTTATTTTTTTTTTTCACAAATTAATTGACTCGAATTTTGCCGCCCTTCAATTTTGCCGTCCAAGGCTCTAGCCTATGTTGCCGATAGGGTAAATCCGCCACTGACACCATCAATACCAATACAGGCTGCAAACACAAAGGCAACTTCAACAACTCCCCCAAAAAACGAGATAACATTGATGTACAGGTCCCAAAAAGATGGTAGCAACAACGGGTAAGTGCGCATATATAGCATATGTAAATTGCACATAGGTTTTCCTTCTCGGCAAAGAAAACCCGTAGTCAAAACCGCGCACAAATAAAATCTCACAACAGTCCCTTCTTAATTTACCGTATATTTTTTGCATATAAACTCTGCATTAATTTCTCCTCACGCTCTTAAAATAAGCCGCAAAATAACAAATCTATATATATATAAATACACAAACACAAATACTTACCCGAATATTATCTTGGAAAAAATTCCCAGTTTCGTCTTTAAATATATCCCAAACTCACCCCAAATCATGTATAAATACGCCTCGTATTTATTATATATACGTATATTACTAGCGGCCCGGTACGTGCTTCGCTACGTATAAAGTGAAATATTAAATCAAACTCATTTATTACAAAGAAAAAGATATTTTATTATTTGCTAGCTATTTAAAACTTATCCCAAAACATTTGGATAAACAATATTTTTTGTTTTTCCATTTTGAGCATGAATAAACAAACGGCTGGGGGTACCGACTCTGGAAAATGGCAACATAAAGTTGGCCATGTGAAAAACATGATTTCTCCAAATTCACACCACAAACGTTAAGTGTTTGCCCTTGGCCTTTGTTGATGGACATCGCAAATGATAAACGTACTGGATATTGTCTTCGTTTGAATTCAAATGGCTAATCAGTTGGAATCATATGATACGCGGTATTAAACAAACTTCTCCTTTTGATTTACCAGTTAAGATCATAGCTTCAATCAAATTTGGCAATAAATTTTTCACTGCCAATATGGTGCCATTACACAGTTTTGGTGGATTAATATTTCGCAATAATATAATCAAATAACCCACTTTCAGATTCAAACAATGTGGTGGCATACAAGCCGGTTCTAGTGAATTTAAAAATTCAATTGGATAATTGATTGCCTCATCTTGATTCATAGCACTGTCAATTGATTTATATCTCGTGACTACACCTGGGAGTTTTGCTTGAATTTGAAAATTAATGGCATTGATATGAATGTTCTTCGGTGCTAAAATGGCGCGTTCTCTCAACCAATTATGATTTGTGTAATTCTGAAGAATATTTGGAAAAACACATTCAATCAATTCATCTATCGATTTCGTAATTGTACAAAAATTGTTCGGTACAGTGATCAATCCGTTGATTCTGTCGATTTGTATTTTGCCATCACCAATTTCTAAGAATTGTTTTGAAAACTCATGGGCAGCTGGATCATTTTGTAGCTGAATACGCATATTAATGTTCAGTGTCAATTTTTGTACATATCTCCAAAGAACTGATGACTTCAAACAGGCATTTATTTCACCAGCAGGAGTTGATCGAGGAATGACAGGCAATGTTTGTCGAAAATCCCCTGACAGTAATATCAAAGCACCACCAAAAAGCTGTTGATTACCACGTAAATCTTGCATTGTTCGATTAGATGTTTCTAGTAATTTTTTATTCGCCATTGTACACTCATCCCATAAAATAATTGATGTTAACTTTGACTTTTGCCATAGCATAATTTCTTGAAATATTGCAAGTTGGAGCTTCAATCATCTGTACATTCAATGGCAATTTTAATGCAGAGTGTGCTGTCCGACCACCTTCTAATAATGTAGCAGCAATTCGCGAAAATGCAAGTGCCAATGCAATTTTCTGTTCCGATCGAATTGTCGCTAAAATCAGTGATATAACGAACGTTTTGCCTGTACCACCAGGTGCATCCAAGAAATATAATCCACCTGCATTATTGGAAATGGCTTGCATGATTGTGTCATATACATGTTTTTTTTGAATATTCATTTTGGTTATATTCGATTGTACAAATAAACGCAAATCATTAGAATTGAATTCCTGCTCACGTTTCAATTCACGATCAAACAGATCATGCATCTCACAAAGTTATCATCAAATAAGCATTTCTTGCATTATGACGCATACGAATTAAAATATCTTCTGCAATATAATGTTTATATTTGTTCCATAATTCAAGTGGATTTGATGGCATACATGTTGATAATATAATGGCAAATAGCATTCGTATTAATTAAGGATGAGCCGAAATAGATGCATCATACAGTATTGAATCCCAATGTGCATCATCCTCCAACAAATGCAAAAGTTGGCATGCTTCACGGTATGTTTGACACAAATGACCGTTGACTGTTCTCAATTCTTGAAATGATTTTGGGTCATTCACGTTAACTAAAAACAATCTCAAATAAAAACACTTAACATTGTTTGGATGTACTGTATATATTCTCCCAATTGCATATGTTTGGAAAATGTCAGGATGCCCATGAACTGCTGTTCCTTGTTTACGTCTTTGAAATTTTTTCGAAGACACATTCCATGTGTAATACTGAGTCACTTCAGAATATAACAAAGTTGTCGCAAATGTATCAGTTTTGCATAATTTGAAAAAATCTGATAACGTAGTTGCTGGTGGTTGTGTTGCTCTTTCCAATACCTTTGCTACATTAAAATAAACACGTTGGCCATTCTCAATATGTACAGCCAAGTGAAAAACCGCAGGATGTCTTCAGCATATTGGAAACGACATAATCCTCCAGACAGCTTCATTGCTACTAATATAGCACCCCATTTGATACTGAGTAGTTTCATCATTTGTATTATCACCAGCAACACCGAAAATTACCTTATCGCTCCCTTTATTTACATACTTGCCAATATATTTAATGGATTTGACAGAATAACAATATTCCACATTTATATGAGCATTGAATATTTTCGATAATAATGGACAATATGGAACCACCCAACAATTATCAACTTCAACTTCCTGGTTATGTATTCTAATGGTTGCAGTTTTGCCATTATTATTAGGTGTTCTACGTCGATACAACGGATATCCGTCATTGCCTGTTATTGTGTCTGAAGTAAATTGCCTTGGGTATCATTTTGAACACTTTTCATCAATCATACATGGTGAATTCACATTTAGTTCACCGCATGGTCCATGTATCATGTTTTTAACGACAACTTGAAATAACTCAGGATCAGCAGTGTGATCAGGAATTTCAGCTGATATAAGGTTATCGATTTGATCTAGAGTTATTTTATGTACCAGCCAAATAAGTATATGTGCGTGCGTCAATCCCCTTTTCTGCCATTCGATGGAGCACCTCCCCAAAAACATATAATTTCACAATTAAATCCATGAGGTTGTCGACTGTCCTGCAAATAAATTGTTTTTGATGTCATCCCGCTGCGGATTACATGTAAATGTAATGAATATATCCGGTCGACCGTATTTTCGTACATAACATATTGCGTCTTGTGCATATTCGTTCATATTCCGTGGGCTACCAATATACGAAGATGGCAGTATAGTTAAACGTCCGATGTCATTAATATTAGCATCATTCGCTGTCGCATCTTCCAAATGAATATATTGTTCAGATCTTAATTTTGCTTAGTTGAAACGTATAAAATTAGGAAGTTCTGTTTCTATTTTGGCATACATATCAACGATGTACTGATGATATAGTTTACCACATCTCAAGATATAATTTTGTTCTTGTGGACGAACCATCAATAGATAGGAATAAAAATTCATGGCACTAACTTTTTTCTGTACATGTAGACCTGAAAATAAGTGCAAAATGTGGCTTAAGAAATTTATACAAATGATGAAATGTCAACACACTGAAAATATTATTTACCTGTTCGTAGATCAATCATTGGTATATTGATATGGTAGCCATGGTCACCTTTCCAATGCAATATTGGGTATTGTAATGCGTCGTAACTACGATGAAGTTTCGAAACACGTTGCAATTGCTCATTTCTGCGATGAAGTATAATATCATGGGATTGAAACTGATAACCAAGAATTACAGTTGCCACCTCATCAATTGTCGGTGCGTTGAATCGCCTTTCATGCTCTCCAAAAGGTGTTCTATCAGCCCTTATTACGATTACGGGCATTTCACCTGGAAATTTAGCCGCATCACAATGTGGACAAATTGCGTCCATTATTCCAATATATCCGTACATACTGTAATCAATCTGACTGTTGTAATTAAAAGCAGCACGCATAATTTCAGGTACAACAAATCTATTTCGTACATTACGTTCACGCTGCGATGCATTAGCTTGTGCTCGTCAATCTGGAGTCTGTGATCGCCTTTGTAATGCCGCAGCATTTGCATGACGCGTTCGGCGACCTATATTTCCTAGTATGGGTCGTGGCATTTTTATTACAATTAAAAAAGAATAAATTAAATTTTAAGAAATGTCTACATTAATAGTGGCACACCATATGTTTTTTCAAATAAGGAAACACACATACATTCGTGTAACTAATTCACTTCAACAGTTCAAAACTTACTATTTTTTGCTCGGAAATTCGCTTTGCGCTATATTTTTTCTTTTCACAAATTCACACAAACTTCAATAATTATTAAACAAAAACACTATTTGCATTTTTATGTAATAATTTGCACCGCGGTAATTTCGGACACTACTGAACATATTGGGCTGCTTCGCTTATTCTGCTAACGAATGGTGTTGAGGCCAAAGAAAACGCTCCAGCGATGTTAACACTTCAATGTCATTTATTCTCCTAATATGAATTTTCTTAATGCTAAGAGCCAAAGTTTTATATACCTATCTATACAAAATATTCATGTATTTCTCTATGCAAAAAAATGCACCGTAATATTGTTCGATGTCTTTTTAAAGCCTACTTTGTTTGTCGATCTGCCTGCTACATACATACATGTTCATATAAATATAATGCAAGTAAGTTTGAAGGTGGGAATAACAAGTAAGCTAGTGAAGATGAAAGTACATACATTTTGAGAGCGAAAGAGCGTGGCTAAGTAGGTAACAAATCGTTTAGTAAATGATTAAACTATTATTGATGTATGTATGTTAATATGAAAACGTATAATCCGCTGGCTAAGTGGGATGAATCTGGCCAAACAAATGGGGTTTTGGTGTGTTTTTCCAAATAATTTCACCACACATTGAGCGCTTTTCAGCGCCCTCAGGTAAAAAGATTATATTGTTATGTGATTGAATATACCATTTTATCTGTTTGTAGTACATAAGAATGCAATCTCTTAACCTGAAGGCGAGTTCCAAATTGGTCTATATCTCGAGTCTTTAGTTACCCAGCGAAAAGAAAAGCCTCTTTTCATTTGCACGTTGTGGTCTATATCTCCAGACCCTAGTCACGGAGGGGCATGAAAAATAATCTATATTATAGCAATCATCAAGAGCTCCCATTTGCTACCCATAATGTACAAACACATCCTAAATTTATCCGGGTCCACGTTTTGGTCTATATCTTGAGACCCTAGTCACGGAGGGGCATGAAAAATACTCTATACTATAGCATTCATCAACAGCTTCCATTTGATACCCAAATTGTACAAACACATCTTAGGGTTACCCGGGTCCACGTTTTGGCCTATATCTCGAGACCCTGGTATCCGATTCTTAAAACTTCAAAACACAAACCATCTACTGAATAGTCAGAACAAAGCCTAAAAATTTGGTTTGGATAGGTGAGCCCGTTCTTGAGTAATAAAATCACAACAAAAAATGGCATTCATTTTTATATATAGAAGAAGAAGATAGATATAATAACAACTAGAAAAAAACGATAAGTTCACTTAGATGTGCTAAGGCAGGTATGTATATACTTGCCCGCGAATATAAATATACAGCGACTAAAATGCAAAAACGACGAACCGTTCACGTTAAGATGATGATTTGCAATGATTTATTGGAAAAGTAGCGAACGTATTTTGTTACAAATTGCGAGTTGCTGGGGAGTAAGATTGGATGCCTTTGATCGTTCGGTAGATCTGCGCTGTCCAATCGGCCACCAACCTTAATAAGTTCAAAGCCGCTTGAATTGTCTAAAAATGGTGTTAAATATTTTAAGGTGCCTTTCAATGGCAGATTTTTTCTGATCAAACGAATGTCGTCGACGAAGTGCTGCTGTTGAATCATCCAAACGATAGAATATAATGCATGCCGCAGCTCTTGAGGTGTTGGCGCAGAAGTCGTTTGTCTGGACCTTTTTCTGCATATTTCACTGAACCTAAACCTCCAAGCAACGAGTCGAAGACAGCGTATGTATGAGCCAACTTCCTCGATGGTTTTTAGGATGTCATTTGTTTCTACAATGGCAGCAAACAAGCTTTTTCGCTTTTCAGCGTTGACTATGTTAATATCTACGACGAATTTTTCTCCTTTAGCAGGCCATTTCGCCACGTCTTCACGCAGGAACCGTGGACCTGAAAACCAGTTCGATGTTTTCAAGTCATCGACAGTGCAGCCGCGAGATACCAAGTCTGCGGGATTTTGTTGAGTTGGCACGAATCGCCAATGGCCCTTCGCTGTTAACTCCTGTATGTCAGAGACTCTGTTGCCTACAAACGTTGACAATGTCACCGAGTGTTGTTGCAGCCAATGAAGCACTAGTTGCGAATCAGTCCAAAAGAATGCGAAAATTGGTTTCTTTGAAAAAATGTTTTTTACCTTATTGTACAGTTGAGCGAGAAGATGCGCACCGCAGAGCTCGAGTTTCGGAAGCGATTGTTTTTTGACTGGAGCCACACGTGACTTTGATGTAAGTAAGTGAACAGCATAATTCCCATCGGCATCTTCGGTGCGCAAATACAATGCGCAACCATATGCTCGAATTGATGCGTCGCAAAAGCCGTGGAGTTGAAGATTGCATGTGTTCGGCTGCAGGCAATAACGAGGCACCGCAAGCGTTGTTAGCAAACCGAGTGATAACAGAGATTTGTTCCAAGCTTGCTGCAGGTTTTGTGGAACGGACTCGTCCCAATCGAGCTTTAAGAGCCACAATTCTTGCAATATGATTTTGGATGTGATCAGAAGTGGTGACAGCAATCCGAGTGGGTCGAAGAGTGACGATGCAGTCGAAAGGATCGTACGTTTTGTAACCGCAGTATGGACTTGCTTTGGTAAGAAAGCGAATAAAAACATATCACTGTGTTGATTCCATGTTACACCAAGTGTGCTGGTGACGAAGTCTTCTGTAAAGTTGAGCTCCTTTGAAGTTTGGCATTCTCTGAAATCTGGGTGGTTGGAGTGCCATTTGGATAAAGGAAAATTGCCTCGCTTGAGTACAGAAATTACTTCAGTTTTTACTGTGTTCAAGGCGTCAACGTCGTCAGCTCCACACAACATATCGTCCACATAGAAAGACGACTTTACCACATGAGCACCAACTGGGAACTCGTGCATGTATTTGTCTGCCAAATAGTGTAGGCTGCGCACTGCAAGGTATGGCGCTGAAGCTGTTCCATATGTGACGGTATTTAGCTTATACGTACGGAGTTCTACATCTGGCGAAGCTCGCCAAAGAATATAATGGTATTTACGATCATTATTATTCAAAAGTTCTTGCCTATACATCTTTGTGACGTCTGCGGTTATGGCGTATCGAAACAAGCGAAAACGTAGCAAAAGTATGTACAGCTCTGTTTGAATTGTTGGTCCAACTAGTAGTAAATCATTTAATGATTTTTGCGATGTCGTCTTACATGAAGCATCGAACACAACACGAAGTTTTGTTGATTCGCTGCTGGGCTTAAAGACACAATGATGTGGTATGAAAAAATGAGATTCATCTAGAATCGGGTTTGTAACAACGGACACGTGGCCGAGAGTTTCGTATTCGGCCATAAATGATATGTATTGCGATCTAATCTCAGGCGATTTTAATAGCCGTCTCTCGACCGACATGAATCGACGACGCACTGTTTCGAAAGAGTTCCCCAGACAAGTAGGACTATCTTTGAAAGGCAGACTTACGGTTATGCGTCCAGTGGCATCATGATAAGTGTTGGCTAAAAAGTGGTCTTCGCATATGCTGTGCTCCGGTTGAATTTGCTTGTGTGGTGCGTTGACAGCTTCGAGTTTCCAAAGCTGCTGTAATTGGTCGTCGATGGAGTCTTCGCATGACATCAAACAAGTAGATGTATTCGCTTGACGCTCTTGCTGATATCGGCCAGACACGATCCACCCGAACAACGTTTTTTGTAATGTTGGTAAATTAGCTCCTAACCGGATTTGGCCAACTGCAAGCGCTTCGAAAAATGCCTCTGTCCCAAGCAGGAGATCAATGCGGCGCGGCTTGAAGAATTCTTCGTCTGCCAAAGTTGTGTTGCGTGGAAGGTTCCATCTCGAAGTGTCGATTTCAGCATCCGGTTGGTAGGCGATGTGCGTTGTAATGCCGAATTGTAGGGATAAATTAAAGTCCGATGTCCGTGACTTGACGGTTGTAGTTGTGCGTGCCTTCAGGTTTGTAAGTGAGTTTCCGATGCTACGTATTCCAACGTGGTGTTTTTCACGACCAAGACGAAGTTTTTGGGAAGTCGTCCGTGATGAAATTCACTTGCGAACACGAATCAAGCAAATCCCTGCCGAGTATGTACTCACCGGTTGCGTGCTTGACTAGAACCATTGCCGTTGCTAGTATTACTTGTCCGCTTTCCGACGTTCCCATATGTGAATGTGTTGCAGCTTGCGAAGAATGCGGTTCGGCATAAGATTGAGGTCTAAAAGTAGCGTTTGTTGGTTGCCAAGTTGGTGCAGCAGACTGCGAAATATGCGTGATGGGTGTTGGTTGCTGTGTCGATGACGTGGCTTGCGATGAATTGCCATGATGTAGCATCGTGTGATGGCCTTTTTTGCATATTCGACAGCGACTTTTTGATGGACATTGAGCTAATCTATGCCCATTGCCAAGGCAGTTGATACATAAGTCATTCGTTTTCATTGTATCGAAGCGCTGATTTGAAGTCATCTCCTTGAATGTAGGGCAACCAGTGAGTCTATGTTTAGAGCTGGCACAGAGAACACAATTGGAACTGGATACAGCAAACGATGATTGCTGGTTGCTATTCGTCCCACGATAATGCTTGCCAGATTCTGACTTGCGTTTGACTGACGAATCAGATGAATGCAAAAACTGGCTGTGGCGTTCTAAGACCTGCGAGCATTTGGACCAAGTCGGAAGGGATTTGTAGTCGAGGGACTCGTTCCATTTATTGCGAGTCTGCTGGTCACATTTGCCCATAACTATATAAATCAACATGGCTTGCTCAATCTCGGAGCTGTGATTCCAGCGAGCTGTAGATAGCGGATGCTTTGTCTACGAGACTTCTCAACTGCTGAGCGTTCGACTTGTCTGCTGGCTGCAGCGTAAAAAGTGTGGCGATTCCTTCTAAAAATATCAAAGTCGGATTGTCAAATCGTTCTTTGAGTCTGTCTAATGCCTTGGGATAATTCTCACTGGTTACTTGAAAGGCCTTCACTCTTTCTAGGGCTGAGCCTTTCAAGCAGGATAAAAGGTAGTTAAAACGCTCTATATTTGATAGTCTAGACTCACGTGAGATAATTTGAGTGAAAGACGTTATAAAGTTCTTATACTCAGCGTAGTCTCCACTGAAGGTAGGTAGCGACAACCTTGGGAGATGCGACGACATAACGACAGGTGCAGGTGTACCCGTATGAGTATAATTTACTGTGGTATTACCATCATCCCCAAGTCGTGCCTGTATGCTGAGCTTTACAGCCACGTAGCTGTCTTCTAAGTCAGCTCGACCGTTATCGGTAGGGTCTAAATCTTCTATATCTGCTTGCACGGAAAGTGCTTGTTTGAAGTAGGACTCCAAAATCCCTAGTCGACATTGGAGTTCGGCGTGCGCCGGCTTTTCATCCGTATCCTTAATTGCCTCTACAATGGATTTTATACGTGAAATATTTCGTTTAATATTGGAGCGCTTGCGTTTACATTCTTCTAGGGACATGGTGACTTGCGACGTGGTATACGACCTGAATGATTGTTCAGTTGTCTGCTGTGTTGTGCTAATATTGGTTGCGAAGAAAAATGCTGCTAGTCAAGTGATGACGTAGGCAGGGCAAGCGAAAATGACGAAACGAGCAGAGCAACGTCAGCTTAGACGTAGGTGTATACGCTAGCGGCGCAGCAATCAACAAAAAAATTATTTGCAATGAACCGCAACAGCGAATATGAATGCAAACTCAAATAATGCAAAAAGGTGCCTGTGACAAAAATAATAATTTTATGCATACATACGATTTCCAAAGGGCAGTTGATAGCGGCAAACGGTTTACATGTACAGATGATTATTTGTATACAGTGCTGCCGATTGTCCACGGGAAATGTACAGCACAATTACGGCCGATGAACTGCTGACTGCGGGATCGGCGGTTGTTGTTGTGATGTTCGACGGTTGATAACTCCCAATCTGGACTATGAAGTTGCACACAAGCTCCACGTTTGGGCGCCAAAATGTTGAACTAAGGAGGATTTTCCTGGGTTACATGAAACTTAGGTAGTGGGGGTGTGCGACTGTTGACCAGTGGGTATGTATATACTTGCCCGCGAATATAAATATACAGCGACTAAAATGCAAAAACGACGAACCGTTCACGTTAAGATGATGATTTGCAATGATTTATTGGAAAACAAATTTTGTAGGTACAACCAAAAGCATAAGTGAGATTGAGAATGAGTGCAATAGTTAATGCTTAATGTTGGGTGTGTGTGTGTGTGTGTATGAACATGTTTACAAAGAGTGCGTTTAGTATACATTGAGAGTAGTTAGCAGCTACTTAATAAGTGTTTTTAATATTTGCTATAAATGCTATTAGGGTGATCCAACAGCAGTATATATAATAAAACGGTATAGCAAAACACCATCATTAGAGTGACCACATAAACCTCCAAACACAAATTCCTCGCGCAAATCCCTAAATAAATAATATTTTGTAGAGTGCACAACCACGAAACACTTTTTCACAGAGTTGCCATTTTAGCTTTTTTATACTCAGCTGAGCAGAGCTCACAGGGTATATTAACTTTGTTCGCATAACGGTAATCCGTAACGGCATAAACTAATCGAGATAGATATAGACTTCTATATATCAAAATGATCTGGGCGAAAAAAAAAAATTCATTTAGCCATGTCCGTCCGTCCGTCCATAAACACGATAACTTGAGTAAATTTTGAGGTATCTTGATGAAAGTTGGTATGTAGGTTCTGGGTGCTCATCTCAGATCGCTATTTAAAATGAACGCCACCTTTTTCGATATCGAAAATTTCGAAAAACAGAAAAAGTGCGATAATTCATTACGAAAGACGGATAAAGCGATGAAACTTGGTAGGTGCGTTGACCTTATGACGCAAAATAGATCACTAGTAAAATTTTGGACAACGGGCGTGGCACCGCCCACTTTTAAAGGAAGGTAATTTTAAAGTTTTGCAAGCTGTAATTTGGCACTCGTTGAAGATATCAGGATGAAATTTGGCAGGCACGTTACTGCTATTACTGTATGTGTGCTAAATAAAAATTAGCAAAATCGGATGACGAACACGCCCACTTTAAAAAACATTTCTTTAACGTCAAATTTTACCAAAAAATTTAATATCTTTACAGTATATAAGTAAATTATGTCAACATTCAACTCCAGTAATGATATGATGCAACAAAATACAAAAATAAAAGAAAATTTCAAAATGGGCGTGGCTCCGCCTTTTTTCATTTAATTCGTCTAGAATATTTTTAATGCCATAAGTCGAACAAAAATTTACCAATCCTTGTGAAATTTGGTAGGGACATAGATTCTATGACGATAACTTTTTCTGTGAAAATGGGCGAAATCGGTTGAAGCCACACCGAGTTTTAATACACAGTCGGCCTTCTGTCCTTCCGCTCGGCCGTTAACACGATACTAAACTTAGTTCACGTACTTATCTGAACTCACTTTATCTTGGTATAAAAAATGGCCGAAATCCGACTATGACCACGCCCACTTTTCCGATATCAAATATTACGAAAAATGAAAAAAATTCCATAATGCTATACCAAATATGAAAAAAGAGATGAAACATGGTAATTGGATTCGTTTGTTTACGCAAACAATAACTTTAGAAAAAAATTTGTGAAATGGGTGTGAGACCTACCATATTAAGTAGAAGAAAATGAAAAAGTTCTGCAGGGCGAAATCAAAAGCCCTTGGGATCTTGGCCGGAATACTGTTCGTGGTATTACATATTTAAATAAATTAGCGGTACCCGACACATTATGGTCTGTGTCACTCTGGTCCACATTTTCGATATCTCGAAAACGCCTTCACATATACAACTAAGGGCCACTCCCTTTTAAAACCCTCATTAATACCTTTAATTTGATACCCATATCGTACAAACGCATTCTAGAAACCCCTGGTCCACCTTTATGGTGAATACTCGAAAAGGCGTCCCCCTATAGAACTAAGGCCCACTCCCTTTTAAAATACCCATTAGCACCTTTCATTTGATACCCATATCGTACAAACACATTCTAGAGTCACCCTGGTTCACCTTTATGGCGATATCTCGAAAAGGCGGCCACCTATAGAACTAAGGCCCACTCCCTTTTAAAATACTCACTAACACAGTAGTATGTAAATGCCGGTCATGGACCACATTTTGTATGGAAAACTGGGAGCATGTCTCACCATAAAAACTCATTACTTTTGGCCAGTCTGCCTTCAGTCTGGTCTTAGGAATGGGTCTAGTTCATTATTTTCATACCAGTCTGGGGTGAGTTTGACCAAAGGAATGAAACCAGGTCTATATTTATCTTGACCTGAAATTTTTACCACCTCTCAAGATCATTCAACAATTCCGCTAGGTGGCGCATACCTTTTTTCGTTTTTTGTTCTGGCTGATCTTCCGGTTTGTGTTCTGACTGATCTCACCGCTAGGTGGCGTGTTCTGGCAAATCTTCCGCTAGATGGCTCATAAGAAAAAGCTTAGTGGTGTATAAGAAAAAGCTTAGAGCTTTTTACCTTTAGCAGAGCTTTGCCGTAAACATGACAGCATATAAATTATATATGTATATATATATATATATATAGATATATATATATATATATAGATATATATATATATATATATATATATCAACAAACCGCAAAATACATACCGACACAGACACACCCATCCATATACATACATTTAGATAAGGGCTACTTGTCTCAATGTATATAAGTTGGACATCTTTTGAGTAAAAAAAAAGGATCGTTAAATGGGAGGCCCTACATTTTTAAAGGGCCGCAAATTTTTAAATGTCTCCTCATATTTCTAATGAGTCCTAGACTTCACCCGAGCCGTTTTAAAGAGTCCCATAGATTTCTAATCGAGCGACTACTCCCCAATCCCTCCACCCCCTCTTTTTCTCGTCTACAAAAAGTAGCAGTTGGACACCTGTAATACCCCCCAACCCCCAATAATGTTTGCGACAGTAGATGTTCAAGGCTTTAAAGCATACGATAATAGATTTATTTGAAAGGAAATAGCTGTGGTCCTCAACAATGAAGAATTCCATTGTTTCTACATACAAGCTCCATTTGAATTTTTGGACCTGAGTAAGGAAAATCAACGACAAGCTAATTGGTAAATGTTACACCACCATAAATTATTATGGTCCTAAGCAAGCGATAGGTTTAAGTCTGTAAAAAACTATTTGATGTCAACATTGAAGAACATAAAAGTTTATGTTGAGGGGCGACAAAAAGTGTATGGATAGCAGAGTTCCTCCAAAAGCCGGTGTTAACCATTGAAGAGGAGAGTATACGATGTGATGGAATGAATCTCTCTAGATTATATAGTTTACACCCAGATGTTGTGCGTTGTCAATATCATTTTCATACTGATTGTAATGTCAAAATCAACCAACGATAAATTCGTTGTACTTTAAAATCAGCCTATATTTTGTTCAAATACATATCGGATAGTAATTTAAATTTATAATGAAATAAAATAGAATTAGAAATCTTAGCTTCTGTGTTTTTATTTTAAAAGGGTGAGAATTAGAAGAAAAAGAAGAAGAAAAGTAAGTATACAAATACATTAAGGGGCGACAAAAAAGTGTATGGATATGTTGTGCGTTGTCAATATCATTTTCATACTGATTGTAATGTGAAAATCAACCAACGACAAATTCGTTGTGCTTTAAAATCAGCATATATTTTGTTCAAATACATATCGGGTAGTAATTTAAATTTATAATGAAATAAAATAGAATTAGAAATTTTAACTTTAGTGTTTTTATTTTAAAAGGGTGAGAATTAGAAGAAGAAGAAGAAAAGTAAGTATATAAATACATTGTTTTCTAATATCAACCTCATTTTAAATTGACGTAAAAAAAGGGATATATCACAATGAATTTTTAATTTTATATCTCATTATTATTATTATTATTATTTGTTTTCAAAACCACCTACGGAGCACCATTTTGGGAAACCCTAGATAGTAATGCGCTTGCGATAAACGAAAACTCGAAAAGTATTCAATTTAATTTAACATTACCGAATAATAATGATATTTTATCAATCAATATTTCATTGTTATTACTAAAACAAAAGTGAGCCTCTTTTAACTAACGACGAAGAAGAAATTGAAGTGTTGTCAGCGATACCATTATTTTCGCCATCCACAACATTCGCACCATCGTCTAAAGATGATTTTTCAACGGAAGGAAAGCCTATGAGAACTTTTACTATAGATGAAGCTATAGAGGCATTTCGTTGAAAGCTCATTGAAAAGGAATCTGATATTGGAGGAATCATTGAGGCAAAACAAGCATTTTATCGACATTTTAAATTCGAATATGATAATTTTGATCTACCAATTCGTTGTACTTATGATAGTAGATACGTGGAAAAAATATTGAGCATCAAGTGCTTTGAATATTGTGAAATTGAAACTGAACGAATTCTTAGTAATGGTGATATTGAAAAGATTCTAGCCCAGGATACTTCATTTAAAAGACCACATATAGAAATAATTGATGTGAAAAACTATAGACAAACATATAATATTATCATTGTATAATGTGACTCATACAGGTATAGATAAAAATAAAAAAATAAAAACCCATATGAAATTAGCTAATTTAATAAAAATGTCACTTATTTGCCTGTTTCACATAAGTTATGGAACAAGTTATCCCTATAATCAATTTATGAATCAAGAACAAAATATAAACAGCTTTAGACATTTTTAAAATAGTAAACAGACTAGTTTTGAATACAATATTCCAAACACTTCATTACGTTTAAAAATAAATATAACAATTCAATTGTTAGATCAGAGTTTTCCTGAGCTCAACCCATCATTATTAAAAACAACAGCAACAACAACAACGCAGAGCCCTGGGGGATCTTTTAGACCAACGATCCGCGATCAAAGGAGTGAGTCACATGGTGTGAAAAAAGTGAATACACCATTCTAGAGGCTATTGACAATTTTAAAGAATTACTAGTTGAAAAGGAAAAGAGAATAGGAGGCATTTTTGAAAGCCCAGAGGTTTTTTTTAGACATTTCAATTTAGTTTAAGATAATTGTGAAATACGAATTAAATGCTCTTATTACAGCAATTATATACAGCGTATTTTAAATATCTATTGCTTTGAATTTCCGGAAGACAATACGGAGACATTGCATAAGCGAGAAGCATTATATGAGCACGCTTCGTACAATATAAGTCCAACAATAATTCATGTTGATCGTTATTATCAAACATTGCATACGAAGGTTCAGTAATCACAATCATATAATCGCCGTCGTCGTCAGCAGCAGTAGACACATTTAATTTTCTGAAGCAATTATACATATTTTACCTGAATAGCAGAGGAAAAGGTTTTTCGAAATTCATTCAAAAATTGAGTATATAGATAAATTAAGTAAAATAAAAAATAATTTCGGTGAACACTATGAAAACTGTGTTTGGTCGAATTCTAATAGCACAGATGGCCCAGACACTTGCAATTGCTCACACCTAGAGCGTTTGGATGAGGAAGCCTACCTATTAACACTTACACAAAATATTTATTAGGTAGCTCTAAGCAATATGGATGACAAGCGAAGTGTACGAGAAAATCATATTGATACTTATGCTTATGGTCATTTCGAAACCTTATAGTTGTACTTTACTGTAATACATTTAAGAAAAAATTTTAAACATAATTGATCACATATTACTGTGTTTTATTTTTCTTTCTGCTCATAATTGTAATGTATTGGTGACTTCAGATAATTAAACAGTTCAATCGGTGGCTGTAAATTTCCAAAACTATCAAAATATTATTTTTAGTTTTTTCTTAATACTTTCATGGTCTTAGCAGGATTTGCTAATACAGTCATATGATTATTTGACATGATTTTAAACGAGCGATCAAAAAAATCTGTTATCTATCAGCTGTGTAGCTGATAAGAATCTGCTAAATCTGTTACCTATTAGTTGTGTATCCGATAAGAATCTGGTCTGGTATCAATTTTACATATTTTGAACTGTTATATATTAAACTTGACTCTGGGTTTGCTAACAAGGTCACTATAACCTTTAATAATGTTACCAGTAATTTCCTTGTACATATTTGTTGTGAAGATCGCTTCTAATTATGAATCGATTTTGTTTTTGCAGATGATAGGTTTTTATGTGTATATTAATCCACAAGTTGTATATACACACCGACACACACATATGGAGCAAAAGAATTTCGTTGCCTACACTTAGGCGCATCCGTTCTTTCGGTTTGTGTTCTGGCCGATCTATATCATTTAGGTGCATACGTATGACACCGCAAAGCAACAAAACAATTTCGTTGCATACATTTAGGCGCATCCGTTCAATGCCATAAATGTGTGCATGTGTGTGTGTGTGCGTTTGAACTTTGTAAACCCAGTAAGAAATCCAGCTACTGATACTGATCTGATCTGAACAAAGTTCAAACGCACACACACACACACACACACACATGCACACAGTTGTGGTTTTGAACGGATGCGCTCAAATGTATGCAACAAAATTGTTTTGTTGTTTTGCGGTGTCATACGTATGCACCTAAATGTTATAGATCAGCCAGAACACAAACCGAAATAACGGATGCGCCTAATTGTAGGCAATGAAATTCTTTTGCTGTATATATGTGTGTCGGTATGTATATACTTAATCAACTTGTGGTTTAATATATACATAAAACTGACCATCTGCAAAAACAAAATCGATTCATTTAGAAGAGATCTTCACAACAAATATGTACAAGGATATTACCGGTAACATTATTAAAGGTTACAGTGACCTTGTTAGCAAGCCCCGAGACAAGTTTAATATATAACAGTGCAAAATAAGTAAAATTGATATCAGACCAGATTCTTATCAGATACACAACTGATAGGTAACAGATTTAGCAGATTCTTATCAGATGCGCAGCTGATAGATAACACATTTTTTCGATCGCTCGTTTAAAATCATGTCAAATAATGATATGACTGTATTAGCAAATCTTGATAAGACCATGAAAGTATTAAGACAAACTAAAAAGAATATTTTGATAGTTTTGGAAATTTACAGCCGCCGATTGAACTGATTAATTATCTGAAGTCACCAATACATTACAATTATGAGCAGAAAGAAAAATACAACACAGTAATATGTGATCAATTATGTTTAAAATTTTTATTTAATAAAAATAAATTATATAAATTATACATTTTTTATTATTTTTTTCTTAAATGTATTACAGTAAAGTACTACTATAAGATTTCGAAATGACCATAAGCACAAGTATCAATATGATTTTCTCATACAATTCGCTTATCATCCATATTGCTTAGAGCTACTTTATAAATATTTTGTGTAAGTGTTGATAATTTCGTAGGCTTCCTCATCCAAACGCCCTAGGTGTGAGCAATTGCAAGTGTCTGGACCGTCTGTGCTATCAGAATTCGACTAAACACAGTTTTCATAGTGTTCACCGAAATGATTTTTTATTTTGTTTAATTTATCTTTATACCCAATTTTTGAATAAATTTCGAAAAGTCTTTCCCTCTGCTATTCAGGTAAAATATGTTTAAATTGCTTCAGAAAATTAAATATGTCTACTGCTGCTGACGACGACGGTGACGATGACATGTTTGTGATTACTGAACCTTCATATGGAATGTTTGATAATAACGATCAACATGAATTATTGTTGGATTTATATCGTACGAAGTGTGCTCATATAATGCTTCTCGTTAATGTAATATCTCCGTATTGTCTTCCGGAAATTCAAAGCAATAGATATTTAAAGTACGCTGTATATAATTGCGGTAATAAGAGCATTTAATTCGTATTTCGCAATTATCGTAAACTAAATTGAAATGTCCATAAAAAACCTCTGGGCTTTCAAGAATGCCTCCTATTCTCTTTTCCTTTTCAACTAGTAATTCTTTAAAATTGTCAATAGCCTCTAGAATGGTGTATTCACTTTTTTTCACACCATGTGACTCACTCTTTTGATCGCGGATCGTTGGTCTAAAAGATCCCCCAGGGCTCTGCGTTGTTGTTGTTGTTGCTGTTGTTGCTGTTGTTTTTAATAATGATGGGTTGAGCTTAGGAAAACTCTGCTCTAACAATTGAATTTTACATTTATTTTTAAACGTAATGAAGTGTTTGGAATATTGTATTCAAAACTAGTCTGTTTACTATTTTAAAAATTTCTAAAGCTGTTTATATTTTGTTCTTGATTCATAAATTGATTATAGGGATAACTTGTTCCATAACTTAAGTGAAACAGGCAAATAAGTGACATTTTTATTAAATTAGCTAATTTCATATCGGTTTTTATTTTGTTATTTTTATCTATACCCGTGTGAGTCACATTATACAATGATCATATTATATGTTTGTCTATAGTTTTTCACATCAATTATTTCTATATGTGGTCTTTTAAATGAAGTATCCTGGACTAGATTCTTGAAGTGTTTGGAATATTGTATTCAAAACTAGTCTGTTTACATTTTGTTTATATTTTGTTCTTGATTCATAAATTGATTATTGGGATAACTTGTTCCATAACTTAAGTGAAACAGGCAAATAAGTCACATTTTTATTAAATTAGCTAATTTCATATCGGTTTTTATTTTCTTATTTTTATCTATACCTGTGTGAGTCACGTTATACAATGATCATATTATATGTTTGTCTATAGTTTTTCACATCAATTATTTCTATATGTGGTCTTTTAAATGAAGTATCCTGGGATAGAATCTTTTCAATATCACCATTACTAAGAATTCGTTCATTTTCAATTTCACGATATTCAAAGCACTTGATGCTCAAGATTTTTTCCACGTATCTACTATCATAAGTACAACGAATTGGTAGATCATAATCCAATTCAAAATGTCGATAAAATGCTTGTTTTGCCTCAATATTCCTCCAATATCAGATTCAATTTCAATGAGCTCTCTACGAAATGCCTCTATAGCTTCATCTATAGTAAAAGTTCTCATACGCTTCCCTTCCGTTGAAAAATCATCTTTAGACGATGGTGCGATTGTTGTGGATGGTGAAAATAATGGTATCGTTGACAACAATTCAATTTCTTCTTCGTCATTAGTTAAAAGAGGCTCACTTTGTTTTAGTAATAATAATGAAATATTGATTGATAAAATATCATTATTATTCGGTTATGTTAAATTAAATTGAATAATTTTCGAGTTTTAGTTTATCGCAAGCGCATTACTATCTAGGTTTTCCCAAAATGGTGCTCCGTAGGTAGTTTTGAAAACAAATAATAAGAATAATTATGAGATATAAAATTTAAAATTCATTGTGATATATCCCTTTTTTTACGTCAATTTAAAATGAGGTTGATATTAGAAAACAATGTATTTATATACTTACTTTTTTTCTTCTTCTTCTTCTAATTCTCACCCTTTTAAAATAAAAACACTAAAGTTAAGATTTCTAATTCTATTTTATTTCATTATAAATTTAAATTACCACCCGATATGTATTTGAACAAAATATATGCTGATTTTAAAGCACAACGAATTTGTCGTTGGTTGATTTTCACATTACAATCAGTATCAAAATGATATTGACAACGCACAACATCTGGGTGTAAACTATATAATCTATATAGATTCATTCCATCACATCCTGTACTCTCCTTTTTAATGTTAAACACCGGCTTTTGGAGGAACTCTGCTATTCATACACTTTTTTGTCGCCCCTTAATGTATTTATATACTTACTTTTCTTCTTCTTCTTCTTCTTCTTCTAATTCTCTCCCTTTTAAAATAAAAACACAAAAGTTAAGATTTCTAATTCTATTTTATTTCATTATACATTTAAATTACTACCCGATATGTATTTGAACAAAATATATGCTGATTTTAAAGCACAAAGAATTTGTCGTTGGTTGACTTTCACATTACAATCAGTAGGAAAATGATATTGACAACGCACAACATCTGGGCGTAAACTATATAATCTAGAGAGTTCATTCCATCACATCCTGTATTCTCCTTTTCAATGTTAAACACCGGCTTTTGGAGGAACTCTGCTGTCCATACATTTTTTGTCGCCCCTTAACATAAACTTGTATGTTCTTCAACGTTGACATCAAATAGTTTTTTACAGATTTAAAAATATCGCTTCCATAGGACCATAATAAATTATGGTGGTGTAACATTAACCAATTAGCTTGTCCTTGATTTTCCTTACTCAGATCCGAAAATTCAAATAGAGATTTTATGTGAAAACAATGGAATTCTTCATTGTTGAGGACCACAGCTTTTTCCTTTAAAATAAATCTATTATCGTATGCTTTAAAGCTTTGAACATCTACTGTCGCAAACATTATGAAAATTAATAAAGAAATATCATTGTAATGGTAGGCTTTTTATACGTTACGCACAGACAGGTGAAGTATAGTTGGGGATAAAATAGAATTTTTATATTTCGCCCAAACTTATATACTTTAGAAATATGGACCCTTTAAAAATTTGGAGTCCCCCCATTTAAAATCTGACCTCGATACTTTCCTGCACTGATGAACTTCTAAGCTTTTTTTTCTTTCAGTCAGAAGACAAAACAAACAATTCGAAGCTTTTTCTTATAGATCAGCTAGAACGTATGCACCTAAATACAGGTACACAAACTTACAAACTAATAAGAAGATAAACAAAATGTTTAGCCTTCATATTTATTTGCGGTTTTATGAAATTCTCACATGCATATATATACATATGCACATGCACATATATGTATATATATATATATATATATACTTACTTACTTACTTAATTGGCGCTTAACCGTCTAAACGGTTATGGCCGTCCAACAAGGCGCGCCAGTCGGGAGTTTAAATCGTTTTCCACCTGGTCCTTCCAACGGAGTGGTGGCCGCCCTCTACCTCTGCTTCCATAGGCGGGTTCCGATAGAAACACTTTCTTGGACGGAGCATCATCTTTCATTCGCATAACATGGCCTAGCCAGCGCAGCCGCTGCGTTTTAATTCGCTGGACTATGTTGATGTCTGCGTAGAGGTCCATAAATCTTTCGAAGAACTTTTCTCTCGAACACTCCCAAAGCCGCTTTATCTGCTGTTGTCATGGTCCATGCTTCTGTCCCATATAGCAGGACGGGTACGATAAGTGACTTGTAGAGTATGATTTTCGTTCGCCGAGAGAGGAATTTACTTTTCAATTGCCTACCTAGTCCAAAGTAGCATTTATTGGCAAGATTGATTCTTCGCTAGATTTCAGTGCTGATGTTGTTGCTAGTGTTGACGCTGGTTCCCAAATAAACGAAGTCTTTTACTATTTCGAAATTATGGCTGCCAACAGTAGCGTGGTTGCCAAGGCGCATATGCTCTGGCTCTTTGCTCGATGAGAGCAGGTACTTCGTTTTGTCCTCATTCACCATCAAACACATCTTTACCGCTTCTTTTTCCAGTTTGGAGTAAGCAGAGCTAACAGCGCTGGTATTAAGGCCGATGATATCAATGTCATCAGCATATGCCAGTAATTGCACGCTTTTATAGTATATTGTTCCAGTGCGGTTAAGTTCTGCAGCTAGTATAATTTTCTCCAGCATCAAATTAAAAAAATCGCACGATAGGGGGTCACCCTGTCTGAAACCTCGTTTAGTTTCGAACGGCTCGGAGAGGTCCTTCCCAATTCTGACTGAGCTGATGGTGTTGCTCAACGTCATTTTGCACAGCCGTATAAGTTTTGCGGGGAAACCAAATTCAGACAAAGCGGCATATAGGCAGCTCCTCTTCGTGCTGTCGAAGGCGGCTTTAAAGTCGATGAAGAGGTGATGTCAGTCGATTTTGTTTTCACGGCTTTTTTTCCTAGATTTGGCGCATTGTGAAAATCTGGTCGATGGTAGATTTACCAGGTCTGAAGCCGCACTGATAAGGTCCAATCAGCCGGTTCACGGTGGGCTTCAATCTTTCGCAAAATACACTTGAAAGGACCTTATATGCGATATTGAGAAGGCTGATTCCACGATAGTTGGTGCATTTTGCAGTATCCCCCTTCTTGTGGACTGGGCAAAGAACACTTAGATTCCAACCGTCGGGAATGCACTCTTCCGCCCATATTTTGCTAAGAAGCTGCTGCATGCGTCTTACCAACTCCTCGCCGCCGTACTTGAACAGCTTCGCAGGCAATCGATCAGCGCCCACGGCCTTGTTGTTTTTAAATCTGGTTATTGCTATTCTAACTTCGTCATAATCGGGCGGGGGATATATATTCCATCATCATCGATTGCGGGATCGGGTTCTTCATCTCTGCGCGCTGAATTGCTGCCTCCATTTAGGATAACAGAGAAGTGTTCCCTCCATAATCTAAGCACCCTCTGGACATCAGTTACAAGGTCGCCGTTTTCGTTCCTACAGGAGTTTGCCCCGGTTTTTAAACGTTCCGTCTATCGCCGTATTTTTTGGTAAAATTTTCGGGCGTGATACCTGGTAGCTATCAGCTCAAGCTCCTCGCACTCACGCCTTTCTGCTTCTGCATTTTTCTTCCTGAAGGCGTCTCGCTTCCTTTTTCAACTCACGATAGCGTTCACACACTCGTCTTGTCGCGCTCGCTTTTAACGTAGCCCTGTAGGGAGCGTCTTTTCTTTCAATTGCAATGCGGCATTCTTCATCTTACCAGTTGTTTTTTCGTGGTCGCCGGTAACCAATTTTTTCCTCGGCGCAGTACGAAGTGCTTTGGAAATATGCTCCCACTGCTCCTGTATTCCTTCAGGATGAGTTGTGCTCTCAGAGAGCAGGTGTGAGAGTCGAGTTGCGAAATCATTGGCAGTCTGTTCTGATTGAAGCTTTTCGAGGTCTAGCTTCCCTTGTGTTTTTTGTTCCTTGGTTTTAGCCGCGTTGAGGCGGGTGCGTATTTTGGCTGCAACGAGATAATGGTCCGAGTCGATGTTAGGTCCCCGGATCGTGCGCACATCTAAAACACTGGAGGCATGCCGTCCGTCTATCACAACGTGATCGATCTGACTGTAGGGCCAAAAACACCTTCTTTGCCCACCCTGGCGTTAAAATCACCAAGCACGACTTTTATATCGTGACGGGGGCAGTGCTCGTATGTGCGTTCTAATTGTTCATAAAAAGTGTTTTCACCTCATCGTCTTTCTCCTCTGTCTTCGCATGGGCGCAGATGAATGATATATTAAAATATTTTGCTTTTATTCGGATTGCGGCGAGACGTTCGTCCACAGGTGTGAACACCAGAACTTGGCGACAAAGTCTCTCTCCCACCACGAATCCGGCTCCGAAACTGCGCTCATTCGTATGGCCACTTCTATACATGTCACAATTTTTGATCTTCTTTCTTCCTTGCTTCGCCCAATGCATTTCTTGTATGGAGGTGATGTCAGATTTTGCTTTGACGAGGACATCAACCAGCCGGGCATCTGCACCAATCCCATTCAGGGAGCGGATGTTCCAGGTGCATGCCGTCAATTAATTGTCCTTCAAACGTTTGCCATGGTCGTCATCTATAGATAGTGTATTTATCCGAGGCTTGTTGTTATATTTCATTGGAGTATGGTTTTACGTGGCGGGTCCCAATCCCAGCGCACAACCCGCTCAGCGGGGGTGAAAATATTACTTGGCACGTTTATATAGCGAGCCGCTTGCTCCAAGACAGACGCCCGCTTGCAGCCGCACCTAGAGGTGTACAGACGCTGCCGATGAGATCTCCCCCGGATAGCCCTTAAACCGATCATGTCAGAGTGGCCTAGCCAGGTTGTCGCCTTCTCACATTAGCTCACCGCTAAACGGATGTTTAGAGGCTACCCAGAGGATACTTGGCAGCAAGCGACCGGCAGTAGTGAGCTGCTTGAACCGCATGAAAAAAAAATCGCTCTGGCCATTCCCAGGTGAATGGCGGTCAGAAGCTTTCCCCACTTTCGAGGACTTCTACACACGGCCCCACCCTCTATATATATATATATATATATATATATATATATATATTTCAATGTTGATCAGTTAAGGTTTCTTATAAGCATGTTTTGATTTTTTCTCTTGTACAAACATTCCCAAGCGTAGGTATTAATTCCATTATTTTTTACAAATCTCTTATCATCTAAAAACTTAACGTTACTTTATTTATTTCTCGTGTACACAATTCATGACATTGTGATCTAAAAATATACATTGAGTCAAGGTACAATTTCTTTTCGAATAAACATCTTTTAAAATCATTTACAGAAAGTTTGAGAGTAACACATTGTTTAACACCCTTAATTTTTTAATCACTTTTTCTTCTTGATCGATGTGAATAGAATACATTTTTGCTCTCAAACCAATAAATTCCTTCTCTAATTTGCCATTATATTCATCTTTCATCATAGCCAATCTAATAAACTGCCAAACAAAATGTTCAATCTGCCTCTGATCGGGTGCCCGACAGGCCCGTTTTTCAGACGAGAAAAAAAGGGGGCGGTACTACAAGTGCCCATCGACTCCTTCTTGTAGACGAGAAAAAAGGAGGTTGGGGTTGGGGGGGTTGAGGGTTGGGGTGTACTACAGGTGTCCAACTGCTACTTTTTGTAGACGAGAAAAAAGTGGGGTGGGGGGATTGGGGAGCAGTCGCTCGATTAGAAATTTATGGGACTCTTTAAAACGGCTCGGGTGAAGTCTAGGACTCATTAGAAATATGAGAAGACATTTAAACATTTTCCATTTTTCCATTTACCATTTTACCGATCCTCATTTTTTACTCAAAAGATGTCCAACTTATATACATTGAGACAAGTAGCCCTTATCTAAATGTATGTATATGGATGGGTGTGTCTGTGTCGGTATGTATTTTGCGGATTGTTGATATTATATATATATAATTTATATGCTGTCATGTTAACAGCAAAGTTCTGCTAAAGGTAAAAAACTCTAAGCTTTTTCTTATACACCACTAAGCTTTTTATTATGCGCCACCTAGCGGAAGATCTGCCAGAACATGCCACCTAGCAGTGAGATCAGTCAGAACACAAACCGGAAGATCAGCCAGAACACAAACCGAAAAAAAATATGCGCCACCTAGCGGAATAGTTGAATGATCTTGAGAGGTGGTAAAAATTTAAGGTCAAGATAGATATAGACCTGGTTTCATTCCTCCGGTCAGACTCTCCCAGACTGGTCTGAAAATATTGAACTGGTCCCATTCCTAAGACCAGACTGGGGGCAGACTGAGCCAAAGGTAGTGAGTTTTTCGGGTGAGACATGCTCCCAGTTTTCCATACAAAATGTGGTCCAGGACCGGCATTTACATACTACTTAACACCTTTTCGATATCCCGAAATGGCGTCCACCTATAGAACTATGGCCCACTCTCTTTCAAAATACTCTTTAATACCTTCCATTTGAAACACATTTCATACAAACACATTCCAGGGTTACCCTAGGTTCATTTTGCTAAATGGTGATCTTCCCTTTTTTGTCTCCAAAGCTCTCAGCTGAGTATGTAATGTTCGGTTACACCCGAACTTAGCCTTCCTTACCTGTCAAAGCTAGATTTAACCTTTTTCCCATTTAGCTTGAAAAGTTGCGATTTAGCTTTAAGCTTTTTCAGCTTTGTTTTTTAGAAATTTTATAGCTCTTTTTGGATTTTTTCAAAATTTTAGAAAATCTAGATAAACAGTTTTATGTAGATTCAATTTTAAGAACATTTAATGAATTTGGGTTCGGTTTAAAAAAATTTTAGGGTCTAAGGAACAGATAATGTTGGCAGAAATCGAGGGGTAGTAATTTTATTAAGGCAACATCAACTTAATATCATTTTCGTTCCGTGTGTTTGCCACTCGATTCTATGACTGTTACATCTGCTTCGAAACCGCTTCCGAGCGAAATTGAATTTTTGATTTGAGAAACATTTATTTATTTAAGTCAATGGTTTGCAAACCTTTCAGACTAAGAAATAATATTAAAAAACTTATGAATAGCACATGCATAGTATTTGTTTGAATTCATTGCGATTAGCAAATATATATAAATTTATTTCTCGACATAGCAAGTTAAATTCAGTTAATGGTCTGATAATAGGTTCATCCTGAGCATATTTTATTTTGCAAAGGTCAACTGCAAACAAATCATTATGACGCAGACATTGTGTTGGAACATTAAGTTTATTACGAAGACACCATTCTTGAAATTTTTATTTTAATCTGCAATGTTTCAAAATGAGATAGTTTTTATCTTTTTGAATATTTTTTAGTCATCGGCATAAAGTAAGATGTTCACACGTTGTAAAGCACTTTGAACAATCATTGATGAAAATAACAAAAAAATAGAGGACCAAGAATACTTCCCTGAGGAACCCTAGAGGTTGCTCTATATGATGATTTTACGCAATGACGAGTGAAACCCAAATAACTGTGTTTTGTGAATTAATAAGATATGAGATACTCTATCAAATGCTTTAGATAGATCCGTATAGATGGAGTCGACCATATGCAGACGCTGAGATGCAGTATTTGGAAAAAACAGATAGATTAGTAACTGTAGATCGACCTAGTATAAAACCATGTTGGGTCAACGATATGTATTGTTTGACAGCGAATGAAATCTTTGACTTAAGGATATTTTCGGACAGTTTGGCAGTACTGCATAGTTATTTTAGAAATTGTTCGATAGTTCGATGCATCATTTTTACTTCCAGATTAAAAAAACTGAAATTACTCATGTAACTTTCCATGCATCCATAAAATAACTTGATCTTGAGGACAAATTAAATAGGAATAGTATTGGTTCCACCAAAGATGAAAACCATTGCTTGGGAAAGAATGCCGAGAATTAATGCACATCTACTTGCTTAGAACACTTTAAGTTCTTTATGGCGTGGATGATGTCCTCCTCCGTAAACACTAGAGAACTAAAGTCAAGCGAAGATGGAATAAACTGAACACTCGAGACATCATCCGATATGCCGTCATCAACAAAATTAGACCTAAAAAATTCGGAAAAAAAATTTGCACTTTCAATAATAGCATTTGATTTCAGGTAGTGATATAGTAAATTTCGAAAAACCGAAAAAGTGCGATAATTCATTACTAAAGATAGATAAAGCGATGAAACTTGGTAGGTCGGTTGTCCTTATGACGCAGAAAAGAAAATTACAAAAATTTTGGCCAATGGGCGTGGCACCGCCCGCTTTTAATAGAAGGTAATTTAAAAGTTTTGCAAGCTGTAATTTGGCAGTCGTTGAAGATATCATGATGAAATTTGGCAGGAACGTTACAATTATTACTATATATGTTGTAAATAAAAATTAGCAAAATCTGATGACGAACACGCACACTTTAAAAAAAAAATTTTGAAAGTAAAATTTTAACAAAAAATTTAATATATTTACAGTATATAAGTAAATTATGTCAACGTTCAACCTCAGTAATGATATGGTGCAAACAAATACAAAAATAAAAGAAAATTTCAAAATGGGCGTGGCTCCGCACTTTTTCATTTAATTCGTCTAGAATACTTTTAATGCCATAAGTCGAACAAAAATTTACAAATCCTTGCGAAATTTGGTAGGGACATAGATTCTATGACGATAACTGTTTTCAATGAAAACGGGCGAAATCGGCTGAAGCCACGCCCAGTTTTTACACACAGTCGACCGTCAGTCCTTCCGGTCGGCCGTTAACACGATAACTTTAGCAAAAATCGACATATCTCTACTAAACTTAGTTCACGTACTTATCTGAACCCACTTTAACTTGGTGTAAAAAATGGCTGAAATCCGACTATGACAACGCCTACTTTTTCGATATCGAAAATTACGAAAAATGAAAAAAAGAAATGCCATAATTCTATACCAAATATGAAAAAAGGGATGAATCATGGTAATTGCATTCAGTTATTGACGCAAAATATAACTATAGAAAAAACTTTGTCAAATGGGTGTGACACCTAACATATTAAGTAGAAGAAAATGAAAAAGTTCTGCAGGGCGAAATCAAAAGCCCTTGGAATCTTGGCAGGAATACTGTTCGTGGTATCACATATATAAATAAATTAGCGGTACCCGACAGATGATGTTCTGGGTCACCCTGGTCCACATTTTGGTCGATATCTCGAAAAAGCCTCCACATATACAACTAAGGGACTTACTTACTTACTTAATTGGCGCTTAACCGTCTAAACGGTTATGCCGAAAATATAAGGCGTGATAACCTCCGAAGAGATCTAAGGCCGAGCTTCTCTTCCAATTTGCGTCGTGCTCCTCTTGATTTTCCCTACAAATTGGCCGGACGGGACCTACATGATTTTATGCCGACTCCGAACGGCATCTGCAAGGCAGATGAGTTTTCACTGAGAGCTTTTCATGGCAGAAATACACCCGGAGCGCTTGCCAAACACTGCCGAGGGGCGACCCCGCTTAGAAAAACTTTCTTCTAATTGAAAAACCTTATTTCTAAAATTTTTGATGTTGCTTTGCCCGGGGTTTGAACCCAGGGCATCCGGTGTGGTAGGCGAAGCACGCTACCATCACACCACGGTGGCCGCCTACTAAGGGACACTCCCTTTTAAAACCCCCAATACTACCTTTAACCCATATCGTACAAACACATTATAAAGTCACCCCTGATAAATCTTTATGGCGATATCTCGAAAAGGCATCCACCTATAGAACTAAGGCCCACTGCCTTTTAAAATAATCATTAACTCCTTTCATTTGATACCCATATGGTACAAACACATTCTAGAGTCACCCTGGTCCACCTTTATGGCGATATCTCGAAAAGGCGTCAACCTATAGAACTAAGGAACACTCGCTTTTAAAATACTCATTAAAACCTTTGATTTGGTACGCATATCGTACAAACGCATTCTAGAGTCACCCCTGATCCACCTTTATGGCGTTATCTCGAAAAGGCGTCCACCTATTGAACTAAGGCCCACTCCCCTTTAAAATACTCATTAAAACCTTTCATTTGATACCCATATCGTACAAACACATTCTAGAGTCACTCCTGATACACCTTTATGGCGATATCTCGAAAAGGCGTCCACCTATAGAACTAGGGCCCACTCCCTTTTAAAATACTCATTAACACCTTTCATTTGATACCCATATCGTACAAACACATTCTAGAGTCACCCCTGGTACACCTTTATGGCGATATCTCGAAAAGGCGTCCACCTATAGAACTAAGGCCCACTCCCTTTTAAAATACTCATTAACACCTTTCATTTGTTTCCCATATCGTACAAACACATTCTAGAGTCACCCCTGGTCTACCTTTATGGCGATCAGGGCCGTGGAGAGGGGGGGCGGGGGCAGCCAGGGCAATTTGGTAAGCGCTATCGGTCAAAAATGCTTCAACTAACAATATTCCCCTGGATCACTGCTGTGGGCAAGGGTATGATAATGGCAGTGATATGAGCGGTCATTACAAAGGAGCGCAGAGTCATATTCTGAGAGATAACTCCCTGGCAATATTTGCACCTGGTGCTTGTCATAGTTTAAATTTATATGGAGTGCAAGCTGCTGAATGTTGTGCAGAAGTCATCACATTTTTCGTTATTATGCAGAAATTATATTATATCTTTAGCGCAAACCCTCAGAGATGGGAAATTCTCAAGGAAAAAACTAATTGCTCCTTGCACAGCATGTATTATATCTTTAGCGCACGCCCTCAGAGAAGGGAAATTCCCAAGGAAAAAACGAAGTGCTCCTTGCACAGCATGTCACAAACACGATGGTCTGCTCGTGTGGATAGTGCGAAACCTTTCGCAACTCACATTCCCAAAATATTGAAAGCTATTGATGAAATCAAGCTTTTGAATCTGAGTTCAGAAAAACTAACGGATTTGAAAGGTATTGAAGAATATAGGGGGAAATTTTAGTGGATCCTCTTAGCCTCCATTTGGCTCAAAGTGTTGACGGTAATCAACCATCGAAATCTGGTACTGCAATCTAGAAATGCCACACTGGACGTGGAAACAGAAAATATACTTAGCCTGATTGATGAGTTGAAGAAATTAAGGGATCAGTGGTCGATCGTACTTCAGGAATGGAAAGTTCTGGCAGGGAGTATAGGAGTTGTGAATACATTCGCAGAGAAAAGAAAGAAGATAAGAAAGCGCCAGTTCGATGAATTACCTGGCGAATCATCTGAGTGTGATTCCGAAACTCAATTCAAACAACAAGTTTTTTACGTTCTTTTGGACTGCTTGATTGGTAACATGACAAGATGTTTCGAAGCCGTAAATGACACTGCGATTAAATTTACGGAAGAAGAGCTCAGACAAAAAGGCAACGGTATTCTGCACGATTTATGGCATTGATATTTTTACGGATCTAATAGATGATATCAGTCATCTCAAAGCCATCCACTTAGAAAATTTGGGATGTGATTCGCTGCCACCATTTCAATTTCTGAACAAATTTCATGACTTGAAGATGGAAGTATCATTTCCTAACATCTGCATAGCATTATAATTTTTTGCACACTTCCAGTCAGCGTGGCTGAAGGGGAGCGTTCTTTTAGTGTATTGTCTCGCGTTAAAAATTTTTTACGTTCTACTATGAGCCGAAATCGCTTGACAAGCCTTGGACCATTGGCCTTGGAGTCCAGCCTTGCTCGCAGCATTAGTTTTGAATCGGCAATTTCCATATTCGCAGACCAAAAAGCATGGAAGGTTTTCTTTGGCTGATTCAAGCTCTTAAAATGTACGTATTTAGAAAAAGTTAATGTAAGCAAATCAAACAATGAAATCTAACATTTCATTTATGTAAGTGCTCCAGTAAATCTTATTTTATATGAAATAAAACTGACAATGTGAATTGAAAAATTTATGTATGTTATGTTATTTTTTTTACTGGATTAACTTTATTTTTTAGGGGGGCCCGTAAACGCGAACTGTCCCATGGGCCCGGCTCGGTTCTCTGCGGCCCTCATCGCGATATCTCGAAAAGGTGTCCACCTATAGAACTAAGGCCCACTCCCCTTAAAATAATCATTAACACCCTTTTAAAATACTCATTAACACATTTCATTTGATACCCATATCTTACAAACACATTCTAGAGTCACCCCTGGTCCACATTTATGAAGATATCTCGAAATGGCGTCCACCTATAGAAGTAAGGCCCACTCCCTTTTAAATAATCACTAACACCTTTCATTTAATACCCATATCGTACAAACTCATTCTAGAGTCACCCCTGGTCCACCTTTATGGCGACATCTCGAAAAGGCGTCCACCTCTTGAACTAAGGATCACTCCCTTTTAAAATACTCATTACCATCTTTCATTTGATACCCATATCGTACAAACACATTCTAGAGTCACCCCTGGTCCACCTTTATGGCGATGTCTCGAGAAGGCGTCCACCTGCAGGACTAGGCCCACTCCCTTTCAAATAATCATTAACACCTTTCATTTGATACCCATATCGTACAAACGCATTCTATAGTAACCCCTGGTCTACCTTTATGGCGATATCTCGAAAAGGCATCCACCTGTCGAACTAGGCATCACTCCCTTTTAAAATACTCATTACCACCTTTCATTTGATACCCATATCATACAAACACATTCTAAAATCACCCCTGGTCCACCTTTATGGCGACATGCCGAAATGGCGTCCATCTATAGAACTATGGCCCACTCCCTTTTAAAATACTATTTAATACCTTTCATTTGATACCCATGTCATACAAACACATTCCAGGTGATTTTCCCTTATTTTGTCTCCAAAGCTCTCAGCTGAGTATGTAATGTTCGGTTACACCCGGGCCTAGCCTTCCTTACTTGTTGATATTAACTGTGTTTCTTAGTCCACATGTAGACAAAACAGTTGATACATATATGCTGCGTAAAACGACGTACTCGACCCGTTGCAAATCGCATCCACACGAATAAACCTCTGCTTTTCTGTACTTATGTCAACAGGCATACAATTTATTTGAAAGATACCGTTGTGTGTAAGGTTTATAGCTCACATAAAGTAAAACTTAAGTAAGGAATTATTATAGGCCATAAGATAGAATATATCAACTTTATTATAAAGCGTATGGACCAACAAAAATAAGGCTTACTTACATAAAAGGAACTACTTGGTGTATTAGGGCATTTTATATAAGACTTATATATTAGCCCACACGGGATCCGTACGAAAAGTCGAAAATAAAAATGTCGAAACAGAAATGTCAAAATTTTTGATTTTTTCAAAATATGGAAATCAAATTTTGCCGAAAAAAATGCAGAAAAATTTTTTTGTCGAAAAAAAAATGTCGAAAAATATAGCAAAATATCGAAAATCTTTTTTGGTTAAAACATTTCAAAGTATGCAATTTCTTTATTAGGACTTAAATTTTTTTATCTAGTTAATTGAGGTTTTGTATTTTAATTTGAAAAATATTTTAGCTTTCAACTTTAGCACTGTATTTTTTGATCTAGTTACCTGAGTTTTTGTATATTTTTATATGCAAAATTTTGAGCTAAAATGGAGTTTTGATTCAGTTAAAAATTTATTCGCCATAAATTACGAATGAACGCGGAAGTAGTAAAATCCAATAAAGGAAAAAATAAGTTTATCCTTCATGGATTTGTGTTTCACTTGAAAAAAAAGTATAAAGATACTTTTTATTGGAAAAGTGAAAAGCGAAACGAACTTAATTGCAGCGCTCGAGTAACAACAATTTTAGACGGTGATCACAAAGTGACGAAATCATCTTCGATACTTTCCTATGATCCATTGGCTTACAGAAGTGAAGTTTCAAAAATAAATGCGAATTTGAAAGAGAAGGCCGCAAATACTTCTCAAAAACCATCGCAAATAATAAGTTCGGCAATAGGGGAATGCAAAACTGAATGCAGAATTTATGTACCCAGGGCAGAGAATTGCATGCAGAAAATAAAAAGAGTGAGGAGCAACATGGTCAAGGAACCGTCAACGCTGAGTGAAATTGTTATTCCAAAAGATTTAAGAAACGTGGAAGGTGAAGTTTTTTTGCTATCGGATAAAAGTTTTTTGCAGGAGTCTATTTTAATTTATGGAAGCATTGCAAACCTTAAAGTTTTAGAGAGGTCTTGGGTGTGGCAAATGGATGGAACTTTTAAAGTTGTTCCAACAATCATGCGACAATTATTTACGATTCGTGCACACATAAACGAGCATGTTGTTCCTGTAATTTATTGTCTAATGAGTAGCAAGGGTAAGCAATGTTACGAAGAAGTTTTTTTTGAAATTTTAAGAATCGCTTGCTACAATAATGTGCATCTCTGTCCCTAATATGTTTTTTCTGATTGTGAGAAATCAATAATTTCTGTATCAAAGTCATACTTCCCAAGTATTATCAATAAAGGATGCTTTTTCCACTTTGGGCAGATTTTATGGAGAAAAATCCAGAGGGAAAAACTTGCAACGCTATACGGAAAGAACGAAATATTTTCGCTAAAGTTAAGAATGCTCAAATGTTTAGCTTTCTTAAAGCCGGAGGAGATACCTCTATATTATGATTGCCTCAAAAAGTCAATGAGTAGTAATTGCGTAAATATTTTAAAATGGATGGAAAAAAACTATATTTTCGGGGGTAAGTCAGCTTCATCGTATCCCCCAGCATTTTGGTCAATTTATGAACAAATGGATTTGAATATCCCAACCACGCAGAACTCGGTTGAAGCTTGGCACAGAAGACTGCAGATTATAGTTGATAAAAATCACGTGGGAGTTTATAAGCTAGTTGGCCATTTAAAATCTGAATATATCGTAGTTAAAAATAAAATAAATCTTATAAACGCTCAAAATATTACCAAACACAAAATATCATACCAAAGCGGAAGGTTAGTATTCTTAGAATTCTATATAAAAAAGAAGAATATTCTTAAATTGAACTTTTAAAAAGCTTAACATAGTATACTCCTATTTACATACATTAGTCCACTAATGTAACGCTATGTATATAATTTGGCTATAAATACACGAATTTCGAAACATAATTGTACGCTTATTTAATGATTCTTGAACCTGGTAAGTTAAAATAAATAATAATCGTACACATACACTTAAGCGCAGCCGCTGTTCGACTTACCCTGGGTTATTTTTATAACCCGGAAAGATGGTCCCTTTCGGATCAGTGCAGGGTTATCTCTCGGTATTTGTTCAATATTTTGACTGAAGCAAAATTTCTACTTTTCGTTTTTGGATTATTGGTGTAAAAAAATTTGGAGATAATGGATTAGTGATAAAAGGCGAAGAAGAATAGAAAAATGCCAATTTACTTTTCTACTTTTCTAGAGACATTTGCGAAGAAAAGTTGCACATTTTCATGTGTTTTGGCATTTTCAATGATTTTGTTGTAAACACAAACATATATGCAGAAATGTGTTTGTTAAAAGTTATGTTGAGGTGTTTCCCAAAGATCAATAAGTAAAAACACGAGTGTACTGTTCAACGTTTAATAAGAGACTCAAAGTGTCAAAAACAATAAAAGAGTGAGATTATCTGACATACGCATTGTTACAAATTTAGGGTTGCTATTTTATGTATCATATTTCAACACCCCTCCTCAATGCGAATGTTATTCTTCTAAACTTAGCAATTTCATTAAATCTGCATGTTTCTTCTTCGACAAATTTTTTGTTAAAATATCAGCTATCATGTTATTAGTTGATACATATTCTAACTTTATTTCACCTTTCTCAACAATCTCTCTAATAAAATGATATCTGATATCAATGTGCTTCGATCTAGCATGATGCATTGGATTCTTTGCCAAATGTTGAGCACTAATGTTATCCCCGTACAATATCGTTGGAGTTTGACCGTTACCACATCCAATCTCAATTATAATACGTCTTAAATGTAGTGCTTCTTTTGCTGCCGATGACATGGCCATGTATTCGGCCTCGGTACTGCTTAAGGCTACACAATCCTGTTTTTCTGACTTCCAGGAAATCGCCCCTCCTGCAAGGAAGAACACGTAGCCGGTGTATGATCTTCGATCAATTCTGTTGGTGCCCCAATCGGCATCTGCGTAACCCTTCAACCCTTGACCGCATGCTCTATATCGCAACTTCATATTTTTGGTTGATGCTAGGTATCTTAAAATGTGCTTTATGCCCGCCAAATGTTCGCTATGTGGATCTTTGTTTCGCTGTGCCAACTTGGCTACCGAATGGAATATATCCGGTCTTGTCGAAAGCGCCAGCCACATCAGCGCCCCAATCGTAGATTGGTATAATGTCTGATCAACCCTAGTACAACGTTCATCATCACACGCTACTTGGTAACCAGCATCTAATGGTGTCGATGCTGACCTACATACTTCCATACAATGCTGCGTCAATAAATCTTTGATATATTGGGATTGAACAATGGTGATATCACCTAGTTCACCTTCACGCTCAATCTGCATACCCAAAAACATATGAAGGGGACCCTTGTCTATGCATTCAAAAATATCACATATATTCGCCTTGACCCTAGTCATGATTTCCTTCGATTGGCATGCTAGAAGCAGATCATCAACATAAACAAGGATTAAGCAAAGGTTACCTTCTATATCTTGTTTATACAAACAGCGTTCGCTCTCGCACTGACTGAAACCTAAACTTCTCAACGCTTCATCTAACTTGAAATTCCAAGCTCTTCCAGACTGCTTCAAACCGTATATGGCCTTGTTCAACCTTAAGACTTTTGTTGGTTGACTTTCATCACGGTAACCTTGTGGTTGTTTCATGTATACGACATCATCTAGTTCGCTGTTTAAATATGCTGTGCATACATCCATCTGGTGTACATGTAGTTTCATCTCTGCTGCTAATGCCAATACCAACCGTATGGTCTCAAACCGACATACTGGAGAAAAAGTGTGCAAGTAATTCACTCCATATTTCTGTGAACACCCCTTTGCCACCAACCGTGCCTTATACCGCTCAATGCCACCATGTTCGTTGCGCTTTAGGGTATATACCCACTTGCACCCTACGATTGACTGGCCCTTTGGTAAGTCTACCAAAGACCATGTATTATTTCCAACCAACGAATCGTGTTCTTTTTTCATGGCGGCCTTCCATAAATCAACTTCATCGCTACTAATTGCCTCCTCGTATGTTTGAGGAACAAGCACCTCCTTAGTATTCATAGCATTTAAAACATTAAATACTTTTCGTGGACGACCTCGTTTACCATTACGAACGAGCTTAGGTCTACCACGCCCAATGTGCTCAACTTCTTCTTCAGCACTCGCATACATATCGCTTGCATTATCATCGCTACAGATTTCTTTATTATCATCGCTACAGATTTCTTTATCAGAATCTATATCACCAGCAGTACCAGTGTCAGCTTGAACCTGATTGTTATCAAAAAAATCGAATGTTATTTGTTCGTCGTTACACGCTTCCACGCTATGGCATTCATCAAATAATACGTCGCGTTTTTCAACCACCTGTCTAACATCAGGATCGTACAATCTATACGCTTTTGAAACCATTGAGTAACCAACCATTTCGTATTGTTTACCCTTCACTTTAAATTTGCTACGCTGCGTTTTATCTAATGCCACTGCCGTAGAGCCAAATACTCGCAAATGTTTTATTGTAGGTTTCTTACCACACCATGCTTCATATGGTGTCATATTATTTAATGCCTTAGTTGGCAATCGATTCCGCAAATACACGGCAGTTGCCACTGCCTCTACCCATAGCGCCGCACACATACCCGAATGTGCCAATAAACACCTGGCCATTTCAACCAACGTGCGGTTTGCCCTCTCAGCCACCCCATTTTGCTGAGGAGTGTAGGGAACTGTTAATTGCCGCACTATGCCATGCTTATCAAAATATTCATTAAATGATTTGTTGACGTACTCACGTCCATTGTCACTACGAACTGCTTTCACTTTTCTGCCAGTTTGTCGCTCTACCATAGAGCAAAACGATACAAATTTATCAAAAACTTCATCTTTTGATTTTAAGAAGTAAACAAAAACTCGCCTTGACATGTCGTCAATAAATAGTAAAAAATACTTCGCACCACCAAGTGAAGTTGTTTCAAATGGCCCACATACATCCGTATGTATCAATTCTAACAAACTCTTTGATTTATTTTCTGCTGCACTTGGAAATGGTTGTGTGTGTATTTTGCTAAGCATACACGTTTGACACGATGGCTTCACAGAAAAATCTACATTTTCTAAACCATTTACAATGCACTTGTTTGACATTTCTTTCAAACTCGCATAATTTATGTGGCCAAATCTATTATGCCACATTACTGCGTCATTTTGAATAGCACCAAAACAACCACTTTTCTCATTACTCAGCATAAACAAATGCTTTGTTCTTTTTACACGCAAAATATCGGCGCCGTTTTTCTTAATTGTTGCAAATTCGCTGCCAAAAACTACTGCGCAGCCCATCTCGACTGCACGACCAACTGATATAAAATTGCCTCTCATACCAGGCACGAACAAAACGTCTTTTAGTGTCACAACATACATGTCCGTTTGTATTTTGACATCGCCTTTACCTTCTGCACGAATGCTGTTGTCACCGGCCAATGCGATCCACTCTGTATGATTCACAAAGTTCGAGAACAATTTTCGGTCGCAAAACATATGCGCTGTCGCACCGCTATCTAAACACCACTTTCCTCTGTCGAATGTTTCGCAATCTGTTGCACCCAAAACAGTGAAGGAGCTTTGTTGTTGCTGTTTAGCTGAATCGTTTTCTTTCGTAGATTTGTTTAATTTCGCCGAACAATTGCTTTTTATATGGCCCTTTTTTCCACAACGATAGCAAGTAACATTTTTGTAATTGCCTTTTTTCTTCTCTCTGTTGCCGCTAGACGTCGCCTTCGCTGCAAACGCTTGCTGTCCACTAAATTCGTTAGCTGTATGTTCATGCATGCTACCACGACGCTCGCCTTCTTCTAGAAGCTTCAATTTTAGCACGTCAACCGCTGGAAGATTGTCCCTCGTTTCCATCGCAATGACAAAATTCTCGAATTCTTTTGGCAAACTAGATAATAATATAATGGCAACCAGCTCTTGTTTTAGCTCTATGCCCACTTCAGCTAGTTTGTCCATAATTGTGGTGAACACATTCACATACGCCGCAACGTTTTCACCCTCTGACATTTTTAGGCTCAATAAATTTTTATAAAGTGAAACTTTTCTTACCGGACCACTTGGCTGATAAACTTCTTTAAGTTTTTTCCACGCTTCTTCCGACGTTTTGCAATGCCGCAAATAATTCAGTTGCGTTGGCTTCACGCTTAATGTGACCATGGCTAAAGCCTTCTCGTCGCGAGCAATCCACTTTGCCACTTCGTCAGCATCACCTGTGTCGTCTCTTTTGCACTCCCCTGAAGCTATTTTCCATAGCTCAGAATGCACCAACACACTGCGCATCTGAACGAACCAAGAATCATAATTCTTATCGTCCAGCTTCTCGATCTGGTACATCGAACTCATTTTGCGAAAAATATACTTTTTAACTTTCAATTGAACATGCGCTTACTGGGCCCATAACCTGTTAAAAGTTATGTTGAGGTGTTTCCCAAAGATCAATAAGTAAAAACACGAGTGTACTGTTCAACGTTTAATAAGAGACTCAAAGTGTCAAAAACAATAAAAGAGTGAGATTATCTGACATACGCATTGTTACAAATTTAGGGTTGCTATTTTATATATCATATTTCAACAGTATTTTCTGTAGAACCACTGTGGATAGGGTAGCCCTCGTTGGAACCATCCAGGGCTATTATTTTTTAAACTTGGCCGAAGGTAACTTATGCAATAAAGGGTTTTGTGCAACAGAATTATAGATCGGGCCTCCGATTTTTAATCACCTTGGGTTTACTAATTGGTTTCTTGTGAACATATTTTGACAGAAGAAATATCATTATTTTCCGTCTTTGAATTATTGATTCCCAGGTGAAGAGGCGTTTATATTCATATATTACAATTATCGAAATAATGTAATTAATAATGTGTAAAATTCGCGCGAATTTTACACATCACTATATACATTATTTCGATATTTTTTTTCGACATTTTCTTTTTCGATATTTTTATACTCAGTTGAGCAGAGCTCACAGAATATATTAACTTTGATTGGATAACGGTTGGTTGTACAGGTATAAAGGAATCGAGATAGATATAGACTTCCATATATCAAAATCATCAGCATCGAAAAAAAATTGGATTGAGCCATGTCCGTCCGTCCGTTAACACGATAACTTGAGTAAATTTTGAGGTATCTTGATGAAGGTTCCTGAGCACTCATCTCAGATCGCTATTTAAAATGAACTATATCGGACCATAACCACGCCCATTTTTTCGATATCGAAAATTTCGAAAAACCGAAAAACTGCGATAATTCATTACTAAAGACGAATAAAGCGATGAAACTTGGTAGGTGAGTTGATCTTATGACGCAGAATAGAAAATTAGTAAAATTTTGGACAATGGGCGTGGCACCGCCCACTTTTAAAAGAAGGTAATTTAAATGTTTTGCAACCTGTAATTTGGCAGTCGTTGAAGATATCATGATGAAATTTGGCAGAAACGTTACTCCTGTTACTATATATACTAAAAAAAAAAATTTTTTTAAAGTCAAATTTTAACAAAAAATTTTATATCTTTACAGTATATAAGTAAATTATGTCAGCATTCAACCCCATTAATGATATGGTGCAACAAAATACAAAAATAAAAGATAATTTCAAAATGGGCGTTGCTCTGCCCTTTTTCATTTAATTTGTCTAGGATACTTTTAATGCCATAAGTTGAAAAAAAAATCACCAATCCTTGTGAAATTTGGTAGGGGCTTAGATTCTAGGACGATAACTTATTTCTATAAAAAAGGGCGAAATCGGTTGAAGGCACGCCCAGTTTTTATACACAATCGACCGTCTGTCCTTCCGCTCGGCCGTTAACACGATAACTTGAACAAAAATCGATATATCTTTACTAAACTCAGTTCACGTACTTACCTGATCTCACTTTGTATTGGTGTAAAAAATTGCCGAAATCCGACTATGACCACGCCCATTTTTTCGATATCGAAAATTACGAAAAATAAGAAAAATGCCATAATTCTATACCATATACTAAAAAAGGGATGAAACATGGTAATTGGATTGGTTTATTGACGCAAAATATAAGTTTAGAAAAAAACTTTGTAAAATAGGTGTGACACCAACCATATTAAGTAGAAGAAAATGAAAAAATTCTGCAGGGAGAAATAAAAAACCCTTGAAATTTTGACAGGAATACATATATAAATAAATTAGCGGTATCCAACAGATGATGTTCTGGGTCACCCTGTTCCACATTTTGGTCGATACCTCGAAAACGCCTTCACATATACAACTACCACCACTCCCTTTTAAAACCCTCATTAATACCTTTAATTCGATACCCATATCGTACAAACAAAGGCTAGAGTCACCTCTGGTCCACCTTTATGGCGATATCTCGAAAAGGCGTCCACCTATAGAACTAAGGCCTACTCGCTTTTAAAATAGTCATTAGGACCTTTCATTTGATACCCATATTGTACAAACGCATTCTAGAGTCACCCCTGGTCCACCTTTATGGCGATATCTCGAAAAGGCGACTACCTATACATCTTTCACCACTCCCTTTTAAAACCCTCATTAATACCTTTAATTTGATACCCGTATCGTACAAACACATTCTAGAGTCACCCCTGGTCCATCCTTATGACCATATCTCGAAAAGGCGTCCACCTATAGAACTAAGGCCCACTCCCTTTTAAAATACTCATTAACCACTTTCATTTGATACCCATATCGTACAAACAAATTCTAGGGTCACCCCCGATCCACCTTTATGGCGATATCTCGACACGGCGTCCGCCTATGCAACTAAGGATCACTCCCTTTTAAAATACTCATTAACATCTTTCATTTGATACCCATATCGTACAAACAAATTCTAGAGTGAACCCTGATCCACCTTTATGTGCGATATCGAAAAGGCGTCCACCTATAGAACTAAGCCCACGCCTTTTAAAATTCTCATTAACATATTTCATTTGATACCCATATCGTACAAACAAATTCTAGGGTCACCCCCGATCCACCTTTATGGCGATATCTCGACACGGTGTCCACCTATGGAACTGAGGATCACTCCCTTTTAAAATACTTATTAACACCTTTCATTTGATACCCATATCGTACAAACAAATTCTAGAGTGAACCCTGATCCACCTTTATGTGCGATATCTCGAAAAGGCATCCACCTATAGAACTAAGCCCACGCCTTTTAAAATTCTCATTAACATCTTTCATTTGATACCCATATCGTACAAACAAATTCTAGAGTCAGCCCTGGTCCACCTTTATGGCGATTACCCTAAATGGCGTCCACCTATAGAACTATGGCCCACTCCCTCATAAAATACTCTTTAATACCTTTCATTTGATACACATGTCATACAAACACATTCCAGGGTTACCCCCGGTTTATTTTCCTACATGGTTATTTTCCTTTATGTTGTCACCATAGCTCCCAACTGAGTATGTAATGTTCGGTTACACCCGAATTTAACCTTCCTTGCTTGTTTTAATTGCCCAGACAATATGTAAAAAAAATATTGGATTCATAGGTTGGCGTCCAAAAGCTTTCATTTAGCAACGATCCTTTATGGTTTCATCCTTAAGTCAAGCCAATTTTATTATATCCAAAATAAATATATCCACTATTTTGGATTACGTTATGGCTATGCACTCATTATTTTGTACATACAATTACATTGGTGGATGTAACGGTATATCGTGAGCGCTTATCTAGGCATATGGGTACATACATACCCAAGACGAATACCTTGCGCGGGAGTGCGTATTGTTTTACGACAAAACAATATGTTCAAACAATATGTATGAGTAGTACTACTTAGGTTGATAGCTTCACTTCCAACTGGAGCAATCCTCTAAGTTGTCATTCATCGTCATGATCAGTTGTCTAACCAAAGGTTGTTATATCCCAAATAAATTTATTAATATATGTCCATGTACATTTGGCCCGGTCGATTTGTGGGGAATCAAAAAAATCGCCCATTGCTCTATGAAAATCATATTCTAGGGATCAAAATAAGAAACTTTGCCGAAGGAACCATACCTTGACCCATTTAAAGTACTCCAATCGAATCCAAATGTATGACCGCCCCCACTAACTTTGGAGGCCCGAACCACCGATGCCAGTGGCACACCCTCTGGAACCCCCCTGGGGGTTCACCATACAAACATTTCAAAAAATCGCCGGTTTTGCACTTTACATGAAAAAATCAGCTAAATGGCTATGTGGTAATAAGGCCAATTGACCTTATGGCCGTTGACCTTATGTCACAACACCATCACATTAATGCATTGTCATCGAGCCTTGATAGGTGTGCAAAGTTGCAATCAAATTTATCGCCATTCAAAGTGGTGATAAGGCCAATTGACCTTATGGCCGTTGACCTTATGTCACCACACCATCACATTAATGCATTGTCATCGGTCCTTGATACGTATGCAAAGTTTCAAATTAATCAGACTTCTAGAAACCGGTGAAAATTAAGCTCAAAGATTCCGTTACATACACTTAGAGAAAAACGCCGTTCTAAAATCCAGCACCACCGGACTCAACTCAAGCTTTTCATGTTCTTACTTTTTTGTTCTTGAAAAACGAACGACCTGTTCTTAAAACAACAACCTTGTTCTTGAACTGACACCATTTTCTTGAAAAAAGAACGGCCGGTCTTAAAATATGAACAAATGTTCTATTAATGAGAACGATGTTCTTAAATCAAGCCCAAGAAAAAAAAAAAAACGGTACAATTCGTGTGCACTACAATGTTAAATACACCATTTGGCACCAGCTATCAAGCACTTGTAGTGGCCCAGCGGCTATGATGTTGCGCTTGTGATCGTGTTGCGCGAGTTCGATCACCACCAAACTCTGAATTTTTTAAAACAATTTTTTTTGTTCTATTTTTTTAACTCTTATTTTTCGTTCAATTTCATTCACATATCCGCAGTTAATTCTCAAACTTGTTATGAAATGTTTTAAGTATACATGCAGATTACATCTTTAAATAAGAATAATTTCTCAATAAGAGAAATGTATGAGAAAATGCTTATTATGCATTTTTTCTTAAACTTTTGAATTTTAATAACAATTTTTTGTTGTAAATATTCTTTATTTATGACAAAAATATTATTATTAATAAAAATTAAATAAATATATTTAAAAAAATATTTTCCCTCCCACCAAAGATCAAGCACGAACCGTTCTTAAATTGAGACCGAAAAATGTTAAATCGGCCACAAATCGTTCTCGAAGCGTGAGAACGAAAAAATTCTAAATCAAGGCCAACTTTGCATACGTATCAAGGACCGATGACAATGCATTAATGTGATGGTGCGGTGACATAACGTCAACGGCCATAAGGTCAATTGGCCTTATCACCACTTTGAATGGCGATAAGTTTGATTGCAACTTTGCACACCTATCAAGGCTCGATGACAATGCATTAATGTGATGGTGTGGTGAAATAAGGACAGCGGCCATAAGGTCAATTGGCCTTATTACCACATAGCCATTTAGCTGATTTTTTCATGTAAAGTGCAAAACCGGCGATTTTTTGAAATGTTTGTATGGTGAACCCCCAGGGGGGCTCCAGGGGGTGTGCCACTGGTATCGGTGGGTCGGTCATACATTTGGACTCGATTGGAGAACTCTAAATGAGTCAAAGTGGGATTTTTCAAAATTTGCCCCTACCCAAAAGTTCGACCCAAATTGGGGGACATCAGAATTTGTTTTAGAGGTATGGTTCCTTCGGCAAAGTTTCTTGATTCCTAGAATACAATTTTCACAGAGAAATGAGCGATTTTTAAATCGACCCGCCCTAATGTACATTAGATTGAAACTTCTTTTTATTTCCTAATGATTACGTTTAGGATATTTCCTACAGAATTTTAAGTTTTGCATAGTGAGCCATATTTTTATTACTAACAACGGAAATTCCAAACAAATTTGTTTTTCGACGTGTTTGGATATTTTCCAAGAATATATATATATATATATATATATATATTAGGGTGGGTCGATTTGTATGGACGAAAATTAACCGATATCGCGTCTTCGATTTTTCGATAGGATTTGGGTTCAGGAGAAAAAAGTTCCACTACGCATAAAAAAATAATTTTCGAGCCTGCGAAAAAAAATGGCGAAAGGGTAAATTTTTCGACCAAAACACTCCCCAAAACCCAAAATACATTTTTTTTTTTGGAAAAAATGTTATGGTCCTTTTTAACGGACATTTTTGGTTCGGACAGGGTATACATGAAGATTTTACAATCAAATGAAAATTTTTTTAGTAGGTCATGGAAAAAACCTTAAAAATCAAAGTCGAAAAAAAGTCAAAAAATATTAAATTTTGCAGGCTCGAAAATTATTTTTTCCATTCAGCAAAGCAATTTTCTACCGGCCTAGTCGAGTTGAATTCGTATTTCGTCATATGCCAAAATCTATTTAAGCGTTCTTAAAAATCCTTGTGCAATTTCTGGATGGCTGCATCAAATATACCAAGAGCTCTTCCGTTGCTTAGGTATGATATGCTTTTCGACTTAAAGAATATTGCGGTAGAATGTACATATTTTAGCACAAATTTGTACAAGTAAGTGTTCTTTCTTAAAAGAACCAATTTCCTTTAACTGTTTTGATGCATTCCGTTTAATTTAACAAGTGAAAAAACTCCTAAGAAATGCAGAGAAATCTCCCTCCCACCCACATTCATAAGACCTAGTTTCCTCCCATAACCGGCTTCCCCTTTTTCGAACATTTTTCAGAGGAGGAAAGGGAGAAGTGAAAAAACTCACAAGGAATTATTATTTAGAATTGAGGAATAGGAGAAGGGAAAAAACTAGCACGGAATTTTTGTTAAGAATTGGGCTGTACATGTTCTGCGCTTTCCAATTCGGAGGGACAGTGTGGATAGAGAGGATCATCCTTTACCCCACGCTTATGTAGATATTCCTTGAAGCCGCCGTGCCCGCTCAATATCTGTGTGAATTGATAATTTTGTTCGCCGTGTTTTCGCTTCCTTGATAAAACATTGCTCGCGTCGTCGGACATCGTCCGACATGCTATTCGTATAGCAGTAATACGGTAGGCTGCTAGTAAATCTTTTTGGGGACCATTTTAGATCCGTGCCATACTGGTGTTGCATATAATATTATCGAAGTGGTTACGTTGGATAAAGCTGACGGGTAGCTTCGCCTACGCCCCCAATGTTGGGTATTATTCGCGATAGGGCTCCACTAACTATAGAAGTTTTCTCCCCCACCGCCCTGAAGTGCTCCTTAATGTTTCAAGAAAAACGTCATCCTATCTGTGCTTTAATTTAAAGGGGATACATAATAAATAAAACTACACTATAGTCTATAAGTTTTCGTAATACGTTTGAGGCAAATCTTTGCAAAATAAGAACGCCGATAAAACTATTTTCAATAAAGAAATCTACTTTTTGTCCTTTTAAAGGACCCATGAAAGAAAGATGTAAACTCTTCATTCCACACTGTCTGAGAACCTCTGTTTCAACTTTTTATACTCATTTGAGCAGAGCTCGGTTGGATAACGGTTGGTTGTACAGGTATAAAGGAATCGAGATAGATATAGACTTCCATATATAAAAATCATCAGTATCGAAAAAAAATTTGATTGAGCCATGTCCGTCCGTCCGTCCGTCCGTCCGTTAACACGATAACTTGAGTAAATGTTGAGGTATCTTGACGAAATTTGGTATGTAGGTTCCTGGGCACTCATTCCAGATCGTTTTTAAAAATGAACGATATCGGACTATAACCACGCCCACTTTTTCGATATCGAAAATTTCGAAAAATTGAAAAAGTGCAATAATTCATTACCAAAGACGGATAAAGCAATGAAACTAGGTAGGTGCGTTGAACTTATGACGCAGAATAGAAAATAAGTAAAATTTTGGACAATGGGCGTGGCACCGCCCACTTTTAAAAGAAGGTAATTTAGAAGTTTTGGAAGCTGTAATTTGGCAGTCGTTGAAGATATCATGATGAAATTTGGAAGGAACGTTACTTGTATTACTATATGTATCCTTAACAAAAATTAGCAAAATGGGAGAACGACCACGCCCACTTTAAAAAAAAATTTTTTTTGAAGTGAAATTTTTACAAAAAATTTAATATCTTTACAGTATATAAGTAAATTATGTATGCTATATCGTAAACAAATTCTAAAGTCACCCCTGGTCCAACTTTAAGGCGATATCTCGAAAAGGCGTCACCCTATAGAGCTAAGGCCCACTCCCTTTTAAAATACTCATTAAAACCTTTCGTTTGATACCCATATCATACAAACAAATTCTAGAGTCAACCCTGGTCCACCTTTATATCGATATTTCGAAAAGGCGTCCACTCATAGAACTAAGGCCCACTCCCCCTTAAAATACTCATTAACACCTTTCGTTTCATACCCATATTGTATAAACGCATTCTAGAGTCATCCCTGGTCCACCTTTATGGCGATATCTCGAAAAGGCGTCCACCTATAAAACTAAGGCCCACTCCCTTTTAAAATACTCATTAACACCTTTCATTTGATACCCATATCGTACAAACAAATTCTAGAGTCACCCCTGGTCCACCTTTATGGCGATATCTGGAAAAGGCGTCCACCTATAGAACTAAGGCCCACTCCCTTTTAAAATACTCATTAACACCTTTCAATTGATACCCGTATCGTACAAACAAATTCTAGAGTCACCCCTGGTCCACCTTTATGGCAATATCTCGAAAAGGCGTCCACCCATAGAACTAAGGCCCACTCCCTTTTAAAACACTCATTAACACCTTTCGTTTAACACCCATATTGTACAAACGCATTCTAGAGTCACCCCTGGTCCACCTTTATAACGATATCCCGAAAAGGCGTCCACCTATAGGGCTAAGGCCCCCTCCCTTTTAAAATACTCATTAACACCTTTCATTTGATACCCATGTCGTACAAACAAATTCTAGAGTCACCCCTGGTCCACCTTTATGGCGATATCTCGAAAAGCCGTCCGCCTATAGAACTAAGGCCTACTCCCTTTTAAAATACTCATTAACACCTTTCATTTGATACCAATATCGTACAAACAAATTCTAGAGTCACCCCTGGTCCACTTTTATGGCGATATCTCGAAAAGGCGTCCACCTATAGAACTGAGGCCAACGCCCTTTTGAAAAACTCATTAACACCTTTCTTTTGATAGCCATATCGTACAAACAAATTCTAGAGTCACCCCTGGTCCACCTTTATGGCGATATCTCGAAAAGGCATCCACCTATAAAACTAAGGCCCACTCCCCTTTAAAATACTCATTAACGCCTTTCATTTGATACCCATATCGTACAAACAAATTCTAGAGTCACCCTTGGTCCACCTTTATGGCAACATCTCGAAAAGGCATCCACCCATAGAACTAAGGCCAACGCCCTTTTAAAAAACTCACTAACACCTTTCTTTTGATACCCATATCGTACAAACAAATTCTAGAGTCACCCCTGGTCCACCTTTATGGCAATATCTCGAAAAGGCATCCACCCATAGAACTAAGGCCCACTCCCTTTTAAAACACTCATTAACACCTTTCGTTTGAAACCCATATTGTACAAACGCATTCTAGAGTCACCGCCCACCTTTATAACGATATCCCGAAAAGGCGTCCACCTATAGAGTTAAGGCCCACTCCCTTTTAAAATACTCATTAACATCTTTCATTTGATACCCATGTCGTACAAACAAATTCTAGAGTCACCCCTGGTCCACCTTTATGGCGATACCTCGAAAAGCCGTCCGCCTATAGAAGTAAGGCCCACTCCCTTTATAATACTCATTAACACCTTTCATTTGATAACCATATCGTATAAACAAATTCTAGAGTCACCCCTGGTCCACCTTTATGGCGATATCTCGAAAAGGCGTCCACCTATAGAACTTGGGCCAACGCCCTTTTAAAAAACTCATTAACACCTTTCTTTTGATACCCATATCGTACAAACAAATTCTAGAGTCACCCCTGGTCCACCTTTATGACGATATCTCGAAAAGGCGTCCACCTATAGAACTAAGGCCCACGCCCTTTTAAAATATTCATTAACACCTTTCATTTCATACCCATATCGTACAAACAAATTCTAGAGTCACCCCTGGTCCACCTTTACGGCGATATCCCGAAAAGCCGTCCGCCTATAGAACTAAGGCCCACTCCCTTTTAAAATATTCATTAACACCTTTCATTTGATATCCATATCTTACAAACAAATTCTAGAGTCACCCCTAGTCCACCTTTATGGCGATATCTGGAAAAGGCGTCCACCTATAGAACTGAGGCCAACGCCCTTTTAAAAAACTCACTAACACCTTTCTTTTGATACCCATATCGTACAAACAAATTCTAGAGTCACCCCTGGTCAACATTTATGGCGATATCTCGAAAAGGCGTCCACCTATAGAACTAAGGCCCACGCCCTTTTAAAATATTCATTAACACCTTTCATTGCATACCCAAATCGTACAAACAAATTCTAGAGTCACCCCTGGTCCACCTTTGTGGCGATATCTCCAAAAGCCGTCCGCCTATAGAACTAAGGCCAACTCCCTTCTAAAATACTTATTAACACCTTTCATTTGATACCCATATCTTACAAACCAATTCTAGAGTCACCCCTAGTCCACCTTTATGGCGATATCTCGAAAAGGCGTCCACCTATAGAACTTGGGCCAACGCCCTTTTAAAAAACTCACTAACACCTTTCTTTTGATACCCATATCGTACAAACAAATTCTAGAGTCACCCCTGGTCCACCTTTATGGCGATATCTCGAAAAGGCGTCCACCTATAGAACTAAGGCCCACGCCCTTTTAAAATATTCATTAACACCTTTCATTTCATACCCATATCGTACAAACAAATTCTAGAGTCACCCCTGGTCCACCTTTATGGCGATATCTCCAAAAGCCGTCCGCCTGTAGAACTAAGGCCCACTCCCTTTTAAAATATTCATTAACACCTTTCATTGGATACCCATATCGTACAAACAACACATTCCAGGGTTACCCTAGGTTCATTTTCCTTCATAAACGATATCTGGCAAATGAATTTTTGGATGGAATATTTTCATAACACATTCGGGATTGGCCACTCCAATGAGTCGACCCCGGTTAAATAAAGTTTTGAAATATGTTATTATGAATATGAAACCAAGCAATTTTATATGTGCAATAAAACTTATCTTATGGTTATACTATGATACACCAACCATTATTCAACCTAGTTATTATAACAGCTTATGCAAGCCTGATTTTGTGTGGGCTGGATCTGGTACGATATGTCGAAACTAGAAATGTCGAAAAAAATGTCAAAAAATAAAATGTAGCAAACCGAAAAATAACAAGTAAGGAAGGTTAAGTTCGGGTGTAACCGAACAATACATACTCAGTTGAGAGCTATGGTGACAACATAAGGGAAAATAACCATGTAGGAAAATGAACCAAGGGTAACCCTGGAATGTAATAATGAAAATTATTAAAGAGTATTTTATGAGGGAGTAGGCCATAGTTCTATAAGTGGAGGCCATTTAGAGATATCGCCATAAGGGTGGACCTGGGCTGACTCTAGAATTTGTTTGTACGATATGGGTATCAAATGAAAGGTGTTAACGAGTATTTTAAAAGGGAGTGATCCTTAGTTCCATAGGTGAACGCCTTGTCGAGATATCGCCATAAAGGTGCATCGGGGGTGAGCCTAGAATTTGTTTGTACGATATGGGTATCAAATGAAAGGGGTTAATGAGTATTTTAAAAGGGGGTGGGCCTTAGTTCTATAGGTGGACGCCTTTTCGAGATATCACCATAAAGGTGGACCAGGGGTGACTCTAGAATGTGTTTGTTCGATATGGGTATCAAATTAAAGGTATTAATGAGTATTTTAAAAGGGGGTGGGCCTTAGTTCTATAGGTGTACGCCTTTTCGAGATATCGCCATAAAGGTGGACCAGGGGTGACTCTAGAATGTGTTTGTACGATATGGGTATCAAATTAAAGGTATTAATGAGGGTTTTAAAAGGGAAAGGTGGTAGATGTATATGTGGTCGCCTTTTCGAGATATCGCCATAAATGTGGACCAGGGGTGACTCTAGAATGCGTTTGTACAATATGGGTATCAAATTAAAGGTATTAGTTCTATAGGTGGACGCCTTTTCGGGATATCGCACATAAAGGTGGATCAGGGTTCACTCTAGAATTTGTTTGTACGATATGGGTATCAAATGAAAGGTGTTAATGAGTGTTTTAAAAGGGAGTGATCCTTAGTTCCATAGGTGGACGCCTTATCGAGATATCGCAATATAGGTGGATCGGGGGTGACCCTAGAATTTGTTTGTACGATATGGGTATCAAATGAAAGGGGTTAATGAGTATTTTAAAAGGGGGTGGGCCTTAGTTCAATAGGTGGACGCCTTTTCGAGATATCGCCATTAAGGTGGACCAGGGGTGACTCCAGAATGTGTTTGTACGATATGGGTATCAAATTAAAGGTATTAATGAGGGTTTTAAAAGGGAGTGGTGGTAGATGTATAGGTGGTCGCCTTTTCGAGATATCGCCATAAAGGTGGACCAGTGGTGACTCTAGAATGCGTTTGTACAATATGGGTATCAAACGAAAGGTGTTAATGAGTATATTAAAAGCGATTAGGCCTTAGTTCTATAGGTGGACGGCTTTTCGAGATATCGCCATAAAGGTGGACCAGTGGTGACTCTAGACTTTGTTTGTACGATATGGGTATCAAATTAAAGGTATTAATGAGGGTTTTAAAAGGTGTGGTGGTAGTTGTATATGTGAAGGCGTTTAACTACTTAATATGGTAGGAGCCACACCTATTTTACAAAGTTTTTTTCTAAAGTTATATTTTGCGTCAATAAAACAATCCAGTTACCATGTTTCATCCCTTTTTTCGTATTTGGTATAGAATTATGGCATTTTTCTTATTTTTCGTAATTTTCGATATCGAAAAAATGGGCGTGGTCATAGTCGGATTTCGGCAATTTTTTATACCAATACAAAGTGAGTTCAGGTAAGTACGTGAACTGAGTTTAGTAAAGATATATCGATTTTTGCTCAAGTTATCGTGTTAACGGCCGAGCGGAAAGACAGACGGTCGACTGTGTATAAAAATTGGGCGTGCCTTCAACCGATTTCGCCCTTTTTCACAGAAATAAGTTATCGTCCTAGAAGCTAAGCCCGTACCAAATTTCACAAGGATTGGTAAATTTTTGTTCGACTTATGGCATTAAAAGTATACTAGACAAATTAAATGAAAAAGGGCGGAGCCACACCCGTTTTTAAATTTTCTTTTATTTTTGTATTTTGTTGCACCATATCATTAGTGGAGTTGGATGTTGACATAATTTACTTATATACTGTAAAGATATTAAATTTTTTGTTAAAATTTGACTTTAAAAAAAATTTTTTTTTAAAGTGGGCGTGGTCGTTCTCCGATTTTGCTAATTTTTATTAAGCATATATACAGTAATAGGAGTAACGTTTTTGCCAAATTTCATTATGATATCTTCAACGACTGCTAAATTACAACTTGCAAAATTTTAAATTGCCATCTTTTAAAAGTGGGCGGTGCCACAGCCTTTGTTCAAAATTTTACTAATCTTCTACTTTGCGTCATATGGTCAACCCACCCACCAAGTTTCATCGCTTTATCCGTCTTTTGTAATGAATTATCTCACTTTTTCGGTTTTTCGATATCGAAAAAGTGGGCGTGATTGTTGTCCGTTTTCGTTCATTTTAAATAGCGATCTGAGATGCGTGCTCAGGAACCCGCATACCAAATTTCATCAAGATACCTCAAAATTTCCTCAAGTTATCGAGTTAACGGTCGGACGGACGGACGGACATGGCTCAATCCAATTTTTTTCGATCCTGATGATTTCGATATATGGAAGTCTATATCTATCTGGATTCCTTTATACCTGTACAACCAACCGTTATCCAATCAAAGTTAATATACTCTGTGAGCTCTGCTCAACAATGGCGATATATCGAAAAGGCGTCCACCCATAGAACTAAGGCCCACTCCCTTTTAAAATACTCATTAACACCTTTCATTTGATACCCATATCGTACAAACAAATTCTAGAGTCACCCCTGGTCCACCTTTATGGCAATATCTCGAAAAGGCGTCCACCCATAGAACTAAGGCCCACTCCCTTTTAAAACTCTCATTAACACCTTTCGTTTGACACCCATATTGTACAAACGCATTCTAGAGTCACCCCTGGTCCACCTTTATAACGATATCCCGAAAAGGCGTCCTACTATAGAGATAAGGCACACTCCCTTTTAAAATACTCATTAACACCTTTCATTTGATACCCATGTCGTACAAACAAATTCTAGAGTCACCCCTGGTCCACCTTTATGGCGATATATTGAAAAGCCGTCCGCCTATAGAACTAAGGCGCACTCCCTTTTAAAATACTCATTAACACCTTTCATTTGATAACCATATCGTACAAACAAATTCTAGTGTCACCCCTGGTCCACCTTTATGGCGATATCTCGAAAAGGCATCCACCTATATAACTGAGGCCAACGCCCTTCTAAAAAACTCATTAACACCTTTCTTTTGATACCCATATCGTACAAACAAATTCTAGAGTCACCCCTGGTCCACCTTTATGGCGATATCTCGAAAAGGCGTCCACCTATAGAACTAAGGCCCACGCCCTTTTAAAATATTCATTAACACTTTTCATTTCATACCCATATCGTACAAACAAATTCTAGTTCTATAGGTGGACGCCATTTAGGGATATAGACATAAGGGTGGACAAGGGCTGACTCTAGAATTTGTTTGTACGATATGGGTATAAAAAGAAAGGTGTTAATGATTATTTAAAAAGGGAGTGATCCTTAGTTCCATAGGTGGACGCCTTGTCGAGATATCGCCATAGAGGTGGATCGGGGGTGACCCTAGAATTTGTTTGTACGATATGGGTATCAAATGAAAGGGGTTAATGAGTATTTTAAAAGGGGGTGGGCCTTAGTTCCATAGGTGGACGCCTTTTCGAGATATCGCCATAAAAGTGGACCAGGGGTGACTCTAGAATGTGTTTGTACGATATGGGTATCAAATTAAAGGTATTAATGAGGGTTTTAAAAGGGAGTGGTGGTAGATGTATAGGTGGTCGCCTTTTCGAGATATCGCCATAAATGTGGACCAGGGGTGACTCTAGAATGCGTTTGTACAATATGGGTATCAAATTAAAGGTATTAGTTCTATAGGTGGACGCCTTTTCGGGATATCGCACATAAAGGTGGATCAGGGTTCACTCTAGAATTTGTTTGTACGTTATGGGTATCAAATGAAAGGTGTTAATGAGTATTTTAAAAGGGAGTGATCCTTAGTTCCATAGGTGGATGCCTTGTCGGGATATCGCCATAAAGGTGGACCAGGGCTGACTCTAGAATTTGTTTGTACGATATGGGTATCAAATGAAAGGTGTTAATGAGTATTTTAAAAGGGAGTGATCCTTAGTTCTATAGGTGGAAGCCTTGTCGAGATATCGCCATAAAGGTGGATCGGGGGTGACCCTAGAATTTATTTGTACGATATGGGTGTCAAATGAAAGATATTAATGAGAATTTTAAAAGCCGTGGGCTTAGTTCTATAGGTGGACGCCTTTTCGAGATATCGCACATAAAGGTGGAGCAGGGTTCACTCTAGAATTTGTTTTTACGATGTGGGTATCAAATGTAAGATGCTAATGAGTATTTTAAAAGGGAGTGATCCTTAGTTCCATAGGTGGACGCCTTATCGAGATATCGCCATAAAGGTGGATCGGGGGTGACCCTAGAATTTGTTTGTACGATATGGGTATCAAATGAAAGGGGTTAATGAGTATTTTAAAAGGGGTGGGCCTTAGTTCTATAGGTGGACGCCTTTTCGAGATATCGCCATAAAGGTAGACCAGGGGTGACTCTAGAAAGTGTTTGTACGATATGGGTATCAAATTAAAGGTATTAATGAGGGTTTTAAAAGGGAGTGGTGGTAGATGTATAGGCGGTCGCCTTTTCGAGATATCGCCATAAGGGTGGACCAGGGGTGACTCTATAATGCGTTTGTACAATATGGGTATCAAACGAAAGGTGATCATGAGTATATTAAAAGCGAGTAGGCCTTAGTTCTATAGGTGGACGGCTTTTCGAGATATCGCCATAAAGGTGGACCAGAGGTGACTCTATACTTTGTTTGTACGATATGGGTATCAAATTAAAGGTATAATGAGGGTTTTGAAAGGGAGTGGTGGCAGTTGTATATGTGAAGGCGTTTAACTATTTAATATGGTAGGTGTCACACCTATTTTACAAAGTTTTTTTCTAAAGTTATATTTTGCGTCAACAAAACAATCCAGTTACCATGTTTCATCCCTTTTTTCGTATTTGGTATAGAATTATGGCATTTTTCTTATTTTTCGTAATTTTCGATATCGAAAAAATGTGCGTGGTCATAGTCTGATTTTGGTAATTTTTTATACCAATACAAAGTGAGTTCAGGTAAGTACGTGAACTGAGTTTAGTAAAGATATATCGATTTTTGCTCAAGTTATCGTGTTAACGGCCGAGCGGAAGGACAGACGGTCGACTGTGTATAAAAACTGGGCGTGGCTTCAACCGATTTCGCCCTTTTTCACAGAAATAAGTTATCGTCCTAGAATCTAAGCCCATACCAAATTTCACAAGGATTGGTAAATTTTTGTTCGACTTATGGCATTAAAAGTATACTAGACAAATTAAATGAAAAAGGGCGGAGCCACGCCCATTTTGAAATTTTCTTTTGTTTTTGTATTTTGTTGCACCATATCATTACTGGAGTTGAATGCTGACATAATTTACTTATATACTGTAAAGATATTAAATTTTTTGTTAAAATTTGACTTTAAAAAACATTTTTTTTTAAAGTGGGCGTGATCGTTCTCCGATTTTGCTAATTTTTATTAAGCATACATATAGTAATAGTAGTAACGTTTTTGCCCAATTTCATTATGATATCTTCAACGACTGCCAAATTACAGCTTGCAAAATTTTAAATTACCATCTTTTCAAAGTGGGCGGTGCCACACCCATTGTCCAAAATTTTACTAATTTTCTACTTTGCGTCATATGGTCAACGCACCCAGCAAGTTTCATCGCTTTATCCGTCTTTTGTAATGAATTATCGCACTTTTTCGGTTTTTCGAAATTTTCGATATCGAAAAAGTGAGCGTGATTGTTGTCCGATTTCGTTCATTTTAAATAGCGATCTGAGATGAGTGCTCAGGAGCCCGCATACCAATACCTCAAAATTTACTCAAGTTATCATGTTAACGGACGGACGGACGGACGGACATGGCTCAATCCAATTTTTTTCGATCCTGATGATTTCGATATATGGAAGTCTATATCTATCTGGATTCCTTTATACCTGTACAACCAACCGTTATCCCATCAAAGTTAATATACTCTGTGAGCTCTGCTCAACTGAGTATAAAACCGCCGTTTTCGATCCCACATTATGTAGTAAAATATGAACATGTTTGTATACTTAGCGGAGAATATGTTTAGATCAGGTATAGCCCTATATGTTGCATGTATATTTTCGCCTCGATAAGCGCTTACAATTTACAATTGCATCCTAAAATTTACTTGTATGTAGAAATTATCCCGTGATGCAACAAACGAGAATTTTTCTTTCAACAAAGCGGAAAAATAATCAAAAAAAATCAAAAATAATTGAAAAAATAAAAAAAATCAAAAGTAATAATTTTGATTACTTTTGATTATTTTTGATTTTTTTTTGTTGATTTTTTTCAATAATCGAAAAAATCTTTATTTTATACTCAGCTGAGCAGAGCTCACAGAGTATATTAACTTTGTTCGCATAAGTGTAATCCGTAACGGCATAAACTAATCGAGATAGATATAGACTTCTATATATCAAAATGATCTGGGCGAAAAAAGAAATTCATTTAGCCATGTCCGTCCGTCCGACCGTAAACACGATAACTTGAGTAAATTTTGAAGTATTTTGATGAAATTTGGTATGTAGGTTCCTGGGCGCTCATCTCAGATCTATTTAAAATGAACGAAATCAGACAACAAACACGCCCACTTTTTCGATATCGAAAATTTCGAAAAACCGAAAAAGTGCGATAATTCATTACAAAAGACGGATACAGCGATGAAACTTGGTAGGTGCGTTGACCTTATGACGCAAAGTAGAAAAAAAAAATATTTTGGACAATGGGCGTGGCCCCGCCCACTTTTAAAAGATGGTAATTTAAAAGTTTTGCAAGCTGTAATTTTGCAGTCGTTGAAGATATCATGATGAAATTTGGCACGCACGTTACTGCTATTACTATATGTATGCTAACTAAAAACTAGCAAAACCGGATGACGAACACGCCCACTTCAAAAAAAATTTAATATCTTTACAGTATATAAGTAAATTATGTCAACATTCAACTCCAGTAATGATAAGGTGCAACAAAATACAAAAAAAAAAAAGAAAATTTCAAAGTGGGCGTTTCTCCATCCTATTTCATTTAATTCTTCTAGAATACATTTAATGCCATAAGTCGAACAAAAATTTACCAATCCTTGTGAAATTTGGTAGGGACATAGATTCTATGACGATAACTTTTTTCGGTTGCGAAATCGGTTGAAGCCACGCCCAGTTTTTATACACAGTCGGCCTTCTCTCCTTCCGCTCGGCCTTTAACACGATACCAAACTTAGTTCACGTTCTTATCTGAAATCACTTTATCTTGGTATAAAAAATGGCCGAAATCCGACTATGACCACGCCCACTTTTCCGATATCGAAAATTACGAAAAATTTAAGAAATTCCATAATTCTATACCAAATATGAAAAAAGAGATGAAGCATGGTAATTGGATTCGTTTGTTGACGCAAAATATAACTTTAGAAAAAACTTTGTAAAATGGGTGTGACACCTACCACATTAAGTAGAAGAAAATGAAAAAGTTCTGCAGGGTGAAACCAAAAGCCCTTGGGATCTCGGCCGGAGTACTGTTCATGCTATTACATATATAAATAAATTAGCGGTACCCGACAGATGATGTTCTGGGTCACTCTGGTCCACATTTTCATCGATATCTCGAAGACGCCTTCACATATACAACTAAGGCCCACTCCCTTTTAAAACCCTCATTAATGCCTTTAATTTGATACCCATATCGTACAAACGCATACTAGTCACCCCTGGTCCACCTTTATGGCGATATCTCGAAAAGGCGTCCATCTAAAGAACTAGGGCCCACTCCCTTTTAAAATACCCATTAACACCTTTCATTTGAAACCCGTGTCATACAAACACATTCCAGGGTTACCCTAGGTTCATTTTGCTAAATGTTGATTTTCTCTTATTTTGTCTCCAAAGCTCTCAGCTGTGTATGTAATGTTCGGTTACACACGAACTTAGCCTTCCCTACTTGTTTTTTATTTTTTTTCTAATGGTAATCAATTAGCAATTGCTTTTTTCGAAAATCAAATGAAATAATCTATTTTCTAATTTGGGAAAAATTTAAACAACGTGACATCAGGACGGACAAGGCGACAGCTGTTTCGATTATGCCTTGTAAGTCTCTTCAAAGCCTTTTCTCCCGGGAGTGGGAGTCGAACCCGCACTCCTACGATAGTTGAAATGTTTACAAACGCATTCAACTACGTCATGCCTTAGTTGTTGTAAATTTTTCCCAATTGCCTTCTTTCGCATATATTATCTTCTACACATAACATAATTCGTATGTATTTATGTGTTGAAGTTATCCATGTTTGTAAGGCGGTTTTCAGAGAAACTTGGTATTTGTTGTTGTTTTTGTTCTATTTATAGAACTACAACGAATTAACCAAATTCCCTGTCTACTATTGTCAACTATTTTTTCACACATTCTTATGAATTTACAATGCTAGATAATTAAGCGGTAATACAGTTCAGTTTAGCAAAAATTACATTATTCACAGTTGGACAAAATAAGATATATAAATACATAATATAAAAAAATTTTTTCTAGTCTCCTCGCCAAGTGCTAAAATTAATATCTTGTCTCATTTCAATAAAATACATTTTGTGCACAACTCAAAGCCAAAAAACGGGATTGGAAAATAAAAATGAATTTCCCTCCGCAAGTGGATCAGACAGGAAGGTTGATACTTTCATTTTCGAAAGTAATAGAATGGAGGATTATTATTTATTTATTTATTTAATTTCAGTCTACTGATTTATAAATTTTACAGACTAGACAGTTTATCACATAAGTATAAATATAACAAATTTAATTAAATAGTGTAAACAAGCTTAATTTAAACGTATAAAAACTTGAATTGAGATCAATAACATTAGCGTAACTATTACAAAGGCGGATACATCTATTAATGGGTTCATTCAACGAGTAATAAGTTTTACTAACTGAATCAGCAAATAAGCGATTACCTCTTAGCGATCTTGGGGGAATATAAACATTGAACAAAGCCTTTATGTCATCACAATCGATATTATGGTTAATTACATTATATACAAATAGTAATGAGCAGCAAATTCTTCGGTCATGTAAAGACTGCAGACCGAGAAGCTTCCTTCTGCCAATGTAAGGCGGACGACCACCTTCGAAGTTAGTTTTATATAAAGCATATTTCATAAAGACTCTCTGAACTCTTTCAATTTTTGCTGAGTATAGATCGTAGTACGGACTCCAAACCAAGGAACAATATTCTAACGGGCTCCATACAACAGCAGTAAACAAAGATTTAAGGGTATTTGGGTCTCTAAAATCCCTAGTATTTCTTTGAATGAAACATATCAGTGCAAACTATTTGGAGGTTATAAAATCGATATGTTTATTAAAAGAGAGCTTGGTGTCAAATATCACACCCAGGTCCTTCATATCTGGTAGACGATTAAGCACATTAGTATCCAACTGATAGTTGAAGAGAACAATATCCGGCTTCCTAGCATATGTTACTATAGAGCATTTTGTGATATTTAAATATAAATGATTTAAGCTACACCACGCTTCGAATGAAGTTAAATCATGCTGCAACTTAACGCTATCAGAGGTAATATTAACTTCCAGAAAGAGTTCGACATCGTCAGCAAACATTAAACAATTCGCATATTTAAAGAGAAAGGGTAAATCATTAATAAATAGTAGAAACAATAAAGGGCCGCTGTGGGTTCCTTGCGGAATACCTGACCACGCATTAACACAAGTGCTGGACGTGGTGGACCCCATTTTCACAAATAGTTTCCTACCACTAAGAAAACTAGATAAAAATTTCAGTAGCTGACCAGTAATGCCGTACATTTTTAATTTATGCAACAAAACTTCATGGTCTACCTTATCGAAAGCTTTAGAGAAATCTCACATCAAGTTGGGACTGGCAATTGAATGCCTTAACGATCTCGTGCATGACTAGGAGTAGATTAGTACACGTAGATCTACCAGGCATAAAACTGTGCTGGCAGGGATGAAGTATATTACGTACGTGAAGATAAAGTTTCGATTGAATGATACTGTCAAACAACTTTGCCACTGTGCTCTGTTTCACTATAGGCCTATAGTTACAAATGTTATGTCGGTCACCTGATATAAAAATTGGGTGTAAAGAGCACACATTCCAGTCATCAATAAAAACGCCGTTGGAAAAACATGCGTTAAATATACTAGTAATTGGACCCACTAAAGCTTGTGAACAAGTTTTGAAAACTGCGGAACCAAGTCCCTCGTTATCCAACTTTGTGCTGAACTTAAGGTTCGAAATCGCAAGAGTCACATCACGCTCGTCCACAACAAACCTTGATATCGGCGGTAATGACGGGAAAGCCGTAGTAGGAAGAGATTGATTGTCGTGCACTTCAAAGACCCCTTGATAAAATTCAGCGAACAGATTGCATGAAGCCTGTGGGTTATCAGAAACTAACCCGTTAAACACAAATGTAGTTGGAAACCCATTTGACTTTCTTTTTGAATTAATGTACTGCTAGAAAGATGATGGATTAGATTTGAGACCTGATTCAACTTTAAACATATACTGCTTGAACAAAAATTTGTGAAGGCAATGAAAGTCAATACGAAGTCGCTCAAAGGATTGAAAGTCCCTCTCGTTTTGACTTAATTTGAAAAATTTAAAGGCTTTGTTCATTTTATTTTTTAGATTACATAAACGTTTATTAAACCAAGGTGGTTTATTATTTGCGGATATGCGTTTTAGCGGAACATATTTTGATATTGCTTGAGTTAATAGCAAGTGAAAGTTTTTATAAGATAACAGCGGACTATTTGGTGTGTTCAGAAATAACCAATCATCTGAGTTTAGAAAATCATTAATTGTAGAATAATTGGCTTTTAAAAAGTCGTATTGCTGTAATGAGTCAACTGTAACGCGATCAAAGTTATAAAATTCAAAACTGATATTAAGTGCTTTATGGTGAAAACAATTTAAGGAAAAAGGAGAAAAGTTTTAACTACAGATAGCCTTAAAGTCACTTGATACAAACACTAGATCTAGCGCTTTTCTACCGCAATTTAATATGTAGTTACATTGACTAAACCCATTAGATAACAGTGTACTCGTAAAAAACAAATCAATGTCTGACTTCAGATTTACTGGAACTAGAATTCTGTTGTTATTAAGCCAGGAAATATTACATAAATTAAAATCACCAAGATAAACTACTTCACCGTTATCCTTAGCGATATCAATAATGTATATGAGATTATCCAAATGCTCGTTATATAATTCTATATTGCTATTGGGTGGAATATAGGATAATACTATAAATAAAGATTTGTTACATGACATTTTAATGCACAAACAGATCGGTTCACATGAACCATTGGCATGAGGCAATGTTATCATTTGGCTGCAAAAGTCAGCCCTTATAGCCAATAAAACACTGTCCCCTCGAAATAACCATGATGCGATTGGACAGCGATCGTTTCTATAAACCTGGTAGTAGCTATCGAAATATTCAGACGATGAAAAATTTTCAGTAAGCCAAGTCTCGGCGATGGCGATAATATCAAATTCATGAAATGATGTGCAGCGAAGAAACTGGAGGGATTTACTACGCATGCCACTCACATTCTGGTAGTACAGAGAATATTTAATGCTAGGACATAATACTGAGCTCGGTACTTGGGAGGATGGTAATAGATTTAAGGAGCTTATTCCCCCAATTAAAGAAAATTCCGGAACGGTCTCACGTTCACTCCAGATGGCCAAAGCGAATGGTCGAACAGCTTGCTATAAAAATTAGGCGGTACTCCCAATTTGAAGGTTATACGTTTTAACGAATCCGGAGCCACATCTTTCTTCGCCAAAGCGAAACATGAAATTTCATTCGCATTAATAGCAGCATTCTTCGCAACATAGTCGATGATATTTGCAGCGGTAACCGAAGTCCTAAATGAGGACAAATGTACCCATTCATTGCGAAATGCTACCTCCAACTCGTTCGATGTATTACTACCTCTAACCACATTATGCAAACTTTATCCACTGGGCATGCTGGTATTTGCCCTACTGGGTTTGTTGTTATTTGCCTTACTGGGCAAGCTATTATTTTCAGCTGTGTCGGCATTAACGTTGGTTGGTAATGTTGGTTGCATTGTTTCATTGGGGATGGTTGACGAAGATTGCAAAAGTAAATTAGAGGCTGCAGCGCCGACGGCATTAGCATATGTGGGTAATAATGTTTGTGTTGAGTCGTGGGTGGGGGCAGAGGTGGAGGCATCGTCTAACAAAGACGGCAGAGCAGATTGTATACCAGAGATGTCGAGAGAATTATTGGTATCTACTGGCATAGCGGGCAGAGCACCATCTTTGCCTGTAACTAAAGGCAAGCGGGCAGAGCGCTGAGGCTTATTGCGAGAGTCAGACTGCACTTGTTTCTTTACTTCTTGTTGTTGTTGCTTAACGTTAGCATGGTAAAGATCATTGCTGGCAAATTTATGACGTAGGTTATTCATTTCAACAGTGAGCGCATTAACAGCAGCGGTGACCAGTGTTGCCAGGTTAGCCTTTTCGAGGCTAGATTTAGCCTTTTTTTTGCCTTTAGCCTCGAAATTTTGTGTTTAGCTTCGTGACTTTTTTCTAGCCTTTTTTACTCCGAATATATTTTTAAAAATTTCTAAAATAAAATAATTTCAATAGTTCCTGTGAACACCTAATACCTAATAATATGAGTTCTCTACAAAAGATTAATTCTTTTTCTGCTGAAAATTCGTTGAAAATTTCAAAGCCAGATGTATTTTCTTACTTTGAAAAAGAGAAGTATAGTTATTCTTCAAGTCAAATAGCATTAATAGAGCTGCAGTGGCGAAAACTTATAACTATACAATGGAAAAATGTACACTCCACCATGGAAGTTTTGTCGGAAGTCCGAGAACATAAAAACGCATTAAACGAACCTCCTTTTTTAGAACTTGTCGAATTCATATTTAGTTTTTTAGTATTACCACCCAGTAACGCGGAGGTTGAAAGAGTTTTTAGTGGCATGAAAATTCTGAAAACTAAATTAAGGAATATTAGATGCTCGTTAAAACGCTTATATAAATGTTGTAATGCTTTGAAATTACCTATGATCTAACATCTATGGTAAATAGCCAAACTTTATACCCAGACATAAGCTCTTCTGATTCTTCAGACGGGGAATATTTTATATAAATAATTAGTTTGTAATATTTTTTTTATGTATATACACATATGCAATCATATAAAGTAATTCCATGTGCTAGTCAAAGAAAATGTGCCTGATATGTTTTGAAACAGGAAGTTATGCTTAAGTTATGTTTATAAGTTTTTATATAAAAAAAATTTTATGAATTAACCAAAAAATTTCTGGCCTTTTTTTAGCTTCTTTTTTTTCTAAATTTAGCCTTTTCTAACCTTTTTTTTTTGCCAATCTAGCTTCTTTTTTTTGCATCACCTGGTAACACTGGTGGTGACGTCGTTCTCGTGCAATTGTTTTTTCACCAAGCCCAACTCCGACTGCAGGTTTTTTGTTACTTCCAACAATCTCTCCTTGTCATTATTAAGAGCGTTAATCAGAGTTATTGCGCGAGCATATTCAGAACGAAGAGCGACCAACTCGTTAAAAATGCTTTGCAGAGTCATCTCTTCGAATACGTCAACTTCTTCAATTTGTTCTTGCTCTTGTTCATTATCACTCTCGCTCAAGTTGATTAGGCAAGGGGTAGTGGGTGGAGTTCGGAGGGATAGGCGACGAGCATTAGCACAGCTTTTGCAAACATACCTGCCTGCTGTCAGTGTTGAGATAATAATTCAAGTCGTCGTGAGAAACACCAACACAAACCAAGTGGAAGAATTCGGTGCATTCGGCACATTGAACCTTCTCGCTATCTTTGCGATTGACTTTAGAGCCACAAACACAGGCATTATAAACAATTATGTATGTACGGTTATGTGCAAATGTGTCGCTTTTTTAATTATTAAGCGGTAGGACAGTATTTTAATTTAAGTTGAGTTCACTTAATAAAATCATGTATCAAACTTAGCAGTGTTTCACTTTTCAATTATTAAGCGGTCGGATAATGATTATTTTAATTTAAGTTCATATATTTTTATACTCAGTTGAGCAGAGCTCACAGAGTATATTAACTTTGATTGGATAACGGTTGGTTGTACAGGTATAAAGGAATCGAGATAGATATATACTTCCATATATCAAAATCATCAGTATCGAAAAAAATTCGATTGAGCCATGTCCGTCCGTCCGTCCGTCTGTCCGTTAACACGATAACTTGAGTAAATTTTGAGGTATCTTGATGAAATTTGGTATATAGGTTCCTGGGCACTCATCTCAGATCGCTATTTAAAATGAACGATATCGGACAATAACCACGCCCACTTTTTCGATATCGAGAATTTCGAAAAATCGAAAAAATGCGATAATTCCTTACCAAATACGGAAAAAGCGATGAAACTTGGTAGGTGAATTGAACTTATGGCGCAGAATAGAAAACTAGTAAAATTTTGGACAATGGGCGTGGCACCGCCCACTTTTAAAAGAAGGTAATTTAGAAGTTTTGCAAGCTGTAATTTGGCAGTCGTTGAAGATATCATGATGAAATTTGGCAGGAAAGTTACACTTATTCCTATATACCTGTTTAATAAAAATTAGCAAAATCGGAGAACGGCCACGCCCACTTTAAAAAAATTTTTTTTTTTTAATTAAAATTTTAAAAAAAAGTTAATATCTTTACAGTATATGAGTAAATTATGTCAACATTCAACTCCAGTAATGATATTGTGCAACAAAATACAAAAATAAAAGACAATTTCAAAATGGGCGTGGCTCCGCCATTTTTCATTTAATTTGTCTAGGATACTTTTAATGCCATAAGTCGAACAAAAATTTACCAATCCTTGTGAAATTTGGTAGAGGCTTAGATTCTAGGACGATAACGGTTTTCTCTGAAAAAGGGCGAAATCGGTTGAAGCCACGCCCAGTTTTTATACACAGTTGACCGTCTGTCCTTCCGCTCGGCCGCTAACACGATAACTTGAGCAAAAATCGATATATCTTTACTAAACTCAGTTGATGTACTTATCTTAACTCACTTTGTATTGGTGTAAAAAATGGCCGAAATCCGACTATGACCGCGCCCACTTTTTCGATATCGAAAATTACGAAAAATGAAAAAAATGCCATAATTATATACCAAATACGAAAAAAGGGATGAAACATGGTAATTGTATTGGTCTATTGACGCAAAATATAACTTTAGAAAAAAACTTGGTAAAATGGGTGTGACACCTACCATATTAAGTAGAAGAAAATGAAAAAGTTTTGCAGGGCGAAATCAAAAGCCCTTGGAATCTTGGAAGGAATAGTGTTCGTGGTATTCCATATATAAATATATAAGCGGTACCCGACAGATGATGTTCTGGATCACCCTGGTCCACACTTTGGTCGATATCTTGAAAACGCCTTCACATATACAACTAAGGGCCACTCCCTTATAAAACCCTCATTAATACCTTTAATTTGATACCCATATCGTACAAACAAATTCTAGAGTCGCCGTGGTCCACCTTTATGGCGATATTTCGAACAGGCGTCCACCTTAATAACTAAGGCCCACGCCCTTTTAAAATACTCATTTACACCTTTCAATTGATACCCATATCGTACAAACAAATTCTAGAGTCACCCCTAGTCCACGTTTATGGCGATATCTTGAAAAGGCATCCACCTATAGAACTAAGGCCCACGCCCTTTTAAAATACTCATTAACACCTTTCATTTGATACCCATATAGTACAAACAAATTCTAGAGTCACCCCTGGTCCACGTTTATGGCGATATCTCGAAAAGGCGTCCACATATAGAACTAAGGCCCACTCCTTTTTAAAATGCTCATTAGCACCTTTCATTTGATACCCATATTGTACAAACAAATTCTAGAGTCACCCCTGGTCCACCTTTATGGCGATATTCCGAAAAGGCGTCCACCTATAGAACTAAGGCGCACGCCCTTTTAAAATACTCATTAACACCTTTCATTTGATACCCATATCGTACAAACAAATTCTAGAGTCACCCCTGGTCCACGTTTATGGCGATATCTTGAAAAGGCATCCACCTATAGAACTAAGGCCCACGCCCTTTTAAAATACTCATTAACACCTTTCATTTGATACCCATATAGTACAAACAAATTCTAGAGTCACCCCTGGTCCACCTTTATGGCGATATCTCGAAAAGGCGTCCACCTATAGAACTAAGGCCCACGCCCTTTTAAAATACTCATTAACACCTTTCATTTGATACCCATATCGTACAAACAAATTCTAGAGTCACCCCTGGTCCACGTTTATGGCGATATCTTGAAAAGGCATCCACCTATAGAACTAAGGCCCACGCCCTTTTAAAATACTCATTAACACCTTTCATTTGATACCCATATAGTACAAACAAATTCTAGAGTCACCCCTGGTCCACGTTTATGGCGATATCTTGAAAAGGCATCCACCTATAGAACTAAGGCCCACGCCCTTTTAAAATACTCATTAACACCTTTCATTTGATACCCATATAGTACAAACAAATTCTAGAGTCACCCCTGGTCCACCTTTATGGCGATATCTCGAAAAGGCGTCCACCTATAGAACTAAGGCCCACGCCCTTTTAAAATACATATTAACACCTTTCATTTGATACCCATATTGTACAAACGCATTCTAGAGTCACCCCTGGTCCACTTTTATAAAGATATTCCGAAAAGGCGTCCACCTATAGAACTAAGGCCCACTCCGTTTTAAAACACTTATTAACACCTTTCGTTTGATACCCATATTGTACAAACGCATTCTAAAGTCAACCCTGGTCCACTTTTACAACGATATTCCGAAAAGGCGTCCACGAATAGATCTAAGGCCCACTCACTTTCAAAATACTCATTAACACCTTTCATTTGATACTCATATCGTACAAACCAATTCTAGAGTCACCCCGGATCCATCTTTATGGCGATATCTCGAAACGGCGTCCATCTATAGAACTTAGGCTCACGCCTTTTTAAAATACTCATTAATAACTTTCATTTGATACCCATATCGTACAAAATAAATTCTAGAGTCACCCCTGGTCCACCTTTATGGCGATATCTCGAAACGGCGTCCATCTATAGAACTTAGGCCCACGCCCTTTTAAAATACTCATTAATACCTTTCATTTGATACCCATATCGTACAAAATAAATTTTAGAGTCACCCCTGGTCCATCTTTATGGCGATATCTCGAAAAGGCGTCCACCTATAGAACTTAGGCCGACTCCCTTTTAAAATTATCATTACCACATTTCATTTGATACCCATATCGTAGAAACAAATTCCAGAGTCAGGCCTGGTCCAGCTTTATGGCGATATCCCTAAATGGCGTCCACCTATAGAACTATGGTCCACTTCCTCTTAAAATACTCTTTAATACCTTCCATTTGATACACATGTCATACAAACACATTCCAGGGTTACCCTAGGTTCTTTTTGCAACATGGTGATTTTCCCTTACTTTGTCTCCACAGCTCTCAACTGAGTATATAATGTTCGGTTACACCCGAACTTAGCCTTCCTTACTTGATAATACTAAATTAGAGCGACAATCAACACGTCCGAACAGTTCAAGCGATTATATCTTTGTGTGATAGCTGTGGATATTCACATATATATACATATATTGATCCAAGTATGATATATGTTTTTTTTTGTCCTGATATCAGTCATTTTTTTTTTTTTTTTGGAATATTGCTATTTGGCTCGATAGCCGTAAGATTCGTCTTTTTATACCTTTCATGAAAATGAAATGGTATATTAATTTCGTCACGAAACCAAAAATTGTAAGCCCTTAAAGGAAAATAGATAGACCCAACATTAAGTATACCGAAATAATCAGGTTGAAGAGATGAGTTGATTTAGCCATGTCCGTCTGTCTGTTTGTATGCAAAATAGTCTCTCAATTTTTGAGATATCTTGATAAAATTTGGTGAGCGGGTGTATTTGGGTGTCCGATTAGACATTTGTCGGAACCGGCCGGATCGGACCACTATAGCATATATCCTCTATACTACCGATTTTTCAGAAAAAGAGGATTTTTGTCATATCCTACTCAATTTAACAGATTGAAGCTTCAAATTTCACCATATAATTTCGTATATTGATAAGAAACTTTTCGTAAGTACTGCCCTATTTTAAGAGCTAGATGCTTTAAATTTCAACGCATGCTTACGTATATAGCATATATTGTTGTCTGAAAAAATCATAAAGATCGGTGGTATATATAGTATATATATATAGTATATATATATATATATATATATATATATATATTTTCGCAATTTTAGCCCCATTTTAACAGCTAGAAGCTTCAAATTTCACCGAATGTTTACGTATATGGCATATATTGTTGTCTGAAAAAATCATAGAGATCGGTTGTATATATAGTATATATCTCATTCAACCGATTGTTCAGATAAGAAACTTTTCGCAATTTCTACCCCATTTTAACAGCTATAAGCTTCAAATTTCACCGATTGCTTACGCATATAGCATATATTGTTGTCTGAAAAAATCATAGAGATCGGTGGTATATATATTATATACTTCATATAAACTGTAATTTTTGGCCCTTTTTTACGGCTAGAAGCTTCAAAATTCATCAAATTTCATCAAATAGTTACGTTTAGGTCATATATTTTTGAAATACGTGATTCGTAGTCATAGTTTTTACATGCAGACCACAAAAAACGTGAAGCTTTGCTTCCTCGCACAAAGTACCTACCTATTTTTATACCTTTCATGAAAATGAAATGGTATATTAATTTCGTCACGAAACCGAAAATTGTAAGTCCTTAAAGGAAAATAGATAGACCTACCATTAAGTATACCGAAATAATCAGGTTGAAGAGCTGAGTTGATTTAGCCATGTCCGTCTGTCCGTCTGTCCGTCTGTCTGTTTGTATGCAAACTAGTCCCTCAATTTTTGAGATATCTTGATAAAATTTGGTGAGCGGGTGTATTTGGGTGTCCGATTAGACATTTGTCGGACCCGACCGGATCGGACCACTATAGCATATATCCTCCATACATCCGATTTTTCAGAAAAAGAGGATTTTTGTAATATCTTACACAATTTAACAGATTGAAGCTTCAAACTTCACCATATACTTTCGTATATTGCACATATTGTTGCCTGAAAGAATTTATGAGATCGGTCGTATATATAGTATATATCCCCCACAACCGATTGTTCAGATAAGGAACTTTTCGTAATTACTGCCCTATTTTAAGAGCTAGAGGCTTCAAATTTCAAACGTATATAGCATATATTGTTGTCTGAAAAAATCATAAAGATCGGTGGTATATATAGTATATATATGGTGGTAGATATAGTATATATATATATATTTTCGCAAATTTTAGCCCCATTTTAACAGCTACAAGCTTCAAATTTCACCGAATATTTACGTATATAGCATATATTGTTGTCTGAAAAAATCATAGAGATCGGTTGTATATATAGTATATATCTCATACAACCGATTGTTCAGATAAGAAACTTTTCGCAATTTCTACCCCCATTTTAACAGCTATAAGCTTCAAATTTCACCGATTGCTTACGTATATAGCATATATTGTTGTCTGAAAAAATCATAGAGATCGGTGGTATATATAGTATATATCTCGTACAACCGATTGTTCAGATAAGAAACAATTTCTACCCCATTTTAACAGCTATAAGCTTCAAATTTCACTGATTGCTTACGTATATAGCATATATTGTTGTCTGAAAAAATCATACAGATCGGTTGTATATATAGTATATATCTCATACAACCGATTGTTCAGATAAGAAACTTTTCGCAATTTCTACCCCATTTTAACAGTTATAAGCTTCAAATTTCACCGATTGCTTACGTATATAGTATGTATTGTTGTGTCAAAAAATCATAGAGATCGGTGATATATATAATATATATATGATGGTATATATAGTATATATATATAGTATATATATTTTTTTTTTACGATTTCGGCCCCATTTTAACAGCTAGAAGCTTCAAATTTCACCAAATGCTTACGTGTATAGCATATATTGATGTCTGAAAAAATCATTGAGATCGGTGGTATACATAGTATATATCTCATACAACCGATTGTTCAGATAAGAAACTTTGCGCAATTTCTGCCACGTTTTAACAGCTAGAAGCTTCAAATTTCACAAAATGCTTACGTATATAGCATATATTGTTGTCTGAAAAAATCATAGAGATCGGTGGTATATATATTATATACTTCATATAAACTGTCATTTTGACCCCTTTTTTACGGCTAGATGCTTCAAAATTCATCAAATAGTTACGTTTACGTCATATATTTTTGAAATACGTGATTCGTAGTCATAGTTTTTACATGCAGACCACAAAAAACGTGAAGCTTTGCATCCTCACACAGATTACCTACCTATTTTTATACTTTTCATGAAAATGAAATGGTATATTAATTTCGTCATGAAACCGAAAATTGTAAGTCCTTAAAGGAAAATAGATAGACCCACCATTAAGTATACCGAAATAATCAGGTTGAAGAGCTGAGTTGATTTAGCCATGTCCGTCTGTCTGTTTGTATGCAAACTAGTCCCTCAATTTTTGAGATATCTTGATAAAATTTGGTGAGCGGGTGTATTTGGGTGTCCGATTAGACGTTTGTCGGAACCGACCGGATCGGACCACTATAGCATATATCCTCCATACAACCGATTTTTCAGAAAAAGAGGATTTTTGTAATATCTTACCCAAATTAACAGATTGAAGCTTCAAACTTCACCATATACTTTCGTATATTGCACATATTGTTGCCTGAAAAAATTTATGAGATCGGTCGTATATATAGTATATATCCCCCACAACCGATTGTTCAGATAAGGAACTTTTCGTAATTACTGCCCTATTTTAAGAGCTAGAGGCTTCAAATTTCAACGAATGCTTACGTATATAGCATATGTTGTTGTCGGAAAAAATCATAAAGATCGGTGGTATATATAGTATATATATGGTGATATATATAGTATATATATATAGTATATATATATATATTTTCGCAAATTTTGGCCCCATTTTAACAGCTAGAAGTTTCAAATTTCACCGAATATTTACGTATATAGCATATATTGTTGTCTGAAAAAATCATAGAGATCGGTTGTATATATAGTATATATCTCATACAACCGATTGTTCAGATAAGAAACTTTTCGCAATTTCTACCCCATTTTAACAGCTATAAGCTTCAAATTTCACTGATTGCTTACGTATATTGCATATATTGTTGTCTGAAAAAATCATAGAGATCGGTTGTATATATAGTATATATCTCATACAACCGAATGTTCAGATAAGAAACTTTTCGCAATTTCTACCCCATTTTAACAGTTATAAGCTTCAAATTTCACCGATTGGTTACGTATATAGTATGTATTGTTGTGTCAAAAAATCATAGAGATCGGTGATATATATAATATAAGTTATCACACCCATATCCCCAATACCCCCAATGGCGCACCCTTTACTCACGTTGCCGTGCATGTGAGTTTGTTGGCCAATATAGAACTTTCGCTGACGTAGTCCACGCGCAAGCGAATGGTAACACAACACGATCAACAACGCGTGAGAAATGCAGCATAGGCAATATTGACGTGCACACATAACTCATCGATTGCGAAATATTTGATGGTGGTGGGATCTGCAACGTTAACATAAGTAGCGTAGAGTTAAAGGTTTCATGGGAAGAAGTAATTATGTTTAGAGTTAGTTATGATAGTGAGTGCCACCAGTGCACAATAAATTTGTCTTGCGAATTTCAATTGAATTCTTGTGTTTGATTTAACCATTGGCGAACTGCTGGTTCGCCACAACTTTAATTTTTTAAAGGTTCCTATCCTGGGAATCGTAAGTGGCGCCCGAGCAATCGGTGCGAAGTGATTGTTCTAAGTGAAAGAGGAAGTGAACTAAAACCCAGATAAAGAAAAAACTGGGTAAAAAACAATAAATCTTCAACACGTTGAGAAAGTTCTAAGTGAAAAAGAGTGAACTAGCAAAGGGAAAATACAGATAAATACATTTTTTCCTTACGAAAATCTCAATAAGTTCAACCAGAATGTTCCAATGAGATATTGGATCTTGGGAGTATAAACTAATCCCTGCTGTATATTTCTTTTCTTACTTTTCACAGAGATAAAACCATGGACGCAGACGAGGTGAAGAAATCGCTTACGGAACAGAATGGCGCCATTAACGCCATACTAGCCCAACTCAAAAAAATTGACCAACGACTCAAAGGTGTAGAATCAAAGAACAGCGATGAATCCTTGTCTGGATTGAGTGATAATTTGGAAAGGCTAGAGGCCCAAGTGCGGGAAGTGCGAAGGCAGTCTTCGGACACCAGGGAAGAACTAATAGTAGAGCCATTATTGAGTCCCCGGACAGAGAGTGAACTGGCGGAGGTCGCTAAGTTATCCGACTGTGTAAAAGAATTACAGGTATTCGATGGATCACGGGAGCACTACGGCTCCTGGGTCCATAGCGTCGAACAAGTTATACGTGATTATGAAATAGTGCGGCATAAGCCAATATACACTGCTATCTTAAGGCACATTAGAGGGAAGATTAGGGGCGCGGCAGATTCTGCGCTGCTGGCGCACAATATCCTAGATTCGGACTGGAGGAGGATAAAGGAAATCCTCTCTCTGCATTACGCAGACATTAGGGACATAAAACGTTAGAGCAACAACTGACACTAATGTCGCAAGGACGGCAAAAGATGTCCGATTTTTATGCTCAAGTGCAGAAACAGCTTTCTTTAATGATAAATACAATAAATGTAGACAAATACGTACACGGAGAAACCATAGAGGCATTGGCCGAGGCTCACCGCCGAAGGGCGTTAGACGTCTTCATAAGAGGGCTAAACGGAGATCTTCCTGCCCTGCTTCTTGTCCAAAACCTGAAAACCCTACCTGAGGCATACTCTGCATGCCTCAAAATCTTGAATGTGGATCGCAGGAATGCAATCTACCGCCCACCCGTCCACAGGGATAATAGAAATGACAATTATCAACCTTCAGCTCCAAAATTTTTTCCCGCAATGGAAGAAATTATCCTAATTTAGACAATTCGGGCCGCAGCTGGAGAGATAACAGCCAAACAGGGCAACGGCCCTCTTACCCAAGCTCAGGTCAAACGAAATTGAGCAATCAGTCCACCCCAAGTTAGAGAAACAACACGGTAGTAAGAATGGATGCCGAACCATCTTCACAGAGCCGACAATGAGGCAACAGCACATTCTCTAGATACGACAATACAAAAAGGGGGGCAAGTTCTACAAGCTACCAAGGATATGCAAACAAAACCCCGAGTAAGCAACAGAAATTATTCCATCTGATTCCGGTAGACGAAGAAGAGAGCCCGAGCACCTCAACCAACAACAACAGCGAACAAACAACAGGCGATCAGGTAAATTTTACCATGGGAGCCTCGTGTCCAGCGTACCGTATTTAGAATACGCTACACAAGATTTGGGTATTCTAGAATTTTTAGTGGATACGGGGGCGAATAAAAATTATATAAGTGAACGAATAGCACAAACTACTTCACCGGTAGAAAAGCCGTTTCATGTAATCTCCGCTGGTGGAACTATAAAGGTGGACAGGAAAATATGTGGACACTTCTTTAAATTTGTAGGCAAAGACCTACTCACCACCTTTTTTGTTCTCCCAGGCCTCAAATCGTTCGACGGAATAATAGGCGACGATACGTTGTCAGAAATCAAAGCAGTCTTAGACCGGGAACTGAATGTTCTCATTTTAAAACCAGACATTCTGCTGCCTCTTAAACGAAAAAAAGCGCAGCAGGTGAATAGTATCAGTACAAATATCCCCCTTGATAATAATATTACCCACTTTACAAGAAATAAGCTATACCAGATACTAGAAAAATATGAAATTTTGTTCGGAACGGTCGACCGAAGCATGGAAATCCACACCAATGTCCAGGCAGAGATTAAAACTGTAACCGAGAACCCCATCTATACAAAAAGCTACCCCTACCCCGTTAATATGCGCGAAGAGGTGGAAAAGCAAATCTGGGACTTACTATCAGAAGGCATCATTCGTCCTTCCAAGAGTCCCTACAATTCACCCATATGGATCGTACCAAAGAAATACCAATCCGATGGAGAAAAGAAATATCGAATGGTCATTGACTTTAAGCGGCTAAACGCCGTAACAATCCCCGATACGTACCCTATCCCTGATATCAATGGCACTATCGCGAGTCTTGGTAATGCGAAATTTTTCACGACACTCGACCTTACTTCGGGATTCCACCAAATCCCAATGAAGGAGGGCGACATCGCAAAAACCGTATTTTCCACAATGAATGGAAAATATGAATTTTTGCGGCTTCCTTTCGGTCTGAAAAATGCACCCTCTATCTTCCAGCGCATGATAGACGACGTGCTAAAAGAATACATAGGTCGTATTTGTTTCGTATATATCGACGACATCATAATTTTCAGCAGAGACGAAGCTACACATTTAAGGGACATCGACACTATCCTTGCCAGGCTTTTGATTGCGGGTCTTAAGGTCAACCTTGAAAAGACGCAATTTCTGAAAAGAAGTGTGGAATTTTTGGGGTACATCGTGACTCCCGAAGGAATACTCCCTGACCCAAAGAAAGTCAATTCCATTAAAAACATGCTGCCTCCATCGAACCTAAAAGAACTCAAGAGCTTTCTAGGGCTAACTTCATATTATAGGAAGTTTATTCGCGATTACGCGAAGATAGCAAAGCCACTTACCAACCTTACGCGAGGGGAACATGCACAAGTAAGGGCAACTCAATCGAAAAAGGTGCCGATTACCTTGAACGATGAAGCCCAAGAAGCATTCGCGAATCTCAAGGAGATATTGACGACCTCCGAAGTCTTGACCTTCCCTAACTTCGATAAATCCTTCAACCTGACGACGGACGCTTCCGATTTCGCTATTGGTGCAGTACTATCACAAGACCACGATGGCAAGGACAAACCCATAGCGTTTATATCGCGGAGTTTATCCACTACGGAAGAAGTATACGCAACAAACGAAAAAGAAATGCTTGCTATCGTATGGGCTTTGGACAACCTCCGGAACTACCTCTATGGTGCTAAAAAGATACGTATATTTACTGACCACCAACCGTTAACTTTCTCTCTAAGCAATCGTAATTACAATGCCAAGCTAAAACGTTGGAAGGCTAGGATTGAGGAATACAATTACCAGATAATCTACAAACCAGGGAAATCTAACGTCGTGGCTGACGCTCTGTCTAGACTCAAAACTGAAGCAAACCCACTCACAACATCAACATCCGAAGCCGCCAGTCGGAACGCAACCACAGGATCAACAGCGAACTCTGAAAGCGAGGACGATGATACGATCCACAGTGCAGAACAGGACAATTCTGACCTCATACCGTTCGTTGAAGTGCCCCTTAACGTATTTAGGAACCAGCTTGTATTTGGGGGCAGACTAGAAATATTTGAAGAACCTCATCCAGGTTACTCGAGACACTACCTAAAGATAGAAGGTATCACTGAAGAGGAGCTTATTAGGGTACTCAAAGAGAAGCTTAGGCCGAATGTTGTCAACGGCATTAAAATGCCAGAAGGTAATCTAGGGCTGCTCCAAAAAGTATACCTAGAGAATTTTATGCAATATAAAATCCGTGTAACTCAGTCTATTGTAGAGGATTTGAGAGATCCTGATAGGATTTGCGAGATAGTGTGGGCAGAGCACAAAAGAGCTCATCGCAACGCCACCGAAAATAAAAAGCAAATCTTAGAGAAATACTACTTCCCAAAAATGAACAGCATCATCAAGAAATACGTCTCGTCCTGCGAGACGTGTAAAATTAACAAATACGATAGACATCCAAATAAACCAGAATTACAAAACACACCTATCCCATCACGTCCTTGTGAAATTATCCACGTGGACATATTTGAAATACAAGGAGAGAAATTTCTCAGCTGTATTGACAAATTTTCAAAATTTGCGAAACTCTTTCACTTGAGAAACAAGTCTACTTTGCACCTTAAGGACAAAATAGTGAAACTCCTACACTATTTTACGACCCCAGATATCCTAGTCACAGACAACGAGCGCGGTCTGATTAGTCCAATTATACAGAACCTCTTGGAATCATTAGGGGTTAGGTTGTATCGCACACCGACCCAGAGAAGCGAAGTGAATGGTCAGGTGGAAAGACTACATTCCACTTTAATCGAAATCATCAAGTGCCTAAAGGCAGATAACGCAAACCTAAAAACAAAGCAGTTAGTAACCATAGCAGTAGATCGATATAACAATTCTATCCATTCTGTTACAAACCGGAAGCCCAGCGAAATATTTTTCAACCGCGCAAGAGCTTCCAACTACCAAGAACTTCTAGAAAAAAGTAGGAAGACCAATGAATATTTGAAAACTTTGTTGACAGAAAAGCAGCAAGCCCAGATTGAACGACATAATAGGAAAAGGTCTTTACCTGAGCGTTATGACGAAAATGATGTCATATACGTGAAGGACAACCAGATCAAGGGTAAACAAAAACCCATATATAGAAAAGAAATTGTCGCAAAGGATAACAGGGTATCAGTAACCACAGTCAGTGGTAAAAAAATTCACAAAACCCACATTAAAAATGTCAAACGCAGGAACACACATCCTAGCACATAACTGAGAAAAAAAGCAAACATCGTTGCAAAAATAAAAAATATAGAGAAAAAATTACAGAAAAAGAAATGAAAAAATTATAATAACTCAAAAACAAAAACGAAAAGAAATCGAAACAAAAGGAAATGATCATTACTACAAGAGCGGGCTTGTTAGTGGGACAAATCGTGCCTTAGTAGGTTGCGACGCCATCGAATTTGACAAATGGCTACGCCACTCCCAAACTGGACTCCACGATCCCCCATAGCTGGTTCGAGAACAGTATGATCCTCTAGCCTATAAAAACATTGAAACTTAATCCTAGCGCCTAATCCGCAGGAAGAAAAAATATGAGAAATTATCCTCTTCGCCTAATCCGTTGAGTGAAAAAAAGAAAAAATTATCCTCTTCGCCTAATCCGTTGAGTGAAAGAAAAAGAAAAAATTATCCTCTTCGCCTAATCCATTGAGTGAAAAAAAGAAAAAATTATCCTCTTCGCCTAATCCGTTGAGTGAAAAAAAAAAAAAAGAAAAAATTATCCTCTTCGCCTAATCCGTTGAGTGAAAGAAAAAGAAAAAATTATCCTCTTCGCCTAATCCGTTGAGTGAAAAAAAAGAAAAAATTATCCTCTTCGCCTAATCCGTTGTGAAAGAAAAAAAAAAAATTATTCTCTTCGCTTAATCCGTTGAGTGAAAAAAAGAAAAAATTATCCTCTTCGCCTAATCCGTTGAGTGAAAAAAAAAGAAAAAATTATCCTCTTCGCCTAATCCGTTGAGTGAAAAAAAGAAAAAATAATCCTCTTCGCCTAATCCGTTGAGTGAAAAAAAAGAAAAAATTATCCTCTTCGCCTAATCCGTTGAGTGAAAAAAAAGAAAAAACTTTTTTAAATTTGCCTTTTCCTTTTTTCTTTTATTTTATTGCCAAACGAAAAAAGGGAAATGAAAAATTATAGAACAAAAAAGTATAAATAAAAACAATAAACCATTCTTTTTTATCCTTTCATATTTTTAAATTTTGTTTCCCTTTCCTCCACTAATCAAAATTACAACTTACAAATCTTTTAACCGCAATCTAGAGTCACATTTTTTGCTCACCGCACAAGAAATGGGGAATACACTTAAACAAGAAAACAAATTATTTTTTCCCATTTTAAAGACGTAATAAGGAAAAAAATAATAATTGAAGAAAAACTACCACCCTTTTATTTTTTATCCTTTTTTTTTCTCTCACAACTAATCACAATGGCAATGAAAACTATTCCTATAGATATTGTACTAAACATGTATCGAAATTTTTAATTCTAAAAACATAAATAAATAAATAAAAGCTACTAACACACTAAAAAATAATTTATCTAAGCAAGAAGACCAAAGCTATGCACAATAATAAAATGTAAAAATAAAATACCTTTCTGTAAACCTAGCACTAATAACTACATTTACAGCCCTAAAGGCAAAATTAAATTTTTCTTTTCTCACACTAGTTAGTAAAAACTACAAATCCTAACAAAATTTTTAAGTAACTTAGGAATTACTTTACTAACACACTAACAAGAATAACATCCTTGCAGATTCCCACTGCTGGCACCAGCCATCAGCGCCCTTCATATTTTCCACTATAAAGAACCCATCATAACCATCCAGGACGGAAATGGGTGGATCATTAGCGGATCATTCAAGCTGATTCACGCTATCAACCTCCAACAATATGCTACAATAACCATGCAGATGGAAGAATTGACAAGCCGGCTAATGAAGCGAACCGACGACAAGATTTTGGATCAACTCTACATTAACCAAACACTAGAGCGACTCCAGAAATTAACGGGAAACACAAGCAAAGTTAGGAAAACCCGCTCAATCGATTGGCTTGGCTCAGCATGGAAATGGTTGGCAGGGTCACCCGACGCAACCGACTGGAATAATATTCTCCGCAGCCAAAACGAAGTAATTGAGAGCAATAACCACCAATATAAAGTTAATAAGAAGCTTTTTACGGCCACCCAAGACATCGTGAAGAAAATTGACGAGGTGATGGACCGCACAAACTATGTTACAAAGGAGAACGAGGCAACAGAATTTGATCAAAATGCACTGCACAATATCCTGCTCGTTCGCGAAGAGGTCAACGAAATAGTGCGGGCATGCCAGCTGGCAAAAAGTGGTATTGTCAACACAAACTTACTTGACAATGACGAGATCAATCAGGTGCTGTCGGAAATGGAGACCCTTCCGTACGAAAATATAATCGAGGCAATTGAGTACGGTCAACCGTCAGTATATACAAATGGGACACTGCTTCTCTATGTGCTCTCAATGCCGAAGGTAACAGCCAAAAAATATAATATGCTGATCACTCGCGCCGGCATATACGGACACAAACAGCTGGACCTACCGTTTGACAGGATGCTCGTAAACCAAGAGGAAACTTACGGGTTGACGGGTAATTGTATACTAATCAGTTCATTTACATTATGCAGGTCAGACTCCTTATCAAAATTGGATGAAGATAGCTGCATACCACGATTACTAAAAGGGGGAGACGCTAGCTGCCAATTCACTAGGAGAAATGGATCGACTATAGAATTGGTAAATGACAATACGATATTCCTCTCGAATTACCAAGGCGTGATCAGGAGCAATAATTCCACAAACACCATCAACGGCACCTACGTCATCCAACTAAACAACGAAACTATCAAGATCGGTGACCAAGTTTTCTCCAGAAACCAAGCCATAACAGTGCAGGCTCTGCCTGCCATTCTTTCCAAAGTTAAAAATCATACAATGAAGATAAACCTGGAATATGTCCACGATATCACAATGGACAACGTAAGGTATCTGGGATACGTTAATGAAAAAATCAATTTGTCTATCATTACAGAAGCCCTAACAGTATGCGGAATAGTCGTGGCCGCTGCTATCCTATGGAGATGGTACACTAGAAAGCTAAACCTTCCAGAAATATTCGAACACGGGGCATATCGCACAAAGGCCAATACGATCACGAAGGACACATCTACATTTGAGCTTGATTACTCAGGAACTAGCCAACCAACAGGGAGCCTTGACCACTCCATACCTACTATAAACCTTTCACGTTTTTCGTTTGATCTGCGGGACGCAGATCTTTAAAGGGGGAGGAGTTATCACACCCATATTCCCAATACCCCCAATGGCGCACCCTTTACTCACGTTGCCGTGCATGTGAGTTTGTTGGCCAATATAGAACTTTCGCTGACGTAGTCCACGCGCAAGCGAATGGTAACACAACACGATCAACAACGCGTGAGAAATGCAGCATAGGCAATATTGACGTGCACACATAACTCATCGATTTCGAAATATTTGATGGTGGTGGGATCTGCAACGTTAACATAAGTAGCGTAGAGTTAAAGGTTTCATGGGAAGAAGTAATTATGTTTAGAGTTAGTTATGATAGTGAGTGCCACCAGTGCACAATAAATTTGTCTTGCGAATTTCAATTGAATTCTTGTGTTTGATTTAACCATTGGCGAACTGCTGGTTCGCCACAACTTTAATTTTTTAAAGTTTCCTATCCTGGGAATCGTAAGTTATATATAAGTTATCACACCCATATTCCCAATACCCCCAATGGCGCACCCTTTACTCACGTTGCCGCGCATGTGAGTTTGCTGGCCAATATAGAACTTTCGCTGACGTAGTCCACGCGCAAGCGAATGGTAACACAACACGATCAACAACGCGTGAGAAATGCAGCATAGGCAATATTGACGTGCACACATAACTCATCGATTGCGAAATATTTGATGGTGGTGGGATCTGCAACGTTAACATAAGTAGCGTAGAGTTAAAGGTTTCATGGGAAGAAGTAATTATGTTTAGAGTTAGTTATGATAGTGAGTGCCACCAGTGCACAATAAATTTGTCTTGCGAAATTCAATTGAATTCTTGTGTTTGATTTAACCATTGGCGAACTGCTGGTTCGTCACAACTTTAATTTTTTTAAAGGCTCCTATCCTGGGAACTGTAAGTGGCGCCCGAGCAATCGGTGCGAAGTGCTTGTTCTAAGTGAAAGAGGAAGTGAACTAAAACCCAGATAAAGAAAAAACTGGGTAAAAAACAATAAACAAATCTTCAACACGTTGAAAAAGTTCTAAGTGAAAAAGAGTGAACTAGCAAAGGGAAAATACAGATAAATACATTTTTTCCTTACAAAAATCTCAATAAGTTTCAACCAGAAAGTTCCAATGAGATATTGGATCTTGTGAGTATAAACTAATCCCTTCTGTATATCTATTTTCTTATTTTTTCACAGAGATAAAACTATGGACGCAGACGAGGTGAAGAAATTGCTTACGGAAAAGAATGGCGCCATTAACGCCATACTAGCCCAACTCAAAAAAATTGACCAACGACTTAAAGGTGTAGAATCAAAGAACAGCGATGAATCCTTGTCTGGATTGAGTGATAATTTGGAAAGGCTAGAAGCCCAAGTGCGGGAAGTGCGAAGGCAGTCTTCGGACACCAGGGAAGAACTAATAGTAGAGCCATTAGTGAGTCCTCGGACAGAGAGTGAACTGGCGGAGGTCGCCAAGTTACCCGACTGTGTAAAAGAATTACAGGTATTCGATGGATCACGGGAGCACTACGGCTCCTGGGTCCATAGCGTCGAACAAGTTATACGTGATTATGAAATAGTGCGGCATAAGCCAATATACACTGCTATCTTAAGGCACATTAGAGGGAAGATTAGGGGCGCGGCAGATTCTGCGCTGCTGGCGCACAATATCCTAGATTCGGACTGGAGGAGGATAAAGGAAATCCTCTCTCTGTATTACGCAGACATTAGGGACATAGAAACGTTAGAGCAACAACTGACACTAATGTCGCAAGGACGGCAAAATATGTCCGATTTTTATGCTCAAGTGCAGAAACAGCTTTCTTTAATGATAAATACAATAAAGATAGACAAATACGTACACGGAGAAACCATAGAGGCATTGGCCGAGGCTCACCGCCGAAGGGCGTTAGACGTCTTCATAAGAGGGCTAAACGGAGATCTTCCTGCCCTGCTTCTTGTCCAAAACCTGAAAACCCTACCTGAGGCATACTCTGCATGCCTCAAAATCTTGAATGTGGATCGCAGGAATGCAATCTACCGCCCAGCCGTCCACAGGGATAATAGAAATGACAATTATCAACCCTCAGCTCCAAAATTTTTTTCCCGCAATGGAAGAAATTATCCTAATTTAGACAATTCGGGCCGCAGCTGGAGAGATAACAACCAAACAGGGCAACGGCCCTCTTACCCAAGCTCAGGTCAAACGAAATTTAGCAATCAGTCCACCCCAAGTTGGTGAAACAACACGGTAGTAAGAATGGATGCCGAACTATCTTCACAGAGCCGACAAAGAGGCAACAGCACATTCTCTAGATACGACAATACAAAAAGGGGGGCAAGTTCTACAAGCTACCAAGGATATGCAAACAAAACCCCGAGTAAGCAACAGAAATTATTCCATCTGATTCCAGTAGACGAAGAAGAGAGCCCGAGCACCTCAACCAACAACAACAGCGAACAAACAACAGGCGATCAGGTAAATTTTACCATGAGAGCCTCGTGTCCGGCGTACCGTATTTAGAATACGCTACACAAGATTTGGGTATTCTAGAATTTTTAGTGGATACGGGGGCGAATAAAAATTATATAAGTGAACGAATAGCACAAAATACTTCACCGGTAGAAAAGCCGTTTCATGTAATCTCCGCTGGTGGAACTATAAAGGTGGACAGGAAAATATGTGGACACTTCTTTAAATTTGTAGGCAAAGACCTACTCACCACCTTTTTTGTTCTCCCAGGCCTCAAATCGTTCGACGGAATAATAGGCGACGATACGTTGTCAGAAATCAAGGCAGTCTTAGACCGGGAACTGAATCTTCTCATTTTAAAACCAGACATTCTGCTGCCTCTTAAACGAAAAAAAGCGCAGCAGGTGAATAGTATCAGTACAAATATCCCCCTTGATAATAATATTACCCACTTTACAAGAAATAAGCTATACCAGATACTAGAAAAATATGAAATTTTGTTCGGACCGGTCGACCGAAGCATGGAAATCTACACCAATGTCCAGGCAGAGATTAAAACTGTAACCGAGAACCCCATCTATACAAAAAGCTACCCCTACCCCGTTAATATGCGCGAGGAGGTGGAAAAGCAAATCCGGGACTTACTATCAGAAGGCATCATTCGTCCTTCCAAGAGTCCCTACAATTCACCCATATGGATCGTACCAAAGAAATCTCAATCCGATGGAGAAAAGAAATATCGAGTGGTCATTGACTTCAAGCGACTAAACGCCGTAACAATCCCCGATACGTACCCTATCCCTGATATCAATGGCACTATCGCGAGTCTTGGTATTGTGAAATTTTTCACGACACTCGACCTTACTTCGGGATTCCACCAAATCCCAATGAAGGAGAGTGACATCGCAAAAACCGCATTTTCCACAATGAATGGAAAATATGAATTTTTGCGGCTTCCTTTCGGTCTGAAAAATGCACCCTCTATCTTCCAGCGCATGATAGACGACGTGGTAAAAGAATACATAGGTCGTATTTGTTTCGTATATATCGACGACATCATAATTTTCAGCAGAGACGAAGCTACACATTTAAGGGACATCGACACTATCCTTGCCAGGCTTTTGAGGTCAACCTTAAGGTTCTTAAGGTCAACCTTGAAAAGACGCAATTTCTGAAAAGAAGTGTGGAATTTTTGGAGTACATCGTGACTCCCGAAGGAATACTCCCTGACCCAAAGATAGTCAATTCCATTAAAAACATGCTGCCTCCATCGAACCTAAAAGAACTCAAGAGCTTTCTAGGGCTAACTTCATATTATAGGAAGTTTATTCGCGATTACGCGAAGATAGCAAAGCCACTTACCAACCTTACGCGAGGGGAACATGCACAAGTAAGTCCAATCGAAAAAGGTGCCGATTACCTTGAACGATGAAGCCCAAGAAGCATTCTCAAGGAGATATTGACGACCTCCGAAGTCTTGACCTTCCCTAACTTCGATAAATCCTTCAACCTGACGACGGACGCTTCCGATTTCGCTATTGGTGCAGTACTATCACAAGACCACGATGGCAAGGACAAACCCATAGCGTTTATATCGCGGAGTTTATCCACTACGGAAGAAGCATACGCAACAAACGAAAAAGAAGTGCTTGCTATCGTATGGGCTTTGGACAACCTCCGGAACTACCTCTATGGTGCTAAAAAGATACGTATATTTACTGACCACCACCGTTAACTTTCTCTCTAAGCAATCGTAATTACAATGCCAAGCTAAAACGTTGGAAGGCTAGGATTGAGGAATACAATTACCAGATAATCTACAAACCAGGGAAATCTAACGTCGTGGCTGACGCTCTGTCTAGACTCAAAACTCAAGCAAACCCACTCACAACATCAACACCCGAAGCCGCCAGTCGGAACGCAACCACAGGATCAACAGCGAACTCTGAAAGCGAGGACGATGATACGATCCACAGTGCAGAACAGGACAATTCTGACCTCACACCGTTCGTTGAAGTGCCCCTTAACGTATTTAGGAACCTGCTTGTATTTAGGGGCAGACTAGAAATATTTGAAGAACCTCATCCAGGTTACTCGAGACACTACCTAAAGATAGAAGGTATCACTGAAGAGGAGCTTATTAGGGTACTCAAAGAGAAGCTTAGGCCGAATGTTGTCAACGGCATTAAAATGCCAGAAGGTAATATAGGGCTACTCCAAAAAGTATACCTAGAAAATTTTATGCAATATAAAATCCGTGTAACTCAGTCTATTGTAGAGGATTTGAGAGATCCTGATAGGATTTGCGAGATAGTGTGGGCAGAGCATAAAAGAGCTCATCGCAACGCCACAATACATAGGTCGCAAAGAATACATAGGTCGTATTTGTTTCGTATATATCGACGACATCATAATTTTCAGCAGAGACGAAGCTACACATTTAAGGGACATCGACACTATCCTTGCCAGGCTTTTGATTGCGGGTCTTAAGGTCAACCTTGAAAAGACGCAATTTCTGAAAAGAAGTGTGGAATTTTTGGAGTACATCGTGACTCCCGAAGGAATACTCCCTGACCCAAAGATAGTCAATTCCATTAAAAACATGCTGCCTCCATCGAACCTAAAAGAACTCAAGAGCTTTCTAGGGCTAACTTCATATTATAGGAAGTTTATTCGCGATTACGCGAAGATAGCAAAGCCACTTACCAACCTTACGCGAGGGGAACATGCACAAGTAAGGGCAATCGAAAAAGGTGCCGATTACCTTGAACGATGAAGCCCAAGAAGCATTCTCAAGGAGATATTGACGACCTCCGAAGTCTTGACCTTCCCTAACTTCGATAAATCCTTCAACCTGACGACGGACGCTTCCGATTTCGCTATTGGTGCAGTACTATCACAAGACCACGATGGCAAGGACAAACCCATAGCGTTTATATCGCGGAGTTTATCCACTACGGAAGAAGCATACGCAACAAACGAAAAAGAAGTGCTTGCTATCGTATGGGCTTTGGACAACCTCCGGAACTACCTCTATGGTGCTAAAAAGATACGTATATTTACTGACCACCACCGTTAACTTTCTCTCTAAGCAATCGTAATTACAATGCCAAGCTAAAACGTTGGAAGGCTAGGATTGAGGAATACAATTACCAGATAATCTACAAACCAGGGAAATCTAACGTCGTGGCTGACGCTCTGTCTAGACTCAAAACTCAAGCAAACCCACTCACAACATCAACACCCGAAGCCGCCAGTCGGAACGCAACCACAGGATCAACAGCGAACTCTGAAAGCGAGGACGATGATACGATCCACAGTGCAGAACAGGACAATTCTGACCTCACACCGTTCGTTGAAGTGCCCCTTAACGTATTTAGGAACCTGCTTGTATTTAGGGGCAGACTAGAAATATTTGAAGAACCTCATCCAGGTTACTCGAGACACTACCTAAAGATAGAAGGTATCACTGAAGAGGAGCTTATTAGGGTACTCAAAGAGAAGCTTAGGCCGAATGTTGTCAACGGCATTAAAATGCCAGAAGGTAATATAGGGCTACTCCAAAAAGTATACCTAGAAAATTTTATGCAATATAAAATCCGTGTAACTCAGTCTATTGTAGAGGATTTGAGAGATCCTGATAGGATTTGCGAGATAGTGTGGGCAGAGCATAAAAGAGCTCATCGCAACGCCACCGAAAATAAAAAGCAAATCTTAGAGAAATACTACTTCCCAAAAATGAACAGCATCATCAAGAAATACGTCTCGTCCTGCGAGACGTGTAAAATTAACAAATACGATAGACATCCAAATAAACCAGAATTACAAAACACACCTATCCCATCACGTCCTTGTGAAATTATTCACGTGGACATATTTGAAATACAAGGAGAGAAATTTCTCAGTTGTATTGACAAATTTTCAAAATTTGCGAAACTCTTTCACTTGAGAAACAAGTCTACTTTGCACATTAAGGACAAAATAGTGAAACTCCTACACTATTTTACGACCCCAGATATCCTAGTGACCGACAACGAGCGCGGTCTGATTAGTCCAATTATACAGAACCTCTTGGAATCATTAGGGGTTAGGTTGTATCGCACACCGACCCAGAGAAGCGAAGTGAATGGTCAGGTGGAAAGACTACATTCCACTTTAATCGAAATCATCAGGTGCCTAAAGGCAGATAACGCAAACCTAAAAACAAAGCAGTTAGTAACCATAGCAGTAGATCGATATAACAATTCTATCCATTCTGTTACAAACCGGAAGCCCAGCGAAATATTTTTCAACCGCGCAAGAGCTTCCAACTACCAAGAACTTCTAGAAAAAAGTAGGAAGACCAATGAATATTTGAAAACTTTGTTGACAGAAAAGCAGCAAGCCCAGATTGAACGACATAATAGGAAAAGGTCTTTACCTGAGCGTTATGACGAAAATGATGTCATATACGTGAAGGACAACCAGATCAAGGGTAAACAAAAACCCATATATAGAAAAGAAATTGTCGCAAAGGATAACAGGGTATCAGTAACCACAGTCAGTGGTAAAAAAATTCACAAAACCCACATTAAAAATGTCAAACGCAGGAACACACATCCTAGCACATAACTGAGAAAAAAAGCAAACATCGTTGCAAAAATAAAAAATATAGAGAAAAAATCACAGAAAAAGAAATGAAAAAATTATAATAACTCAAAAACAAAAACGAAAAGAAATCGAAACAAAAGGAAATGATCATTACTACAAGAGCGGGCTTGTTAGTGGGACAAATCGTGCCTTAGTAGGTTGTGACGCCATCGAATTTGACAAATGGCTACGCCACTCCCAAACCGGATTCCACGATCCCCCATAGCTGGTTCGAGAACAGTATGATCCTCTAGCCTATAAAAACATTGAAACTTAATCCTAGCGCCTAATCCGCAGGAAGAAAAAATATGAGAAATTATCCTCTTCGCCTAATCCGTTGAGTGAAAAAAAAGAAAAAATTATCCTCTTCGCCTAATCCGTTGCGTGAAAGAAAAAGAAAAAATTATCCTCTTCGCCTAATCCGTTGAGTGAAAAAAAGAAAAAATTATCCTCTTCGCCTAATCCGTTGAGTGAAAAAAAAAAAAAAGAAAAAACTATCCTCTTCGCCTAATCCGTTGAGTGAAAGAAAAAGAAAAAATTATCCTCTTCGCCTAATCCGTTGAGTGAAAAAAAGAAAAAATTATCCTCTTCGCTAATCCGTTGAGTGAAAAAAAAGAAAAAATTATCCTCTTCGCCCAATCCGTTGATTGAAAAAAAAGAAAAAAGAAAAAACTATCCTCTTCGCCTAATCCGTTGAGTGAAAGAAAAAGAAAAAATTATCCTCTTCGCCTAATCCGTTGAGTGAAAAAAAGAAAAAATTATCCTCTTCGCTAATCCGTTGAGTGAAAAAAAAGAAAAAATTATCCTCTTCGCCCAATCCGTTGAGTGAAAAAAAAGAAAAAACTTTTTTAAATTTGCATTTTCCTTTTCTCTTTTATTTTATTGCCAAAGGAAAAAAGGGAAATGAAAAATTATAGAACAAAAAAGTATAAATAAAAACAATAAACCATTCTTTTTTATCCTTTCATATTTTTAAATTTTGTTTCCCTTTCCCCCACTAATCAAAATTACAACTTACAAATCTTTTAACCGCAATCTAGAGTCACATTTTTTGCTCACAGCACAAGAAATGGGGAATACACTTAAACAAGAAAACAAATTATTTTTTCCCATCTTAAAGACGTAATAAGGGAAAAAATAATAGTTGAAGAAAAACTACCACCCTTTTATTTTTTATCCTTTTTTTTTTTTCTCTCTCAACTAATCACAATGGCAATGAAAACTATTCCTATAGATATTGTACTAAACATGTATCGAAATTTTTAATTCTAAAAACATAAATAAATAAATAAAAGCTACTAACACACTAAAAAATAATTTATCTAAGCAGGAAGACCAAAGCTATGCACAATAATAAAATGTTAAAATAAAATACCTTTCTGTAAACCTAGCACTAATAACTACATTTACAGCCCTAAAGGCAAAATTAAATTTTTCTTTTCTCACACTAGTTAGTAAAAACTACAAATCCTAACAAAATTTTTAAGTAACTTAGGAATTACTTTACTAACACACTAACAAGAATAACATCCTTGCAGATTCCCACTGCTGGCACCAGCCATCAGCGCCCTTCATATTTTCCACTATAAAGAACCCATCATAACCATCCAGGACGGAAATGGGTGGATCATTAGCGGATCATTCAAGCTGATTCACGCTATCAACCTCCAACAATATGCTACAATTACCATGCAGATGGAAGAATTGACAAGCCGGCTAATGAAGCGAACCGACGACAAGATTTTGGCTCAACTCTACATTAACCAAACACTAGAGCGACTCCAGGAATTAACGGGCAACACAAGCAAAGTTAGGAAAACCCGCTCAATCGATTGGCTGGGCTCAGCATGGAAATGGTTGGCAGGGTCACCCGACGCAACCGACTGGAATAATATTCTCCGCAGCCAAAACGAAGTAATTGAGAGCAATAACCACCAATATAAAGTTAATAAGAAGCTTTTTACGGCCACCCAAGACATCGTGAAGAAAATTGACGAGGTGATGGACCGCACAAACTATGTTACAAAGGAGAACGAGGCAACAGAATTTGATCAAAATGCACTGCACAATATCCTGCTCGTTCGCGAAGAGGTCAACGAAATAGTGCGGGCATGCCAGCTGGCAAAAAGTGGTATTGTCAACACAAACTTACTTGACAATGACGAGATCAATCAGGTGCTGTCGGAAATGGAGACCCTGCCGTACGAAAATATAATCGAAGCAATTGAGTACGGTCAACCGTCAGTATATACAAATGGGACACTGCTTCTCTATGTGCTCTCAATGCCGAAGGTAACAGCCAAAAAATATAATATGCTGATCACTCGCGCCGGCATATACGGACACAAACAGCTGGACCTACCGTTTGACAGGATGCTCGTAAACCAAGAGGAAACTTACGGGTTGACGGGTAATTGTATACTAAACAGTTCATCTACAGTATGCAGGTCAGACTCCTTATCAAAATTGGATGAAGATAGCTGCATACCACGATTACTAAAAGGGGAGACGCTAGCTGCCAATTCACCAGGAGAAATGGATCGACTATAGAATTGGTAAACGACAATATAATATTCCTCTCGAATTACCAAGGCGTGATCAGGAGCAATAATTTCACAAACACCATCAACGGCACCTACGTCATCCAACTAAACAACGAAACTATCAAGATCGGTGACCAAGTTTTCTCCAGCAACCAAGCCATAACAGTGCAGGCTCTGCCTGCCATCCTTTCCAAAGTTAAAAATCGTACAATGAAGATAAACCTGGAATATGTCCACGATATCACAATGGACAACGTAAACGTCGTGGTCGGAATAGTCGTGGCCGCTGCTATCCTATGGAGATGGTACACTAGAAAGCTAAACCTTCCAGAAATATTCGAACACGGGGCATATCGCACAAAGGCCAATACGATCACGAAGGACACATCTACATTTGAGCTTGATTACTCAGGAACTAGCCAACCAACAGGGAGCCTTGACCACTCCATACCTACCATAAACCTTTCACGTTTTTCGTTTGATCTGCGGGACGCAGATCTTTAAAGGGGGAGGAGTTATCACACCCATATTCCCAATACCCCCAATGGCGCACCCTTTACTCACGTTGCCGTGCATGTGAGTTTGCTGGCCAATATAGAACTTTCGCTGACGTAGTCCACGCGCAAGCGAATGGTAACACAACACGATCAACAACGCGTGAGAAATGCAGCATAGGCAATATTGACGTGCACACATAACTCATCGATTGCAAAATATTTGATGGTGGTGGGATCTGCAACGTTAACATAAGTAGCGTAGAGTTAAAGGTTTCATGGGAAGAAGTAATTATGTTTAGAGTTAGTTATGATAGTGAGTGCCACCAGTGCACAATAAATTTGTCTTGCGAAATTCAATTGAATTCTTGTGTTTGATTTAACCATTGGCGAACTGCTGGTTCGTCACAACTTTAATTTTTTAAAGGTTCCTATCCTGGGAACTGTAAGTTATATGATGGTATATATAGTATATATATATAGTATATATATATTTTTTTTACGATTTCGGCCCTATTTTAACAGCTAGAAGCCTCAAATTTCACCAAATGCTTACGTGTATAGCATATATTGATGTCCGAGAAAATCATAGATACCGGTGGTATATATAGTATATATCCCATACAACCGATTGGTCAGATAAGAAACTTTGCGCAATTTTTTCCCCATTTTAACAGCTAGAAGCTTCAAATTTCACCAAATGCTTACGTGTATAGCATATATTGTTGTCTGAAAAAATCATTGAGATCGGTGGTATATATATTATATACCCCATATAAACTCTAATTTTTGCCCCCTTTTTACGGCTAGGAGCTTCAAAATTCATCAAATTTCATCAAATAGTTACGTTTACGTCATATATTGTTGAAATACGTGATTCGTAGTCATAGTTTTTACACGCAGACCACAAAAACCTGAAACTTTGCATCCTCACACAGATTACCTACCTATTTTTTATTTTATATTTATCTTAAAAATCGTTTAGATATGTTCAAATTTCACCAAATGCTTACGTGTATAGCATATATTGTTGTCTGAGAAAATCATAGATACCGGTGGTATATATAGTATATATCCCATACAACCGATTGTTCAGATAAGAAACTTTGCGCAATTTCTTCCCCATTTTAACAGCTAGAAGCTTCAAATTTCACCAAATGCTTACGTGTATAGCATATATTGTTGTCTAAAAAAATCATTGAGATCGGTGGTATATATATTATATACCCCATATAAACTCTAATTTTTGCCCCTTTTTACGGCTAGAAGCTTCAAAATTCATCAAATTTCATCAAATAGTTACGTTTACGTCATATATTGTTGAAATACGTGATTCGTAGTCATAGTTTTTACACGCAGACCACAAAAAACCTGAAACTTTGCATCCTCACACAAAGTACCTACCTGCTTTTATACCTTTCATGAAAATGAAATGGTATATTAATATCGTCAAGAAACCGAAAATTGTAAGTCCTTAAAGGAAAATAGATAGACCCACCATTAAGTATACCGAAATAATCAGGTTGAAGAGCTGAGTTGATTTAGCCATGTCCGTCTGTCCGTCTGTCCCTCAATTTTTGAGATATCTTGATAAAATTTGGTGAGCGGGTGTATCTGGGTGTCCGATTAGACATTTGTCGGAACCGACCGGATCGGACCACTATAGCATATATCCTCCATACAACCGATTTTTCAGCAAAAGAGGATTTTTGTAATATCTTACCCAATTTAACAGATTGAAGCTTCAAACTTCACCATATACTTTCCTATATTGCACATATTGTTGCCTGAAAAAATTTATGAGATCGGTCGTATATATAGTATATATCCCCCACAACCGATTGTTCAGATAAGGAACTTTTCGTAATTACTGCCCTATTTTAAGAGCTAGAGGCTTCAAATTTCAACGAATGCTTACGTATATAGCATATATTGTTGTCTGAAAAAATCATAAAGATCGGTGGTATATATAGTATATATATGGTGGTATGTATAGTATACATATATAGTATATATATATATATATATTTTCGCAAATTTTAGCCCCATTTTAACAGCTAGAAGCTTCAAATTTCACCGAATATTTACGTATATAGCATATATTGTTGTCTGAAAAAATCATAGAGATCGGTTGTATATATAGTATATATCTCATACAACCGATTGTTCAGATAAGAAACTTTTCGCAATTTCTACCCCATTTTAACAGCTCTAAGCTTCAAATTTCACCGATTGCTTACTTATATAGCATATATTGTTGCCTGAAAAAATCATAGAGATCGGTTGTATATATAGTATATATCTCATACAACCGACTGTTCAGATGAGAAACTTTTCGCAATTTCTACACCATTTTAATAGCTATAAGCTTCAAATTTCACTGATTGCTTACGTATATAGCATATATTGTTGTCTGAAAAAATCATACAGATCGGTTGTATATATAGTATATATCTCATACAACCGATTGTTCAGATAAGAAACTTTTCGCAATTTCTACCCCATTTTAACAGTTATAAGCTTCAAATTTCACCGATTACTTACGTATATAGTATGTATTGTTGTGTCAAAAATCATAGAGATCGGTGATATATATAATATATATATGATGGTATATATAGTATATATACATATATAGTATATATATATAGTATATATATATTTTTTTACGATTTCGTCCCCATTTTAACAGCTAGAAGCTTCAAATTTCACCAAATGCTTACGTGTATAGCATATATTGATGTCTGAAAAAATCATTGAGATCGGTGGTATACATAGTATATATCTCATACAACCGATTGTTCAGATAAGAAACTTTGCGCAATTTCTGCCCCGTTTTAACAGCTAGAAGCTTAAAATTTCACAAAATGCTTGCGTATATAGCATATATTGTTGTCTGAAAAAATCATAGAGATCGGTGGTATATATATTATATACTTCATATAAACTGTCATTTTGACCCCTTTTTTACGGCTAGAAGCTTCAAAATTCATCATGTAAGCCACGCCAAGTTTTTATACACAGCCTACCGTCTGTCCTTCCGCTCGGCCCTTAACACAATAACTTGAGCAAAAATCAATATATCTTTACTAAACTTAGCCCACGTACTTATCTGAACTCACTTTATCTTGGTATAAAAAATGGCCGAAATCCGACCATAACCACGCCCACTTTATCGATATCGAAAATTACGAAAAATGAAAAAAATGCCATAATTCTATACCATATACGAAAAAAGGGATGAAACATGGTAACTGGATTGGTTTATTGACGCAAAATATAACTTTGGAAAAAACTTTGTAAAATGGGTGTGACACCTACCATATTAAGTAGAAGAAAATGAAAAAGTTCTACAAGGCGAAATCAACAGCCCTTGGAATCTTGGCAGGAATACTGTTAGTGGTATTGCATATATAAATAAATTAGCAGTTCCCGACAGATGATTTTCTGGATCACCTGGTTCACATTGTGGTCGATATCGCGAGAACGCCTTCATATATACATCTAAGGGCAACTCGCTTTTAAAACCCTCATTAATACCATTAATTAGATATCCATATCGTACAAACACATTCTAGAGTCACCCCTGGCCCACCCTAATGGCGATATCTCGAAAAGGCGTCCACCTATAGACCTAATGCCCACTCCCACTTAAAATGCTCAGTAACAGCTTTCGTTTGATACCCATATCGTACAAACATTCTAGAGTCACCCCTGGCCAACCCTAATGGCGATATCTCGAAAAGGCGTCCACCTATAGACCTAATGCCCACTCCCTCTTAAAATGCTCAGTAACACCTTTCATTTGATACCCATATAGTACAAACATTCTAGAGTCACCCTTGGTCCACCTTTATGGCGATATCTCGAAAAGGCGTCCACCTATAGACCTAATGCCCACTCCCTCTTAAAATGCTCAGTAACACCTTTCGTTTGATACCCATATCGTACAAACATTCTAGAGTCACCCCTGGCCCACCCTAATGGCGATATCTCGAAAAGGCGTCCACCTATAGACCTAATGCCCACTCCTTCTTAAAATGCTCAGTAACACCTTTCGTTTGATACCCATATCGTACAAACATTCTAGAGTCACCCCTGGCCCACCCTAATGGCGATATCTCGAAAAGGCGTCCACCTATAGACCTAATGCCCACTCTCTCTTAAAATGCTCAGTAACACCTTTCGTTTGATACCCATACCGTACAAATATTCTAGAGTCACCCCTGGCCCACCCTAATGGCGATATCTCGAAAAGGCGGCCACCTATAGACCTAATGCCCACTCCCTCTTAAAATGCTCAGTAACACCTTTCATTTGATACCCATATAGTACAAACATTCTAGAGTCACCCTTGGTCCACCTTTATGGCGATATCTCGAAAAGGCGTCCACCTATAGAACTAAGGATTACTCCCTTTTAAAATACTCATTACCATCTTTCATTTGATACCCATATCATACAAACACATTCTATAGTCACCCCTGGCCCACCCTAATGGCGACATTTTGAAAAGGCGTCCACCTATAGACCTAATGCCCACTTACTCTTAAAATGCTCAGTAACACTTTTCGTTTGATACCCATATCGTACAAACATTCTAGAGTCACCCTGGCCCACCCTAATGGCGATATCTCGAAAAGGCGTCCACCTATAGACCTAATGCCCACTCCCTCTTAAAATGCTCAGTAACACCTTTCATTTGATTCCCATATCGTACAAACACATTCTAGAAACACCTCTGGTCCACCTTTATGGCTATATCTCGAAACGGCGTCCACCTATTGAACTAGGGATCACTCCTTTTCAAAATACTCATTAACAGCTTTCATTTGATACCCATATCGTACAAACATATTCTAGAGTCACCACTGGTCCACCTTTATGGCGATTTCTCGAAAAGGCGTTCACCTATAGAACTAAGGATTACTCCGTTTTAAAATACTCATTACCACCTTTCATTTGATACCCATAACGTAAAAACATATTCTAGAGTCACCCCTGGTCCACCTTTATGGCGATTTCTCGAAAAGGCGTTCACCTATAGAACTAAGGATTACTCCCTTTTAAAATACTCATTACCACCTTTCATTTGATACCCATATCATACAAACACATTCTAGAGTCACCCCTGGCCCACCCTAATGGCGACATTTTGAAAAGGCGTCCACCTATAGACCTAATGCCCACTCCCTCTTAAAATGCTCAGTAACACTTTTCGTTTGATACCCATATCGTACAAACATTCTAGAGTCACCCCTGGCCCACCCTAATGGCGATATCTCGAAAAGGCGTCCACCTATAGACCTAATGCCCACTCCCTCTTAAAATGCTCAGTAACATCTTTCATTTGATTCCCATATCGTACAAACACATTCTAGAGACACCCCTGGTCCACCTTTATGGCGATATCTCGAAACGGCGTCCACCTCTGGAACTAGGGATCACTCCTTTTCAAAATACTCATTAACAGCTTTCATTTGATACCCATATCGTACAAACATATTCTAGAATCACCCCTGGTCCACCTTTATGGCGATTTCTCGAAAAGGCGTCCACCTATAGAACTAAGGATTACTCCCTTTTAAAATACTCATTACCACCTTTCATTTGATACCCATATCGTACAAACACATTCTAGAGTCACCCCTGGTCCACTTTAATGGCGATATCTCGAAAAGGCGTCCACTGATAGACCTAAGGCCCACTCCCTCTTAAAATGCTCAGTAACACCTTTCATTTGATACCCATATCGTACAAACAAATTCTAGAGTCAGCCCTGGTCCACCTTTATGGCGATATCCCTAAATGGCGTCCATCCATAGAAGTATGGCCTACTCTTTCTTAAAATATTCTTTAATACCTTCCATTTGATACACATGTCATACAACCACATTCCAGGGTTACCCTAGGTTCATTTTCCTACATGGTGATTTTCCTTATTTTGTCTCCATAGCTCTCAAATGAGTATGTAATTTTCGGTTACACCCGAACTTAACCTTCCTTACTTGTTTATTTTATATTTATCTTAAAAATCGTTAAGGTATGTAGATCTGTTCACTATATATTTCTTATCTTATACATCCGATTATTCGGAGATTACGAACGGGATAAAATTATTGTTCAGCCCCATTCATGAAAGGTATGAAGTCTGCGGCACAGCCGAAGACAGTCCCGTTCTTACTTGTTTATCTTAAAAATTGTTTAGATATGTTCAAATTTCACCAAATGGTTACGTGTATAGCATATACTGTTGTCTGAAAAAATCATAGAGACCGGTGGTATATATAATATATATCTCATACAACCGATTGTTGAAATAAGAAACTTTGCGCAATTTCTTCCCCATTCATGAAAATGAAATGGTATATTAATTGCGTCACGAAACCGAAAATTGTAAGTCCTTAAAGGAAAATAGATAGACCCACCATTAAGTATACCGAAATAATCAGGTTGAAGAGCTGAGTTGATTTAGCCATGTCCGTCTGTCCGTCTGTCTGTTTGTATGCAAACTAGTCCCTCAATTTTTGAGATATCTTGATAAAATTTGGTGAGCGGGTGTATTTGGGTGTCCGATTAGACATTTGTCGGAACCGACCGGATCGGACCACTATAGCATATATCCTCCATACAACCGATTTTTCAGAAAAAGAGGATTTTTGTAATATCTTACCCAATTTAACAGATTGAAGCTTCAAACTTCACCATATACTTTCGTATATTGCACATATTGTTGCCTGAAAAAATTGATGAGATCGGTCGTATATATAGTATATATCCCCCACAACCGATTGTTCAGATAAGGAACTTTTCGTAATTACTGCCCCATTTTAAGAGCTAGAGGATTCAAATTTCAACGAATGCTTAGGTATATAGCATATATTGTTGTCTGAAAATATCATAAAGATCGGTGGTATATATAGTATATATATGGTGGTATATATAGTATATATATATAGTATATATATATATATATATATATATTTTCGCAAATTTTAGCCCCATTTTAACAGCTAGAAGCTTCAAATTTCACCGAATACTTACGTATATAGCATATATTGTTGTCTGAAAAAATCATAGAGATCGGTTGTATATATAGTATATATCTCATACAACCGATTGTTCAGATAAGAAACTTTTCGCAATTTCTACCCCATTTTAACAGCTATAAGCTTCAAATTTCACCGATTGCTTACGTATACAGCGTATATTGTTGTCTGAAAAAATCATAGAGATCGGTTGTATATATAGTATATATCTCATACAACCGATTGTTCAGATAAGAAACTTTTCGCAATTTCTACCCCATTTTAACAGCTATAAGCTTCAAATTTCACCGATTGCTTACGTATATAGCATATATTGTTGTCTGAAAAAATCAAAGAGATCGGTTGTATATATAGTATATATCTCATACAACCGATTGTTCAGATAAGAAACTTTTCGCAATTGCCACCCCATTTTAACAGCTAGAAGCTTCAAATTTCACCAAATGCTTAAGTATTTAGCATGTATTGTTGTCTGAAAAAATCATAGAGATCGGTTGTATATATAGTATATATCTCATACAACCGTTTGTTCAGATAAGAAACTTTGCGCAATTTCTGCCCCGTTTTAACAGCTAGACGCTTCAAATTTCACAAAATGCTTACGTGTTTAGCATATATTGTTGTCTGAAAAAATCATAGAGATCGGTGGTATATATAGTATATACCCCATATAAACTCTAATTTTTGCCCCCTTTTTACGGCTAGAAGCTTCAAAATTCATCAAATTTCATCAAATAGTTACGTTTACGTCATATATTGTTGAAATACGTGATTCGTAGTCATAGTTTTTACACGCATACCACAAAAAACCTGAAACTTTGCATCCTCACACAAAGTACCTACCTGTTTTTATACTCAGTTGAGCAGAGCTCACAGAGTATATTAACTTTGATTGGATAACGGTTGGTTGTACAGGTATAAAGGAATCGAGATAGATATAGACTTCCATATATCAAAATCATCAGTATCGAAACAAAATTTTATTGAGCCATGTCCGTCCGTCCGTCCGTCCATCTGTCCGTTAACACGATAACTTGAGTAAATTTTGAGGTATCTTGATGAAATTTGGTGTGTAGATTCCTGGGCACTCATCTCAGATCGCTATTTAAAATGAACGATATTGGACTATAACCACGCCCACTATTTCGATATTGAAAATTTCGAAAAACCGAAAAAATGCGATAATTCATTGCCAAAGGCGGATAAAGCGATGAAACTTGGTAGATGGGTTGACATTATGACGCAGAATAGAAAATTAGTAAGATTTTGGACAATGGGCGTGGAACCGCCCACTTTTACAAGAAGGTAATTTAAAAGTTTTGCAAGCTGTAATTTGGCAGTCGTTGAAGATATCATGATGAAATTTAGCAGGAACGTTACTACTATTACTATATATGTGCTAAATAAAAATTAGACAAATTGGATGAAGACCACGCCCACTTTTTAAAAAAAAATTTTTTTTAATTCAAATTTTAACAAAAAATTTAATATCTTTACTGTATATAAGTAAATTAAGTCAAAATTCAACTCCAGTAATGATATGATGCAACAAAATACAAAAATAAAACAAAATTTCAAAATGGGCGTGGCTCCGCCCATTTTCATTTAGTTTGTCTAGAATACTTTTAATGCCATAAGTCGAACAAAAATTTACCAATCCTTCTCAAATTTGGTAGGGGCATAGATTCTATGACGGTAGCTGTTCTCTGTGAAAATGGGCGAAATCGATGGAAGCCACGCCCAGTTTTTATACACAGTCCACCGTCTGTCCTTCCGCTCGGCCGTTAACACAATAACTTGAGCAAAAATCAATATATCTTTACTAAACTTAGCCCACGTACTTATCTGAACTCACTTTATCTTGGTATAAAAAATGGCCAAAATCCGACCATAACCACGCCCACTTTATCGATATCGAAAATTACGAAAAATGAAAAAAATGCCATAATTCTATACCAAATACGAAAAAAGGGATGAAACATGGTAACTGGATTGGTTTATTGACGCAAAATATAACTTTGGAAAAAACTTTGTAAAATGGGTGTGACACCTACCATATTAAGTAGAAGAAAATGAAAAAGTTCTACAAGGCGAAATCAACAGCCCTTGGAATCTTGGCAGGAATACTGTTAGTGGTATTGCATATATAAATAAATTAGCAGTTCCCGACAGATGATTTTCTGGATCACCTGGTCCACATTGTGGTCGATATCGCGAGAACGCCTTCACATATACATCTAAGGGCAACTCGCTTTTAAAACCCTCATTAATACCTTTAATTTGATATCCATATCGTACAAACACATTCTAGAGTCACCCCTGGCCCACCCTAATGGCGATATCTTGAAAAGGCGTCCACCTATAGACCTAATGCCCACTCCCTCTTAAAATGCTCAGTAACACCTTTCGTTTGATACCCATATCGTACAAACATTCTAGAGTCACCCCTGGCCCACCCTAATGGCGATATCTCGAAAAGGCGTCCACCTATAGACCTAATGCCCACTCCCTCTTAAAATGCTCAGTAACACCTTTCATTTGATACCCATATAGTACAAACATTCTAGAGTCACCCTTGGTCCACCTTTATGGCGATATCTCGAAAAGGCGTCCACCTATAGACCTAATGCCCACTCCCTCTTAAAATGCTCAGGAACACCTTTCGTTTGATACCCATACCGTACAAACATTCTAGAGTCACCCCTGGCCCACCCTAATGGCGATATCTCGAAAACGCGTCCACCTATAGACCTAATGCCCACTCCCTCTTAAATGCTCAGTAACGCCTTTCGTTTGATACCCATACCGTACAAACATTCTAGAGTCACCCCTGGCCCACCCTAATGGCGATATCTCGAAAAGGCGGCCACCTATAGACCTAGTGCCCACTCCCTCTTAAAATGCTCAGTAACACCTTTCATTTGATACCCATATAGTACAAACATTCTAGAGTCACCCTTGGTCCACCTTTATGGCGATATCTCGAAAAGGCGTCCACCTATAGACCTAATGCCCACTCCCACTTAAAATGCTCAGTAACACCTTTCGTTTGATACCCATACCGTACAAACATTCTAGAGTCACCCCTGGCCCACCCTAATGGCGATATCTCGAAAAGGCGTCCACCTATAGACCTAATGCGCACTCTCTCTTAAAATGCTCAGTAACACCTTTCGTTTGATACCCATACCGTACAAACATTCTAGAGTCACCCCTGGCCCACCCTAATGGCGATATCTCGAAAAGGCGGCCACCTATAGACCTAATGCCCACTCCCTCTTAAAATGCTCAGTAACACCTTTCATTTGATACCCATATAGTACATACATTCTAGAGTCACCCTTGGTCCACCTTTATGGCGATATCTCGAAAAGGCGTCCACCTATAGAACTAAGGATTACTCCCTTTTAAAATATTCATTACCATCTTTCATTTGATACCCATATCATACAAACACATTCTATAGTCACCCCTGGCCCACCCTAATGGCGACATTTTGAAAAGGCGTCCACCTATAGACCTAATGCCCACTTACTCTTAAAATGCTCAGTAACACTTTTCGTTTGATACCCATATCGTACAAACATTCTAGAGTCACCCCTGGCCCACCCTAATGGCGATATCTCGAAAAGGCGTCCACCTATAGACCTAATGCCCACTCCCTCTTAAAATGCTCAGTAACACCTTTCATTTGATTCCCATATCGTACAAACACATTCTAGAAACACCTCTGGTCCACCTTTATGGCGATATCTCGAAACGGCGTCCACCTATGGAACTAGGGATCACTCCTTTTCAAAATACTCATTAACAGCTTTCATTTGATACCCATATCGTACAAACATATTCTAGAGTCACCACTGGTCCACCTTTATGGCGATTTCTCGAAAAGGCGTTCACCTATAGAACTAAGGATTACTCCCTTTTAAAATACTCATTACCACCTTTCATTTGATACCCATATCGTACAAACATATTCTAGAGTCACCCCTGGTCCACCTTTATGGCGATTTCTCGAAAAGGCGTTCACCTATAGAACTAAGGATTACTCCCTTTTAAAATACTCATTACCACCTTTCATTTGATACCCATATCATACAAACACATTCTAGAGTCACCCCTGGCCCACCCTAATGGCGACATTTTGAAAAGGCGTCCACCTATAGACCTAATGCCCACTCCCTCTTAAAATGCTCAGTAACACTTTTCGTTTGATACCCATATCGTACAAACATTATAGAGTCACCCCTGGCCCACCCTAAAGGCGATATCTCGAAAAGGCGTCCACCTATAGACCTAATGCCCACTCCCTCTTAAAATGCTCAGTAACACCTTTCATTTGATTCCCATATCGTACAAACATATTCTAGAGTCACCCCTGGTCCACCTTTATGGCGATTTCTCGAAAAGGCGTCCACCTATAGAACTAAGGATTACTCCCTTTTAAAATACTCATTACCACCTTTCATTTGATACCCATATCGTACAAACACATTCTAGAGTCACCCCTGGTCCACTTTAATGGCGATATCTCGAAAAGGCGTCCACTGATAGAACTAAGGCCCACTCCCTCTTAAAATGCTCAGTAACACCTTTCATTTGATACCCATATCGTACGAACAAATTCTAGAGTCAGCCCTGGTCCACCTTTATGGCGATATCCCTAAATGGCGTCCATCCATAGAAATATGGCCTACTCTTTCTTAAAATATTCTTTAATACCTTCCATTTGATACACATGTCATACAACCACATTCCAGGGTTACCCTAGGTTCATTTTCCTACATGGTGATATTCCTTATTTTGTCTCCATAGCTCTCAAATGAGTATGTAATTTTCGGTTACACCCGAACTTAGCCTTCCTTACTTGTTTATTTTATATTTATCTTAAAAATCGTTAAGGTATGTAGATCTGTTCACTATATATTTCTTATCTTATACATCCGATTATTCGGAGATTACGAACGGGATAAGATTATTGTTCAGCCCCATTCATGAAAGGTATGAAGTCTGCGGCACAGCCGAAGACAGTCCCGTTCTTACTTGTTTATCTTAAAAATTGTTTAGATATGTTCAAATTTCACCAAATGTTTACGTGTATAGCATATACTGTTGTCTGAAAAAATCATAGAGACCGGTGGTATATATAGTATATATCTCATACAACCGATTGTTGAAATAAGAAACTTACTTTACGTGTATAGCATATACTGTTGTCTGAAAAAATCATAGAGACCGGTGGTATATATAGTATATATCTCATACAACCGATTGTTGAAATAAGAAACTTTGCGCAATTTCTTCCCCATTCATGAAAATGAAATGGTATATTAATTGCGTCACGAAACCGAAAATTGTAAGTCCTTAAAGGAAAATAGATAGACCCACCATTAAGTATACCGAAATAATCAGGTTGAAGAGCTGAGTTGATTTAGCCATGTCCGTCTGTCCGTCTGTCTGTTTGTATGCAAACTAGTCCCTCAATTTTTGAGATATCTTGATAAAATTTGGTGAGCGGGTGTATTTGGGTGTCCGATTAGACATTTGTCGGAACCGACCGGATCGGACCACTATAGCATATATCCTCCATACAACCGATTTTTCAGAAAAAGAGGATTTTTGTAATATCTTACCCAATTTAACAGATTGAAGCTTCAAACTTCACCATATACTTTCGTATATTGCACATATTGTTGCCTGAAAAAATTGATGAGATCGGTCGTATATATAGTTTATATCCCCCACAACCGATTGTTCAGATAAGGAACTTTTCGTAATTACTGCCCCATTTTAAGAGCTAGAGGCTTCAAATTTCAACGAATGTTTAGGTATATAGCATATATTGTTGTCTGAAAATATCATAAAGATCGGTGGTATATATAGTATATATATGGTGGTATATATAGTATACATATATATATATATTTTCGCAAATTTTAGCCCCATTTTAACAGCTAGAAGCTTCAAATTTCACCGAATACTTACGTATATAGCATATATTGTTGTCTGAAAAAATCATAGAGATCGGTTGTATATATAGTATATATCTCATACAACCGATTGTTCAGATAAGAAACTTTTCGCAATTTCTACCCCATTTTAACAGCTATAAGCTTCAAATTTCACCGATTGCTTACGTATATAGCATATATTGTTGTCTGAAAAAATCATAGAGATCGGTTGTATATATAGTATATATCTCATACAACCGATTGTTCAGATAAGAAACTTTTCGCAATTTCTACCCCATTTTAACAGCTATAAGCTTCAAATTTCACCGATTGCTTACGTATATAGCATATATTGTTGTCTGAAAAAATCAAAGAGATCGGTTGTATATATAGTATATATCTCATGCAACCGATTGTTCAGATAAGAAACTTTTCGCAATTTCCACCCCATTTTAACAGCTAGAAGCTTCAAATTTCACCAAATGCTTAAGTATATAGCATATATTGTTGTCTGAAAAAATCATAAAGATCGGTTGTATATATAGTATATATCTCATACAACAGATTGTTCAGATAAGAAACTTTGCGCAATTTCTGCCCCGTTTTAACAGCTAGAAGCTTCAAATTTCACAAAACGCTTACGTATATAGCATATATTGTTGTCTGAAAAAATCATAGAGATCGGTGGTATATATATTATATACCTCATATAAACTCTCATTTTTGCCCCTTTTTTACGGCTAGAAGCTTCAACTTTCACCAAATGCTTACGTGTATAGCATATATTGTTGTTTGATAAAATCATTGAGATCGATGGTATATATAGTATATATCTCATACAACCGATTGTTCAGTTAAGAAACTTTGCGCAATTTCTGACCCTTTTTAACAGCTAGACGCTTCAAATTTCACCATATGCTTAAGTATATAGCATATATTGTTGACTGAAAAAATCATAGAGATCGGCTGTATATATAGTATATATCTCATACAACCGATTGTTCAGATAAGAAACTTTGCGCAATTTCTGCCCCGTTTTAACAGCTAGAAGCTTCAAATTTCACAAAATGCTTACGTATATAGCATATATTGTTGTCCGAAAAAATCATAGAGATCGGTGGTTTATATATTATATACTTCATATAAACTCAATTTTTGCCCCCTTTTTACGGCTAGAAGCTTCAAAATTCATCAAATTTCATCAAATAGTTACGTTTACGTCATATATTGTTGAAATACGTGATTCGCAGTCATAGTTTTTACACGCAGACCACAAAAAACCAGAAACTTTGCATCCTCACACAAAGTACCTACCTGTTTTTTATTTTATATTTATCTTAAAAATCGGTAAGGTATGCAGATCTGTTCACTATATATTTCTTATCTTATACATCCGATTATTCGGAGATTACGAACGGGATAAGATTATTGTTCAGCCCCATTCATGAAAGGTATGAAGTCTTCGGCACAGCCGAAGACAGTCCCGTTCTTACTTGTTTATTTTATATTTATCTTAAAAATTGTTTAGATATGTTCAAATTTCACCAAATGTTTACGTGTATAGCATATACTGTTGTCTGAAAAAATCATAGAGACCGGTGGTATATATAGTATATATCTCATACAACCGATTGTTGAAATAAGAAACTTTGCGCATCTTCTGCCCCATTTTAGCAGCTAGAAGCTTCAAATTTCACCAAATCCTTACGTATATAGCATATATTGTTGTCTGAAAAAATCATAGATATCGGTTGTATATGTATTATATACCCCAAATAAACTGTATTTTTTGTCCCTTTTTTACGGCTAGAAACTTCAAAATTCATCAAATTTCATCAAATAGTTACGTTTACGTCATATATTATTGAAATACGTGATTCGTAGTCATAGTTTTTACACGCAGACCACAAAAAACCTGAAACGTTGCATTTATCTTAAAAATCGTTTAGGTATGTAGATTTGTTCATTATATATTTCTTACCTTATACATCCGATTATTTGTAGATTACAAACGGCATTAGATTATTGTTCAGCCCCATTCATGAAAGGTATGAAGTATTCGGCACAGCCGAAGGTAGTCCCGTCCTTACTTGTTTATTTTATATTTATCTTAAAAATCGTTTAGGTATGTAGATCTGTTCATTATATATTTCTTATCTTATACATCCGATTATTCGGAGATTACGAACGGCATAAGATTATTGTTCAGCCCCATTCATGAAAGGTATGAAGTCTTCGGCACAGCCGAAGACAGTCCCGTCCTTACTTGTTTATCAATGCCGTTGTACAGGATTAAAATATTTTAATAAAAAATGTTACAGTGAATTAAAAGAAATTGAAATGGCTGGATAAACTTTAATCGGTTGGGAGGGGGAAGATGAAACTAGGGTAAGTAAAAGGAGTCAGGCGGAGCAGAAGGAAAAGGGGACCAGTTTAAAGGCGAAATAATCGAGCGGTCAAAGGTAGGTTGGGCTTCCTGCGAGGTGTGTGCATCTCTACAAGAAGAGCAGGTGATTGTAACATCCGCCCCGCATCAAGGTGGACAAGGGTTAAGGGCCCCGACCCTTCACACTGGGGCAATCCACCTTGATTGCGCAAAGGGGCGGATTCACACTAGGTGTACGTTACAATAATTACTCTAAATGGTTAGCAGTCCTGATAAGTTATCAAACCGAATCTCTACTTAAGGTAAATACGCAACAGCTCGAACGACTATGGAAAAATGAATCTCTTTCCACATGCCACAAGAATCCCACAGACTCAATAGAGCAGAAATATCAAAGAGGTTATTAAAGTTGCATTTCACAAATTATGAATATTTTCTTTTATTTGAAATTTTTTTTGTTCATTATATTGCGTTTACAATTATATTTCAATCAACTCATATGTGTAAAATTTTTTTATAATATTTTTATTTTCCAATCGAAGGCATAATTTGATCATATACATTTTTTAAAACAATGCGTATAATGTTTAAGTTTTACAATGCCTCCACAAAGAAGCAGTATGCAACTCAAACGGATATTGGGGCTAATTGCTGTCTCTGCAATGCAGTCATTGCCTGTAAAAAAGTAGCACAACAGGAATTATGCCGCATATTAAAAGTACTCACAAAATTTCAAGCGATTCTAGCAGAGATGAGTAAGTACATATATGTTACCTAGAGGTCAGGAAAAACTTCAAATTTTAAAAAATGGGCGTGGCACCGCCCCTTTTATGACTAAGAAATTTTCTATGTTTCGGGAGCCATAACTTGAAGGAAAATTAACGGATCGTAATAAAATTGTGTTTAGGCCACAAGCCTAAATATGGCGGTGCACCCTCGTATCGCTTTACTTTTCCTTTTCGTTATCTTTTCACCTCACATTTTTCATTTATTCCTATCGGTTTATACCGATCACCGTTTACCCCGCCGGATAATAGTTAAGCCTAGGATTCGGCGGTGATCGCGAACTAAAGTCTTTTTACCTCGGTCACTTCTTTTGCGAACGTCTAAGAAACCGCCAGTAGCCAAGCCACCGAAGGTAAGTCAATTTCCATAATACTCAAAATTATAAAATTCATTCCATACCCTTGCGTAAATTCAAATCCTTAATTGTTGTGAACTTGCTCAAACTCTGAATTTGCATTCACTTTCGTTTTAATAAATATTATTGTGTGCTTTTTATAACGAATTCGTTTGTGTATTTTCTTTTCTTCTCTCCCCACCATTATTACGAGCGCGCCCTATCTGTGGTCTTGCCGCCGTAACATTTGGTCCATCTCCCCGAAATAAAACCGAAGCGACCTAATTACGGAAATTTGCCAAATCGAAGGAAGAAAATCGAAGCACAAGTCAATTTAATTTCTTGAAAATAAAACATTGAATTCCCGAAAAAATTACAAAGTGTTAGAAGCAATACAGCAATTACATATCAAGTAACAACACCAACCCAGCGAGTAAAGAAAGAGACAAGCAGCCGTAGCAACCAACACATCATATCATAACATCAAACAGCCCACTCAACGACATCACATACAATCTCATCATCATCACAATAACATCACATCTACAGTCCACATAACATCACATCAACAGTCCACATAACATCACATCAACAGTCCACATAACATCATATCAGATCACATACGTTACCAAAACTTTGGTTTTCAGACTACAAAATTTGTGTAAGGTAGTGGTTGATTTTGGTGCACACATTTTTTTTATACGAACTAACGTATCGAGTGAATTTGTGATATCCATTTGCGAGTCAAAGCAAGTGGAAGTTCATTGTGTTACAACGCACACCTAGCGCCTTTTGATTATCGGCTAAGTCCCCCACCAGTGGTAAGACTTTTCAGACACAACTCAAGGCAGGCAGTCAGTGGATTTTTTTTTTCTCCTTTTGCAACAAAATTATCACTGCACTGTGCACACTCTGTTTCTATAGACAGTCTCTTCGGTTGTGTTGATTTTCGGCAACAATCTACATACACTCTCACTTGGTTGATGAACTTGCAAAGAAATACCACAATATTCACGCAGTCATAATATTCTGCAACCACGAAAATTTTTTCTAAAACATTTCACCTTCGTTGGGTGGCTTGTAGTCATTTTTGCTTAATTGCGACAATCAATCGCAGAATTGTTACAAATCGCTCATTTGTGAATACACTTAATTCATATTAATTCGAAGGCATTTAATATAGAATATTTTTTCACCGAATTACATACATATAATCAATTGCGTTATTTTTGAACGGAAATAAGTTTGTTAATCAGTTGCGAACTGAAATAATACCATAAAGCCAAAAATTATCACTGCGTTGGGTGGCTATTGGCTCATCACTGTGTTTCACATCTCTAAGTATACACATTAAATCCTCATCGGGATTTCTATCTGTGGTTCAAATTTCTAGAATTACACACATTAAATCCACAGGATTTCGATTTGAGTTTCAAAGCTCGAGGTTGACACACTATGTCCACATCGGGATTACATCTGCGTTTTTTAAACTTTTTTAGACACGCTAAGTTTTCAGAAAATATTTCTATCTGTGTCCAATACACCTTTTAGACACATTAAATATTTGCAGACGGCTTCTCTTCTCTGCATTGCACATCACTGTAGACACATAAAATCCTCGTCAGGATTTCTATCTGTGTTTGATATCACTTTGTACACACTAGAACCTTTCAGGATTTCTATCTGTGCTGCATATCACTACATGCACATTAAACCCTCGTCAGGATTTCTATCTATATCACTGTATACACATTAAATCCTCGTCAGGATTCCTATCTGTGCTGCATATCACTACATACACATTAAATCCTCGTCAGGATTTCTATCCGTGGCTTACATAATCCTCGTGAGAATCTCTATAAGTGGTTCATATCATTGGCCACACATTACATTCACGTCAACATTTACATCTGATTCAAATTTTTTTCTTATCACTAAATTCACATAAGATTGCTTTCTGTGTTAACACATACAATCAGATCTGAGTTTCAACCCGTGTATTTTTAAAGATTTCACTTATACAGCACAATCACAGCAGGAGTGATAGCTGGACTACGATCAAAAAAACAAAACACATTGATAATTTTTGCTGTGGTTGCATTTACACCAACACCACTAAGTCGTTTACCTCCAAGCTCGACACCTTCAAAGAAACAAAATATTCAGATTAATTAAAGCAATTGAGACATATATTAGATTGGCGGATTCCATAGTCGAGTTTGAACAAGACTTCAACTCCTCCTCGGCCGAATCACGGAACAAGCACACCCTTGCACTATTGCAAGAGGAGCTAAAGGCACTATTTAAGAAGACCAAGTCCACATATGAAGGTCTTCTCAGCAATCCTGAGCTGTCCAAAGAGGAACTCAGCTCGCTAAGAAGGAAGAATAAAAGCTGCTTCGCATGCTACCTGCAATGCATGTCTGCTGTGGCGGCTGAAGCCGAAGCTATCACCCCACAGCCGGCAAAGGATGAAGACTCTTCGCGCCGTGGACATAAAATGCGGCTTCCGCCTTGTGACACCGATGTTTTTAAAGACGACTACCTTTCCTGGCCAGCCTTTAGAGATATGTTCACGGCGATATACATCCACAATACTGATCTGAAAGATGTCGAGAAATTATATTATCTAAAACAAAAAACTTAAGGGGAGGCAAAAGAAATAGTGGGCAGGTGCTCACTAACAAACGAGGGTTTTGCAACCGCCTGGAAATATCTAAGCGACAGGTACGAAAATAAACGTATCCTCGTCAACACACAACTAAAACTTTTATTTAATCTGACGGCAGTCGAGCAGGAGTGTGGAACATCAATTAAAAAATTGCAACGTGAGATCAACAATTGCATTTCTGGGCTACAATGTCATAATATTGACATCACAAATTGGGATGCAATTATAACCTACCTATGCTCCACAAAACTCCCTGAATCTACGTTGGCTCTTTGGGAACAGACCGTAGAACGAAAAACAGATATCCCGAAATGGGAGGATATGGACAAATTCCTGTCCAATCGCTTCCAGACATTAGAGACGGCTTCTGATCTTAGGGGTAACAAAACCACAAAAGCACCCAAAAGTCAAAATTCGAACTCTGGGGAAAATTCTATAAAACTTGGGGTTTACCAAGCCAGCGTACCCAAATCAGCCTGTAAGATGTGCAACAGTACGGAGCACAAATTACGAAATTGCCAAAAATTCCGTAGGTTGTCCACGTCAGGAAAAATAGAATTTGTCAAAAACAATAGTTACTGTCTGAATTGTCTGTCGGGTGGACACACCGTGACACGATGCACTAGCCAATTCAATTACTGCACGTGCCACGCAAGGCACAACACCTTGCTCCATCTTCCGACAGCACAACCAAAGACAAATCCCCAAAGGTGGACTCAAAACACCACCGACAATACACCTTCAACCTCACAGCAGGCTAGGGCAAGGATGGAGTCTGAAAAAAGACAAGATAATGCTAATAACGTCTCTTCGTGTCATGCTAACACCACTAAAGGGCTGTTATTAGGAACAGCACGTGTTAATATACACTATAATGGAGTAAAATTTTCCGCCAGAGCGCTGATAGACTCTGGGTCCGAATGCTCTTTCATAACAGAAAGACTAAAAAAGCGAATAAACCTTCCATCCAAGCGTCTGCATGTGCAAGTGTCAGGAATAAATAATACACAATCTGCACAGGTAAAGGAATCATGTGTGATTACGTTAGGGTCGCTGACAGACCCCTTAGTGAGCATCGATAAAGTGGTCCTAGTCCTGCCTCAATTAACAGGGGACCTTCCGACTTGCCAAGTTAGCGCAACGACTCGGCAAGCGTTTCCTGATCTGATTCTGGCGGATAAAAGGTTCTTCATTAATGAACCAGTCGACCTCATACTTGGAGGCGACATTTATCCCCAGATAATACTGAACGGTATAAGGAGGAACGTTCTAAATACGCTTCTCGCCCAAGAAACCGTCTTCGGTTGGATTCTAACTGGTCGTGCAGAAGTAACTCACCCAACTAATACACGGGTATCCTTTTTTAATGAAATCAGCCTAGACAAGCAACTAACCGCTTTCTGGGAACTTGAAAACGTACCTAAGAAAAGGGCACTTAACGAAGATAATGCCTATTGCGAGGAAATTTTCAGAACTACAACAGAAAGAAACTCCGATGGCAAATATACTGTCGCCCTTCCTTTTAAACAGGATTTTCCTAACAACATCTCCTTAAGGCCTTCCCTAAACGGCGTCTGCTCCCAATTCTACCTTAATGAGACGCGCCTAGCCAAGACGCCGGCCCTACAGACAGAGTACAATAGGGTACTAGCGGAATATGAGACATTGGGGCATATGTCAAAAGTTCCAAAAATCATACCAACCCACGTGACCGATTGCTATTTCTTACCCCATCATGCGGTTATAAAAGAAGAAAGCACCACGACAAAAGTTCGTGTGGTGTTCAACGCTTCGTGTCCCACAGCCAATGGCACAAGCCTAAACGACGTACTTTATACAGGCCCAGTGCTTTAGGCCGACTTAACGATTCTACTCCTTGGATGGAGATTCTTTAAATATGTTTTTAATAGCGACATCGAAAAGATGTACCGGCAGATATGGGTAAAGCCAAACCAAACACAATTCCAGAGAATAGTTTTTCGCAACAATCCTAGTGACCCTATCAGCGTCTACGAATTAAAGACAGTCACCTTTGGAGTCAATTGTGCTCCTTATCTGGCGATAAGGACACTGCACCAACTAGCAGACGACGTTGAAACTTCATCACCAATTGCCGCAGATATCTTACGGACAGGTATGTACGTCGATGACGTTCTAGCCGGGGGACATTGCATCGAATCCACACTCAAAGCTCGCGATGAAATCACAGATGCTTTACAGTCCGCAGGTTTTTTCCTTCGCAAATGGACGTCAAATTGCTCAAGAATACTGAAAGGGATACCCAAACCTAATCTGATCAACGAAGACTTTTTGGAATTCGAGGACACGAGTACGGTCAAGACCCTAGGTATTCGATGGAACGTGCATGCGGATTTTTTTTACTTCACGGCAAAACCAATTGAAAATCGGGATATGTTAACGAAAAGGGCAATACTTTTTGCAATCGCTAAACTTTTCGATCCTCTAGGTTGGCTCGCCCCAGTCGTCATTGTTGCCAAAATCATTATGCAAAACATTTGGTTAGAAGGGACTGACTGGGACGAACCAGTGTCGGCAGGAACCCTAGACCGATGGCATAATTTTATGCAGGAATACCCCTCCATTAACGGAATTCGTATCCCACGTTGGGTGTATTTTACGCCAACCAACGACGTTGAAATGCACGGCTTTTGCGACGCCTCGGAAAAAGCTTACGCCGCGACAGTCTTTTTACGAGCAAAGATAAAGGATGAGGTCTACGTTAACTTATTAAGAGCAAAAACAAGAGTAGCACCCGTTAAAACAATTTCCTTACCCCGATTAGAGCTATGCGGTGCAGTGTTGCTGGCCGAAACCATCGAATCAGTGCGTGAAAATCTGCATTTAGAAAATTTCAATCTGGTGTGGTTTGTATGGACAGACTCCACGATTGTTTTGGCGTGGATAAGAAAACCCCCTTGTTCTTGGTCAAACTTTGTCGCTCATCGAGTAACGAAAATAGTAGAAAAGGTAGGAAACAAATCCTGACACCACGTAGAATCCGCATCCAATCCTGCAGACCTGTCTAGCCGAGGACTATCAATAGTCAATAACTCTTTGTGGTGGCAGGGACCTTCTTGGTTACAAGAAGATAAGACAGAATGGCCAATACAAGAAAAGGACTATCGGACTAACATAGAGGAGAAACGGGTGCAGGTTCATACAACTTCAAAAATAAAAGAGAAAGACGACATCCTCGAACGGGTTTCCAATTTATCCAGGGCCTTGAGGGTCATATCGTATGTTCGAAGATTTATCCAAAGAACCAATCCTAAGACAAAATCTTCCTTTAAAGCGGCATCGCACTTCATTTCACGCGATGAAATCCAGACCACGACAAGTCAGTTAATAGCTTTCTACCAACGGAGGCACTATTCGGAGGAACTTTCGAGTTTAAATTCCGGGAAGCTCATCGGTTCAAAGAGTGAAATCCTCCTTGTCGATGAAAAGGGCATATTGAGGGTGGGCGGTCGTCTTTCAGGGGCCAAGGATCTTCCCTACAGTGAACGGCACCCGATCATTCTGCCGCATGTCTTCCGGCTCACACGACTTCTTGTCCAGTTCATCCATAAAGACACCCTGCATGGGGAGAATCAACTTATGTTTCGTCGCCTACGCACACAATATTGGATCCCTAGGGTCAAAAATATGATCCGATCGGTCATACACAATTGCAAAACGTGCACAATATTCCGCAAGCGGACCCAAACCCAACTTATGGTAGATCTACCCTCAGAACGAACCACCTTTTCCCGGGCTTTCACCAATGCGGGGGTAGATTTTGCCGGACCATTTGATATCAAATCTTATAGCGGAAGAGGATGCCGCATGTCAAAGGGTTACGTCTGCCTCTTTGTTTGCTTTGCAACCAAGGCTATTCACTTGGAAGCCACTAGTGACCTCAGTACTGCCGCATTCCTGGCAGCTTTCGATAGGTTTGTCGCTCGGCGAGGATGTCCAAAGAACATCTACTCCGACAACGGAACCAACTTTGTCGGAGCCTCCAGAGCTCTCCGCTCAGAACTCAAAGCTTTCTTGGCGGACGCTCACAACCAAACTCTATCCAAGTACAGTCACCAAAACCTGACATGGCATTTCATACCACCAGGAGCTCCTCACATGGGCGGACTATGGGAGGCAGGGGTCAAAAGCTTCAAGAACCACTTCAAGAAGATCGCTTTGGGTCACAAATTTACCCTTGAAGAGTTCAGCACACTACTTTGTCGAATCGAGTCCTGTCTCAATTGCCTCCCAATGCCCCTCCTCCAACGAGCCGTATAATTTGGAGCCCCTTACTCCAGGCCATTTCCTCGTTGGAGGGCACCTGTTAGCTCCACCGGAGATCGACGTAAGCGAGAATCGCGCATCACTCGTCAATCGATGGGAAAAACTTAAGGCGCTGCATCAAACCTTCTGCAAACGGTGGAAAACGGAGTATCTCACCGAATTGCAGAAACGCGTTAAGTAGAAGCATCCACAATCAAACCTTAAACAGGGAGACCTAGTCGTCATTAAGTAGGATAATCTGCCCCCTAACGAATGGAGACTAGGTCGGATAGCCAACCTTCATTATGGCCCCGATAACCGAGTTCGAGTCGTCGAACTGGATACGGCAAGGGGACAAACCACCAGACCAATCACGAAATTGGTCCTACTACCACCATCCAGTGAGGGTGAGGGAGACTTGTAACTCCCATCCGTTATAACCACCCACATATCCCAGCTCTCGCTCACCCCGACCGAGGCCAACAAACCGATCACCCCGCTCTTCCAACCGTTATATCAACCCGCTTAACCCAACTCTCGTTCATCCCGAACGAAGCCAACAACCCACTTAAACCCGCTCTCGTACACCCGAACGAGGCCAACAGAACCCTACCGCAGATCCACTATCTGCCACAGAATACAAATACACCCCCCCCCCTTCCAAACCATCAACCTTACAAAACGAATGGAGATTGTCTTCATTATTATAGAAAATCATAACCACCCGAAGAAAAATCGTGTCGACTATTTGGCATATACAACTGCTCCCAAGCGCATGTATCCCGTATAAGGGGATATACTGCACCCTGCACCCACACGCCAAAGGTCAGACGACACGCAGGACCCGATTTGACTCAGTCACACAAAGCACAGAATACATTGGTTGTCTGCCACACCGTTGAATTAATAATTACATCAGCAGCATTTGAAGCAGTTCAACGTTGTTTCGCCTTTAAAGTAACTGATTTGAAATTAAGGTGATTTAGCTATCATTACTACCTACTTACCATCATAAATTAATTCCAATCAACGGGTTCGCTGTCCAATACAGGCTGTATAGTTTTACCACCGAAGATTTGACCCCATCCAAGTAAACGCCAATGCTTCTCCACACGACGACTTAAAGCAACTTTCTCGACTTTCTCAGTGCATACTGGTGTAGTGAGCACAATTTTAGCTAAATCACCCCTTGTAGCCGATATCCGACCACCTGTGCTCAACGAACCAATATTTACTAATAAAATTTCATTTCTTTGCATTTTCTCACCCAATAATCGTCGCAAGAGGTAGTATGAAATTTCCAATTCAATGTACCTATCAGGCAAATTGCCAACGGCACCCAGCACCTGCCCAACAAGACGGTCAGCATGACATAATGCCGGATCTATTTTCGTACCGACACCAATCAAACCACCGGCCACTGCATATTGTAACTCATTTTGCTCAGCATACAATGAGACGATACGCGAAAAAAATGGTCTACAAGTAACCACACCAGGTTCAATTTCTTGTCCAACCTTGAGAACACCACATAAAATGGAACCACCAGCTACGACACAATGTGATTTCAAAGCGCCTCCACGATTAATCGTTATACGTTCATTTGACGTAAACGAGCCTGGATGTGAGGTGAACGCTTTAAAATACATCGATATTGTATTTTAGCTGAGCTGAAATTGGTATAACTGGTGCCCCTTCTTCGTATTGCTGTTGTTGTTGTTGTTGTTGTAGCGATAAGGTTGCTCCCCGAAGGGTTTGGGGAGTGTTATCGATGTGATGGTCCTTTGCCGGATACAGATCCGGTACGCTCTGGTAACACAGCACCATTAAGGTGCTAGCCCGACCATCTTGGGAACGATTTATATGACCACGTTAAACCTTCAGGCCATCCCTCCCTCCCTACCCCAAACTTCCATGAGGAGTTTGGGGTCGCCAGAGCCTCGTCTGTTAGTGAAACAGGATTCGCCGCGGATAGGTGAGGTTGACAATGGGGTTTGGAGAAGCTATATATTGCGCTGGCAACCTGAAGGGTTGCACTACACAACCCCTTGAATCTGGTATTTTAGTCGCCTCTTACGACAGGCATACCTACCGCGGGTATATTCTGACCCCCTAACCCGCTGGGGATTATTGCTCTTTAGCTTGGCTATCTTTTACCAAATCAATTTTATTTTGCAAAACTAAGATTTGTTTGAGCCTCATCATCTCAGTAGCAGCCAGATGCTCAGAAGTTTGAGGTTGAGGGCAGGATTCGCTACCAGCAATTAACAATATTGCAGCATCCATAACAGCAGCACCGTTCAACATTGTAGCCATAAGAATGTCGTGACCAGGGCAATCTACGAAGCTTACATGACGTACCAACTTGAAGCGATCCGAACGTGAAGGACGTGTACAAGGAAAGCTATCATCTTTGCTGGAGTTCTTAATTTAGATAAAGAATTTAAATCATAGTTTATGCTTTACTTAAATTATGGAACTTTGCGCCCATTGCGATACCTCAGTTGGCAGCGCTTGATATTTATGTATTGCATCATTTACTTGTCCGTAAGTTAGCGCTAGATGATGCATTTCGAAATATTTTTGTACTTTACCAATTACGCTAGAAATCGGTTGTATTACTTCCATGTGACGCAAACGTTCAAACGCCTTCAGCGAGACAGCACGTTCAATACCTTGCATAGTGGTTGAGACCTTTGCAAACGTAGCAAATCTTGCAAACACTATTTCAAAATTGAAAGGGTCACGATCATAGATTTCGGAATGGTGGTTTATAGCAATAATAAGACATATTTCGAGTACGGACAAGCCACAGAGTAGCTCAACTCTTGAATCAATTGTGTCGGTAGCAACCACTTCAGTAATCTGCTCTGATGTGATATGTGGCTGCGTATCCGGATCCAATTGAGCCACTAAGCGAAATAAGAAAATTTTTAAAAATTATTCGCTCTTGTCCATTTCGTATAATGTACGCAGAGGAATCAGCTACCGAATCGTCATTATCAATTAAACCGGCTATGTGATTATTCCATGAGTCGACATATTTTCTATTAAAATTATATTTGGATGAATTAAAATGTTGGCGGTGAATTGTTAACCCAGCCGAATTAAACATTTTTAAATGAGATACATGCTCCGCTATTGGCTTCAATTTTTTTTCATGACGTATGCTTAATAATTCGAAAAGATCCACCTACTTTTCAAATGTACTAGCTGAGGGAAAAAGGAAGATTTGTCTATTAGAAAATCTAGATTTGACACGTTTTTCCAGTCGCTCAATAACATCTAAGCGGCAAGTTGCTCCTCTTACACATATTGGCGGTTCTGCTGATTGTGACACGTCGAACAAATTGTATAGCAATGTTTGATTGTGGTGCGCACAAAAGAGATCGAACTCTTCCAATATGAATATAGCGCTTTTTGAGCGTTTATCTCCCGATTCTAAACATGCCAAAAGAAAAGCTGAATTTTCAGCGAACGAACCAAAAGCTTTACCAATTGCAGAATTTTCTAATGCATTTGTATATTAATTGATTTCAATGCCAGCTTATCGTCTGTATGCAGGTTGCAATTCAAGTGCACCAGAATTGTATTTTGTTGAAAATCGGACAAAGCAACAAGGTCAGCAAGCACTGCATTTATTAATGTAGTCTTTCCAGAACCCTGCGGCCCAATGAGTAACAGCGAATTTAATTCACCCAACTCTGCAGTGCGTTGTAGTTGTGGCATGGCGAAATCATACCATTTGGTATTTACCATCCTCTAGAAAATCCATTTTTTCACTCAGGTGGTGCCAGTAAACCACCCAAGTTGTAGCAGGGTACCTGAAAATAAAGAGTAAATAAAAAGAAAAAGAGATTGAATAATTTTTGCAAAATTACAAAACGGGAACGATACCAGTATACTTACCCAGCACAAATTTTCTTCATAGTGAAAATTCATTCGAAATGTCTCTATACTCATTTCCATGAATGAATGAAATTTTGAATGAAAGAATCAAGGTTGCCACTCGATGACATTTGCTTTTGTCTTTTCTTACGCCGTAAACACATTGCGCGCGACCCCATGGGATCACAAGTCGGATCCGCGGGATCCAACAAACTCGAATGTTAGTACCCGAACAACTTTACCTTTTTCCGACAAATGAAAATTTTGTTTTAGTCTGACAATTTGGTGCATAAAAACACACTAAAAACCAACTTTCTTGTGAAAAAAAGAGGGGGGGGGGGGGAGCCACTCGAGACCGAAATAATTTTCGCGGTTTAATTGCATTGTTTTCCCTGTTAAAAAGGTTAGGGCAAAATTAAAATGTAAAACATAAACAAAAACATGTCACACTCAAGAGTGGTCTCGCTTTCACGATAGAAATTGTTTTTGTGTATTGAAGTCCCGATAAAGTTTCGTCAGTCCTTTTTAGCTTAAACTCCAAGCAAGAATAAAGTAGTGTCACATATGCTTTCGATAATACAAACAAGGGAGAAATTAAAATTTGTAGTAAAGGCTATAAAATTTATGTCGCGTCAAAACTCAGACGCGAGTTTTCCCTAAATACTTTCATGACATGACCATTATGTATAGTCCCGCTGCCAAATTGGCAGCACCGCACAGCTGTCTGCCTCCAATGAGTGGAGGGGTTACCAGCTGACAGCTCTACAAATTGCCACACTCGATAGTGTAGGCTATTCCCGCCAGGGTTGTGTTGAAATCAACAAACACACCACAATTTGTGATTCTCACACAACATGGCCCAAATCAACAAAAAGAGTGTTCCCAGACAGCGAATAAGGGCCTCTTTACATCTGTCGCACATTTTATCTGCACGACGTCATTTGACTAGTCATTTTACAGTCATTCATAGGTTATATTCATAGTCACATTTGCATGGGCGTGGGTAAGTTTTGTGACCAAATTTTGTAGGGCAATTACAAGGAGCCGTGACAACACACGGGTTTACCGTGATATACCGTATATTATCGCGTATTGCCTGCCTTAGTCAAACGGCAAAAAATATAGTTTGTCCTAAGTCTATATTTAATAATTCTTAATTTCACTCCTTGATTGTTTCAACATCAGAACTTTCATTCTGATGAAAATATTTTCAAAATTAAAGATACCTTTAGGCGTATCTCAATGCAATTTTACCAAACCTAACAGTGGTTTCAACCACTACACGTCATTATGTCGGCAGACTAACTTAATCAGATTACTCATCCCGAGTACGCCAACCACAAGCTCAGCCTATTAAGCTCCTTGTCTCCGTTCATAAGCCATCCAACCCAAGGGCATCTACGAATGTTCTATTAACAATTTGATATTCCAGAATGACTGGATTGTCCCATAAACGCGCCAAGACGGAGGCACGCGGCAGCACATTCAGCGTCCCATGCCGGCTATGTGAAAAATCGCACAGCATAAGGCTCTGCCCGATTTACCGGGGCATGACGAACATGGATCGACTAAAGACGATTATAGATTTGAGATATTGCAGAAATTGCTTATCGCCATTCCACCAACGAAAGACATGTCCCAGCGAAGATCGCTGTCATCGGTGCAACGAGCAGCACCACACGTCAACACACCTCGACGACGTTCCACCACCGTCCCACGAGAGTGATGGTGAAGAGAGCTCCAACGGAGCCCTATCAATCCACTTCACGGAACAAACCCTGTGGTAGGAAGCGGACGTCGCCGAGGAAGAGATCCAACGACGGGAAGATCCTACTGCAATACTAGCCACGACACCACCGGGCGGTTCAGGACCACAACGTTTCCGACCGCTCCTACGACACGAGAAGCCTTCAAACGTACAACGCGGGGATGGCGGGGAGACACGTCCTTTCCCCCCATCGCACCGCTCTACCGGGGGGCGCCGTGGCGACGCGGAACCGCGTCCGTCCCGCTCCTCACGACGCTCAATTGGTAGGGCGGCCCCGTATAACGCTCGTGGCCATGTAACCACGCTCGCGCGCCAACCAACAACGCCAGCCGGCTTCAGAACCGGACACCTCCGGGAGACGCCTCTAGCAACGACCATTACACGGCAATTGTAGCCATAGCTCCAACGGCGGTCGTTCGGATAGCAGCAGGAGGGAAGCTCCACGCAGTACGCGCCCTTATCGATCCGTGCGCTCCGAACTCCATCATCGATGCCAACCTCGCAAAGGACCTCGGGTTAGAGCGTACCGGCACATCCTATCACGTGAAGTGTACGCTTGTTCTACGAGGGAAATACGGGGTAACGGGAGCAGTGACGACCCAGGCCACAGTGGTGTCACGATATTCACGGCTTAGTCCTACAGCAACACTGGATCCATCGGTAGCCACGCCATTCCAATTTATGAAGCTGGCGGATCCAGCTTTCCACCGGTTCCATACGCATTTACTGCAGGGTCTAAATTTAAGTTGAGATTCGTTAATTTTAAGTTGAGATTCGTTCTCGCGAGCCCTTTGGGACTTGGTTGTTGGGGCGCTACGGTCGTTTCGAAGTTGCTCGCCGCAAGGGGGCCGCCGTAACAAATTGGGTACACAAACTTTCCCTATAGCAGGAAATATTTCTAGAAATAATGGTCGAGATCGGTTAAAGACCTCGCCCACTTTTATATAAAAACTTTTTAAAAGGGTCGTAGACGAAAATAATAAGCTATATCTTAGCGAAAAAAAGCTTTGCATCAATAGAATTTAACTTTCTAAATTGATTTATAACATTGAATTGGAAAGCACGAAAATATTTGAAAATGGTTGTGGCACCGCTCCTTTTTTGTCTAAACAATTTTCAATGTTTCGGGAGCCATAACTAAAAGAAAAATTTACATATCATAACAAAATTTGGTACACATATTTTCCATATAGCAGGAAATATTTCAAGTAAAAATGGATAAGATTGGTTAAGGACCACGCGTACTTTTATATAAATGAGTTTAAAAAGGATCGTAGGCAAAAATAATAAGTTAAATACTAGCGAAAAATAGCTTTGTACCAATCATATTTTGTGCCATTATAACCAAAAATGGAAAAAATTCAAATCTTTAAAAATTGGCGTGGCACTGCCCCTTTCTTACAATGCATTTCCCAACGTTTCTGGAGCCATAACTCGACAAAAATTTGGTGCACATGTATGCCTTTTAACAGGAAATAAATTTCAGTAAAAATGGATGGATTTTTAAAAGTGCGTAGATGCAGATAATAAGCTATTTCTAGTAAAAGTTGGAAAATTTCGTTAATAACCCTGCCCTTATTTTTGTAATTATTTGTTCCATCCTAAATCCCCTGCTCAAGCAAAATGATTTATTGAAAGTAGTAGCATCCTATATTTATGTCCCCACCAATATGATAAGTATCAAACGCCTATATTGTATAAGCACATTATATGGTATAAATTTAGGCCAATATCCCCAAACCTAAGTGGGTTTTTGAAATAATAACCCTCCCATATTGATACCTTCCACATACTATCCACATTGTCACCTTAACCTACAACACATTTTTCGAAACTGTGTTTTTCAGAGATTTGATATGGGTGCTATTTAAAGACAAAATATATATAAAAGCTTCATAAAAAACCTTTAATTGCCAACTAAAGAAAGTTTGAGAGTTAGAAATGAGTTGCCTAAAAACTATGCTCATTTAAAAATTCAAAATTTTATTGATATTGAACAATGAATTTATATTATACTATATTAAAATGGAAAAAAGTCGAACCGAAGAAGTGCGATAATTCATTACCAAAGACGGATACAGCGATGATACTTGGTAGCTGGTTTGACCTTATGACGCAGAATAGAAAACAAGTAAAATTTTGGACAATGGGCATGGCGCCGCCCACTTTTAAAAGAAGGTAATTTAAAATTTTGCAAGCTGTAATTTGGCAGCTGAGTATGTCATGTTCGGTTACACCCGAACTTAGCCTTCCTTACTTGCTTCTTTTATGTGAGATTTTTTTTGTTCATTATATTGCGTTTGCAATGATATTTCAATCAAGTCATAGGTGTAAAATTTTTTTATAATATTTTTATTTTCCAATCGAAGGCATAATTTGAACATATCAATTTTTTAAAACAACGCGTTTAATGTTTAATTTTTATAATGCGTCCAGAAAGCAGTAGTATGCAACAAAAACGAATATTGGGGCTAATTGCCGTCTGTGCAATGTAGACATTGCCTGTAAAAGAGGTAGCACAACAGGAAATATGCGGCATATTCAAAGTATTCACAAAATTTCAAGCGATTCCAGCCGAGATGAGTAAATACATATATGTGACCTGGAAAAATGAATGGGACCTATTGTGCGAAAATATCGTTCTTCACTTTTTGAGTGATTATTAAAGGAAATTTAACGCTCTTTCCTATGGAATAAACCGTAGTTTTCTATCTTTCTTAGTTTTTTTACAAATCACATTTAAAGCCAAATCGGACCACAAATACGATTTTTTGAAATATTTCGATCCATGCGCCGCCTATCGGAGTTTTTTTATACGCAGAGCTCACAGAGTATATTAACTTTGTTCGCATAACGGTTATCCGTAACGGCATAAACTAATCGAAATAGATATAGATTTTTATATATCAAAATGATCTGGGCGAAAAAAGAAATTCATTTAGCCATGTCCGTCCGTCCGTCCGTCCACCTGTAAACACGATAACTTGAGTTTAAAATGAATGAAATCGGACAACAACCACGCCCACTTTTTCGATATCGAAAATTTCGAAAAACCGAAAAAGTGCGAGAATTCATTACCAAAGACGGATAAAGCGATGAAACTTGGTAGGTGCGTTGACCTTATGACGCAAAATAGAAAATTAGTAAAATTTTGGACAATGGGCGTGGCACCGCCCACTTTTAGAAGAAGGTAATTTAAATGTTTTGCAAGCTGTAATTTGGCAGTCGTTGAAGATATCATGATGAAATTTAGCAGGCACGTTACCGCTGTTACTATATATGTGCTAAATAAAAATTAGCAAAATCGGATGACGAACACGCCCACTTTAAAAAAAAAAAATTTTTAAAGTCAAATTTTAACAAAAGATTTAAATTATGTCAACAGTCAACCCCAGTAATGATATGGTGCAACAAAATACAAAAATAAAAGAAAATTTCAAAATGGGCGTGGCTCCGCCCTTTTTCATTCAATTCGTCTAGAATACTTTTAATGCCATAAGTCGAACAAAAATTTACCAATCCTTGTGAAATTTGTAGATTCTACGACGATAACTTTTTTCTGTGAAAATGGGTTAAATCGATAACTTGAGAAAAATACGATATATCTTTACTAAACTTAGTTCACGTAATTATTTGAACTCACTTTATCTTGGTATAAAAAATGGCCGAAATCCGACTATGACCACGCCCACTTTTCCGATATCGAAAACTAAGGAAAATGAAAAAAAATCCATAATTTTATACCAAATATGAAAAAAGAGATGAAACATGGTAATTGGATTCGTTTGTTGACGATTGTGAAAAGGGTGTGAAACCTACCATATTAAGTAGAAGAAAATGGAACGCAGGCGAAATCAAAAGCCCTTGGAATCTTGGCCGGAATACTGTTCGTGGTATTACATATATAAATAATTAGCGGTACCCGACAGATGATGTTCTGGGTCACCCTGGTACACATCTCCTTCGATATCTCGAAAACGCCTTCACATATACAACTAAGGACCACTCCCTTTTAAAACCCTCATTAATACCTTTAATTTGATACCCATGTCGTACAAACGCATCCAAGTCACCCCTGGTCCACCTTTATGGCGATATATCGAAAAGGCGTCCACCTATAGAACTAGGGTCCACTCCCTTTTAAAATACCCATTAACACCTTTGGTTTGATACCCATATCGGACAAACATATTCTAGAGTCACCCCTGGTCCACTTTTATGGCGATATCTCGAAAAGGCGTCCACCTATAGAACTAAGACCCACTCCCTTTTAAAATACTCATTAACACCTTTCATTTGATACCCATATCGTACAAACGCATCCAAGTCACCCCTGGTCCACCTTTATGGCGATATATCGAAAAGGCGTCCACCTATAGAACTAGGGTCCACTCCCTTTTAAAATACCCATTAACACCTTTGGTTTGATACCCATATCGGACAAACACATTCTAGAGTGACCTCTGGTACACCTTTATGGTAATATCCCGAAATGGCGTCCACCTATAGAACTATGGCCCACTCTCTTTTAATACCTTCCATTTGAAACCCATGTCATACAAAGACATTCCAGGGTTACCCTAGTTTCATTTTGCTAAATGGTCATTTTCCCTTATTTTGTCTCCAAAGCTCTCAGCTGAGTATGTAATGTTCGGTTACACCCGAACTTAGCCTTCGTTACTTGTTTCTTATTATTGCATTTTCATCGGGTTCTGGATAATAATCAAAATTTCAAGCTTGTAGCTTATCGGGAAGTTACTTAAATTTTAATTACCAAATTTGTTCACAACGGCCGGCCGATACACAGAGTCAAGCTAAACAAAAACTTTAAACGAGTTTTTCTCGAAAACTTGTATTCGCGCAATAGGTCCCTTTCATGATTCCAGGTCACATATACATAGATATGTTTATTATAACTAGCCACAAATCGAACATCCAAGCAATGCCTTACAACAAAACACATTCCCAATAAAAAAATGGAGCATAAACAAAGTGCAGTTGGCTCGAGCACAGGATTTCAAAAATTCATGGAAGTCGTGGTGCCCGGCTAATACTGCTTAAAAGGCTAAGCCATTAAGAAAAGAGTATAATGTTTATACCATTCTGTTAAGAGTAGGTTAAAAGAGACGTTTATCGGTAACAAAATATTCTCATATGTATTTAATTACCGAGACTTGGTCTTATTTATTTATACAATGATTTTTTGGTAACTTTTATAGCCTTATGCCTTTACGTTATGTTAATAATAATGAGCTTAAAGGCCGTGGTTAAATAAAACACAATGTTTAAAATTTCATTGGTTTTTTTAATTTGTCAATATTTCGGCTTCAGTCTGAAGCCATCTTCAGGACTGTAAGTAAACACAAATGTATAAAAAGGGGGCATTCATTTCAGATACATGGTCATTAAAATTTACGTTATGCAACTAGGTATACATATAAACGAGACACAACTTACACTTGTGGTTATTCTTTATCGACTGATCATATGTTCGGAAAACAAAAGTAAAATAAACATCAAAAATGTATACAATTTTAAAGTACAGTAAGTGTAAACTTAAATATGCACAAACAAATATATAGGGATACAAACAATAGATCAACGAATATGTCGTCATCCAACATTATGATTTGTTGATCCCAAGTATGCTGCTAGCGGAATAATTTCTGTACGCTGCTTTCTTTCATGTGCGCCGTGAGACTTGCATTTTGTGTTGTTGCTTAAGCAATAAATTGCGATATGCATATGCGCATTGGTCTGTGTTACTTTTAAAATTAATTCTCTTATCATTAGGCGTGTATATAATGTGGAGCATTTCCATGGTGAAGCGCTTATTATATTGTTTCTCTATGTCCAATATAGTAACATTCTGGAAATCGGGATAGTGGCCCGTTTCCTTACAGTGGGCCGTTAAGGCCTTTTTATTTTCCGAAGCGTTGTTTCTAAGTTTAATATTGGACTTATGGCCGGAAATCCTTGTCTTTAATTTTAATTTTGTTGTCCCCACATATACCTTCTCGCATAAGTGAGACCCGTCACCGTTGCATGGGATTCTGTATATTAGGTTGGATTTCTTATCCTTTGGAATTCTGTCCTTTGTATTACTGTAAATTTGTTTCAATGTATTGTTGTATGTGAACGCTATTTTGACCTTTTCTTTGTCATATAAATCCGATCTCTTGATCCTCTCTGCTATTCTTGGGACATAGGTTATCGCTTTGTATATTTTGTTATTTGCTTCTTCAGGTTTACGTTCATTACGTGCTCTGGTATAGAAATTTCGGACCAGTTTATTGACCAAGCTACTTGGAAACTCATTATCCTCTAGAGTTTTTTTGATGATCGTGATATTCTTCTTGTGGTACATTCTGTCGCTTATTGTAAGTACCCGTCTTATGAAGCTTTTGGCGGTATTTATTATTGTACTTTTTTCGTGTTTTGAATAATATTTAATTAGTCTTCCCGAAGCTGTGGGTTTTCTGTACCAGTCAATATATAATTTGTTGTTTCTCCTATTGATTAACGTGTCCAAGTACGGTAGTTGACCATCTTTCTCAACCTCTATTGTAAATTTAATGTTTCTGCTGTAGCTGTTGAGTTCAGTGAGAATGTTTCCAATTTGTTCAGTTTTTACAATGGCAAATAAGTCATCTACATACTTTGTAAGTAGGCGTGGTTTGCTAGTAGTTTCATTTTCGAATCTTGTTAGCAGCTCCTCCATGACAATGTCAGCTATGACTGGGGAGGCTGGTGAGCCCATGGGCATTCCTGTACGTTGTTCGTATATTTTTTCATTGTGTTTAAAATATCGATTCTCTTTTATGCAAAATTTCACCATTGTGATAAATAGTTCCCTTGTTAAGGATGTATATTCTTTTATGTTTTCCCACTTTGCGGATATGATTTCAATGGCTAAATCAACCGGAATGCTTGGGAACAAGGAGACTACGTCCAAGGAAACAAGGCTTTCATCATCATAAATATATGTGCCATTGACCTTACTTTTAAATTCTGTTGAGTCATCGACATTATATTTAGAAGAACAAGTGATATTTTTGAGTATTCTCACGACATATTTACAGAGGTTGTATGACTTATGGCATTAAAAGTATTCTAGACGAATTAAATGAAAAAGTTCGGAGCCACGCCCATTTTCAAATTTTCTTTTATTTTTGTATTTTGTTGCACCATATCATTACTGGAGTTGGATGTTGACATAATTTACTTATATACTGTAAAGATATTAAATTTTTTGTTAAAATTTGACTTAAAATTTTTTTTTTTTAAGTGGGCGTGTTCGTCATCCGATTTTGCAAAATTTTTTTTAGCACACATATAGTAATAGCTGTAACGTGCGTGCCGAATTTCATAATGATATCTTCAACGACTGCCAAATTACAGCTTGCAAAGCTTTTAAATTACCTTCCTTTAAAAGTGGGCGGTGCTACGCCCATTGTCCAAAATTTTACTAATTTTCTATTTTGCGTCATAAGGACAGCGCACCTACCAAGTTTCATCGCTTTATCCAGCAAAAAAATCGCCGCTAGGTGGCGCAAGGATCGAGATATTCGCAAAATTCGCATTTGTGGTCCGATTTGGCTCATATTTGGAACACAAAATACATGCAAGAATAGAAATCGACCTGTGAAAAAAGTCGCCGCTAGGTGGCGCATGGATCGAGATATTCGCAAAATTCGCATTTGTGGTCCGATTTTGCTCATATTTGGAACACATAATACATGCAAGAATAAAAAGCGACTTATGAAAAAAAATCGCCGCTGTGGCGCAAGGATCGAGATATTCGCAAAATTCGCATTTGTGGTCCGATTTGGCTCATATTTGCAACACATAATACATGCAAGAATAGAAATCGACCTGTGAAAAAAATCGCCGCTAGGGGGCGCAAGGATCGAGATATTCACAAAAATCGTGTTTGCGGTCCGACTTGGCTCATGCTTTTTTTTCGATACTGATGATTTTGACGTTTTCGTCGGCAACCATGTTTGAGTGAAATTTTGTTTTAAATTGATCTCGCAAATAATTCGCAAATTTGATCATTTCTGTAGAGAATTTAAGAAAAACTTTAAAAAATTATAAAAATACTAGCAACTCCCAAAGCATGGAGCACGGAGTGCAGCTGAAGTTCATTAATCGTAATCAGTGAAAATCATAAGTCTATTTGTGATAATACAATAAAAACAGAGGTGATAATACAACAACAGCAGATAATGCTTATGCCTGATCACATTTGAAAAGTAACGTTGATAAACTTAAATAAAAACCTACCAACAACAACAGTTGAAAATCTCCTTGTGGTCCTTTCTGTGCTGAATGCTTTCAGTAATTAATGTTCGCAATCGCGCCATCTATCGCTAGATAGCCTAAAATATCATATCATCTACATTTGTGCTGCCACCTATTTCTAACTCAACTATTTTTCGGAGCATTTTTTTGAAACACCATGTTTAAATTTTCTGGAAAGCGTCGTGGTGAGACTTTGGGCAACGAAGCTGAAATAATTAACTTAAATTAAATTAAATCCTCGTCTAAGCGATTAATTTCCTAACCTCATCCGTACAATAGAGCAACGACTGATCTATATATATAAAATTCAAATTATGTATGTAGGTTTAGATCAGGATGCGTCCTAAACGGATCGACCGATCACAACCGAATTTGCACAACCCATTAGAAATCTTCCAGGGATGGTCATAGGCTAAAAATAATTTCAATATATAAGAGGGGCGTAGCGCCTTCCATACAAATGGAATCTTTGGTACTGCATAACTCTGAAGATATTAATGCTAGAACATTGAAATTCAGTTTTATGAGGCCAATCCCTAACACCACCAAGAAAATGTGGGGTGAGAGAGAAGGGGGTGTGGCACCCCCCGTACAAATGGAATATATCATACTGCATATCTATGGATGTAGTAATGGTAAGATAGTGAAAATTGGTAAGCAGCTATATAACGAGTCCTAAAACCTCCAGTAAAATGTGGAATTGGGGAAAATGCGGCGTGGCACCTTCCTTGCAAATGAGATTTTTTTAGAACTATGGCTGCCGTACAAACTTTGGTTATTTTAATAGCTAAAGTTTGACTACAGAGTTGAGTTTGGCTGTTATCCCTTTTGAACATTTAGAAATCTGCCCCCGTTAAAAATTTTTGTTAACTTCAGTCTGTCTACACCTTCTATCTATCTATATATATAAAACTCAAATTATGTATGTATGTAGGTATAGACCGGGTTGCATCCTTAAGGGATCGACCGATCACGACCAAATTTGCCTAACCCACTATAAACCTTCCAAGGATGGTCATAGGCTATAAAAGGGGCGTGGCAGCTCCCATACAAATGGAATCTTGGGTACTGCATAACTCTGAAGGTATTCATGCTAATTTTTCTTCGAGTTATGGTTCCCGAAACATAGAAAACTGCTTAGTGGTAAAAGGAGCGGCACCACACACACTTTAAAAAATTTTAATTTTTTCCTATTTCTTGTTATAATTCCACTTGGGAAAGGAAATACTAAAGCCCTTTTTTGCAAAGATATAGTTTATTTTATTCGCCCACGGCCCTATAAAAAATCTTTAATATACAAGTGAGCGTGGTCCTTAACCGATTTCGTTTATTTTTCTTCGAAGCATTTTTATAGTACAATCAATCTCTCTGCCGAATTAAGTTATGATAGGTTTAACTGTTTTTGAAATATGATTAATAATATGTTTTGCGTCATAAAGCCAATGCACCTACCAAATTTCAGTACTTTAACGGTATTCGTTTTCGAATTATATAATTTTTCCATTTTATAAATTTTCGATATCAAAAAAGTTGGCGTGGTTATCGTCAGATCTCGCTCATTTTGAAAACCAATATAGTGCAGGTAAGCCCTTAACCGAATTTGGTAAAGATATCTCCATATTTTCTCAAGTGATCGTGTTTACTGACGGAAAGACGGACGGACATCGCTTAATCAATTTTTTTTTCGATACTGATGATTTTGACGTTTTCGTGGGCAACCCTGTTCGAGTGAAACTTAGTTTTAAAGTGATCTCGCAAATAATTCGCAAATTTGATCAATTCTGTAGAGAATTTAAGAATTAAGTTATGATAGGTTTAACTGTTTTTGAAATATGATTAATAATATGTTTTGCGTCATAAAGCCAATGCACCTACCAAATTTCAGTACTTTAACGGTATTCGTTTTCGAATTATATAATTTTTTCCATTTTATAAATTTTCGATATCAAAAAAGTTGGCGTGGTTATCGTCAGATGTCGCTCATTTTGAAAACCAATATAGTGCAGGTAAGCCCTTACCCGAATTTGGTGAAGATATCTCCATATTTTCTCAAGTGACCGTGTTTACTGACGGACAGACGGACGGACATCGCTTAATCAATTTTTTTTCGATACTGATGATTTTGACGTTTTCGTCGGCAACCCTGTTCGAGTGAAATTTAGTTTTAAAGTGATCTCGCAAATAATTCGCAAATTTGATCATTTCTGTAGAGAATTTAAGAAAAACTTTCAAAAATTATAAAAATTCTAGCAACTCCCAAAGCACGGACCACGGAGTGCAGCTGAAGTTCATTAATCGTAATCAGTGAAAATCATAAGTATATTTGAGATAATACAATAAAAACAGAGGTGATAATACAACAACAACAGATAATGCTTATGCCTGATCACATTTGAAAAGTAACGTTGATAAACTTAAATAAAAACCTACCAACAACAACAATTGAAAATCTCCTTGTGGTCCTTTCTGTGCTGAAAGCTTTCAGTAATTAACTTTCGTATTCGCGCCATCTGTCGCTAGATAACATAAAATAACATATCATCTACAATTGTGCTGCCACCTATTTCTAACTCAACTATTTTTCGGAGCATTTTTTTGAAACACCATGTTTCAAATTTCTGGAAAGCGTTGTGGTGAGACTTTGGGCAACGAAGCTGAAATAATTAACTTAAATTAAATTAAATTAAATTAAATTAAATCCTCGTCTAAGCGATTAATTTCCTAACCTCATCCGTACAATAGAGCAACGACTGATTAAGTACAACGACTCGTTGTCCAATAAAATAATGGAAGCAGAAAAGCGTATGATGGAGTTTACATACAGAAAGCTGGAAGATAATTTGAAAGCCTGAAGAAGGAGTTTAACGAGTTAAGTGGTAGAATTTCTCGCATGGAGGATATGTTTGAGATGATTGGGCACCTCGAAAATGAAATAGCCACACTAAAACAGAGAGTATGTAAGCAGTAAAACACTATCTCTAAGCAAGATTTCCAAATTGCTGCATGCGACGTCCGAGTTCCCTTTGAGGAAGGAGAAAACTTACAAAAGATTTTCCACCATCTCTGGTTCACACTAAACTTACACTCACCCGCGGACCGAAATACACCGTTGAAAATGACTGCGAGCCTCAGGCGCCTCAACAACACCAATGGGCTGCGACTCTTGCATGTGGGAATAAATTCCAATGAGCCTATCTTTGTTAATGCATCGCTGGCCAAAAACAATTATGAGATATTCAAGGCTGCGATCCATATAAAGAAGAGAAAAAAGGTTTCATCGGTATTCACAATGTGGGGTATTTTGCATATAAAGCGAAAATCAGCGACCGACCCGAAGCAGTTCCCTGCCTGAGTCTTCTCGGGAGCCTCGAAAAAATCGATCCAGAAAACAATACTTCCTTTCGTGAAGACGACACGCCGGCTACGAACAACGCCCTGGAGGGCCACCAAGGACCAAACTAACAGTTTTCTGATTGTAAATATATCTTTTTGCTCTCTTCTAATCTAATCTTATCATCTACAAAATCACAAAATATTCAATTATGTTGTTAGCCAACTTCAGTGCAAAGCATCCATTTAATTGTTTTTATAATGTTGGTCCCCGATAGTAAGTCCCCGAGTTCCAAAGACTGTTTAGCTGCAGCGCATAATCAGCATAAAAGTTAAAGAGCTAAAAGTTGTTCATATCTATGCGCAAAGCCTTTATAAAAAGCTTGATGAGTTAAAAATTCTGTCAGAAGACTCCGTTATTGATATTATATGTTTTTCAGATACATGGTTTTCTTCGTGTCATAAAAATGAAATGGTGAAGATAAATGGATACCAACTTTTCATAGCTGATAGAAGTGGTCATGGTGGTGGTGTTGCTACATATGTAAAAAGTATTTTGTTCTGTAAATTGTTTTGTTGTTTTAGTCCCGGTGATCCTGTCGAATTTGTGTTTGTTCATGTGTTTCTTGAGAATAATAGTAGGTTTCTTATCGGCTGTGCATACAGACCGAATTGACTACTAAATTTTTCTGCCTTTATTGAATTTCTTCAATCGTTACAAGTCAATATTATCATCGCTGGGGATTTTAATAGTAACCTACTGGTGGACGCCAGTTTAAAACAAAGCATGGGATCTCTGGGACTCTTTCCCACAAACTGTGCTAAAACAACGCATTTTACAAACTCCAGCTCTTCTCTTTTAGATTTATCTTTTGTCAATGTTCTTCAAAAAATGATTCACCACACGAAACTATTTATATCAGGTCGTCTTTTGAAAAGCTGTAGTTCAAAACACGACCTGATAGTCCTAACTTACAGCTTCCAAGCATCATGCAGGCCAAGTTTGTTCGTATAGCGCAATTACAGAAGCATAGATTATTATTCTCTTGCTAAATCCGTTGATTGAATCGAGCTTGATTCGTGCATTAAGATCGGTGGATGACCAGACAAAGTTTCTGCAGATTAAATGAATAAGTTATTCGATGATCACGTTGCAAATAAAAACACCTAAATAAAATAATAGCCCTTGGATCAATGCTACATTAAAACAGCTAATCTACCTTCGTTACCAAGCCGTCTCGCGGTGGAAAAGGTACAAAATAGTAGAAGCGCATAGCTGCTTAGAAACAGCTCGGCTTAGGTACTGCAAACAAAGCCGTAAGGTTGGCCAAGGTAAATTATTTTAAGTATAAGTTAAGTTCCCCTTCGAATACAAATAAAATAATTAAAAAAAATTTTTTAAGTTAAACGGTTTTATTGAAAGCAATAGTTACATGAAATAATAATAATACGAAAAGCTATAAAATAATTAGGTAGGTCCTAGGTACTAGTCATCACACTCCTTATCAATCTAGGGCATTGATCAGACAATTAAATAAAAGCGTTGGGCGGGTGAAATTTCTAAAAATGTGAGGCGTAGCATAACCTTATTAAGGTTCAGTTGGTTTTACTTATGAATACCAATAGAAATATGACGCGTCCAACGCTTTTATTTAATTGTCTGATCAACGCCCTAGATCGATAAGGATTGTGATGACTAGTACCTAGGACTTACCTAATTATTGTCTAGCTTTTCGTATTATTATTATTTCATGTAAGTATTGTTTTCAATAAAACCGTTTAACATAAAAATTTTTTTTAATTATTTTATTTTCAAGTGTTTAGTCTTTATTTAATTGCCTATTATTTCTCATTCTATTTAGTTCATTTAGTGACTCATTATTACAAGGACTCTTTCCTGACAATTTGTTACAACCTAAGTCCTCAATACATAATCCTTCCAAAGACTTTACTCGACTCTGCGCCACGTATGCTTGTCCATCCTCCAACACCAAAATATTTTGATGTCACTTCTACTGGGCTGTATGCAATATTTGTTATAAATATGAACCAAATCGGGCATCATAGGTCGCTTTCTATTCATGTATGTATTATGTGTTCCAAATATGGACCAAATCAAATCGGACCACAAATACGATTTTTGTGAATATCTCGATCCTTGCGCCACCTAGCGGCGATTTCTTTTGATAGGTCGCTTTCTATTCTTGTATGTATTATGTGTTCCAAGCATGAGCCAAGTCGGACCACAAATACGATTTTTATGAATATCTCGATCATTGCGCCATCTAGCGGCGATTTTTTTTCATAAGTCGCTTTTTATTCTTGCATGTATTATGTGTTCCAAATATGAGCCAAATCGGACCACAAATAGGATTTTTGTGAATATCTCGATCCATGCGCCACCTAGCGGCGATTTTTTTTCACATGTCGATTTCTATTCTTGCATGTATTATGTGTTCCAAATATGAGCCAAATTGGACCACAAATGCGAATTTTGCGAATATCTGGATCCATGCGCCACCTAGCGGCGATTTTTTTTCTTATTATTGCATTGTCATCGGGTTCTGAACTATATTCCAAGTTTCAAGCTTGTAGCTTATCGGGAAGTTACTTAAATTTCAATTACAAGATTCGTTCACAACGGCCGTGCGGCCGTGCATGCGCCCTGCCTGTCAACTCAAGCTAAATAAAACCGTTTAAAAACAAACAAATAGGAACTGGATATCCCAAAAGTAAATTGTCTCATCCCCCTTCCCCCTGTGGGTTAGGGGTTAGAATATGCCCACGGTAGGTATACCGGTCGTAAAAGGCGACCATAATACCATGGGTACCCAATCCATGAGTAAGGTGTTTTACTCATAAGATAGCAGGCAAGGTCTTTATAAATACTGCTACCGCGGGAGCAGGAGAAGCCAGTGTGACTTGATGCACTGCATCGAACGATGCTTTGTATTCAGGTCTCACCTCCTGTCCTGGGATGGCCCCCTTGTGGGAGCATCGCGGTGATTGTGGTTTCAAATAAGAGTTCACTTTATGACACGCTCTGAGTAGACTTGTTTTTCCTTGGGGACGCAAAACCCAAGGGAATTCGGTCTCTTGCTTGTCACAGATACCCAAATTTCATTGAGAAACTGACTCTGAGGGGCAGATGAAAGGTTGGTCACATCCCATAATTGTGGCAACCGGAGATGCCGGTAATATATGATGAAACACGGTTGAAAGATGGTGAAAGAAGGAACGTATGTCTATCGTCAGCCGAAAAACAATCGATAATTGTACGAGTGGGTCAGTGCTCATCTCGTTTTTTGAGATGTTTGAGGCTGCTTTAGACTGCGTAGCGAATAGGAGGCGTTCGCAGAATGGATGGCACATCCAAAAATGTGGCAGATTTAACGATGTTAGATCACTGCAGTGTGGCAAGCTGCTGTTGCGTAGATATTGCTGAGGCGGGAAAACCCCCCAATATAGGTCTATGGTTGAAAAGGTTGGCCACAGCCCTAAATTGTGGAATAAAACGGAGCGTAATTGAAGAATAATGAGGAAGATTATACAACGAAGCGATGAATATGTGGGCATATATAAAGTAGCAAATAATGCAGAACAAAGTTGCATAAAACTGAATAGAACGTTTAGCTGGGTTCAGTTGCAACATGATTATAAACGTACAAGTACCTGTGACTAGCGAGATGTGTCCTGATGCGCAAGTGGGTTATTACCATGATTAGGGAAGATGTATCTTGCGAGTGTTTGTGTCGTAAGTACTTGTGAGCATCACTGTCTGTTGTCCATACAACAGATAGTTTTATTCACAAGGAATTATATGACACTCTCACTCTATGGAACATTTAAGTAGCTATTCATGAGCAAAGACACTTGCGTTGATAGGTCACGTCGGTAGTTGGTTCACGGAGAACGGGCGTTTTTGATCATAACATGTGGTGCATAGCGTTGGAGGGAGGTGCCGCCTTCAAGCAATGTCTGAGCAAAATCAGCTCCGTCGTTAACAATGTATTATACATTGTTGTAACACTGCAGGACAGAAAAGGTTGGTCACATTCCTAAATTGCGACAAAACACAAATCTCGATCTGATTGACCTGACAATTAGATACCCGAGATTATAAAATCAATGAAAGAGGGATACTGAGGCAAGCACGGAACTCGCGGTGGAGTTGCCGTGCAACCGGGTGCCATTACCCGAAAATGGAAGAGGAGGGTGGATAGTCCTCCTCGGCCAAACCAAAGCTGGTGGACTTGAACACCCCAGCTCACCGATTGGTACCAACTTGTTGGGCCGAAGATCAACGGACATTGATCTGTGTTTTACACCGGAGGTAGGTATACGAAGACAGGGACTCCTGTAAGCACTTATCGACTGTCTCATCCCCCTGATGTTCACATTAACGAAATAAATAATAGCTTTGTAAGACTACCAAACTCGGCCGATAATGTGTGTACTGATCACTACTCTGTGCGTGTTGATGTTGATACTAATCCTTTTGAGTTTGTCGGTGTCGATAATTGTGATATTGTCCAAGCCATACTTTCTGTGAGGTTGAACGCAATGGCGTTTAATGGTATATGTTCAAAGTTTTTAAAATTCATTCTTCCTAAAATCCTTCCCCACATTACTTATTTGGTCAACTTATTCTATATAGGCAAATCGTATCATATGTACATGAAAACAAACTCCTGATAGACATTTCGTCCGGTTTCAGGTCAAAACGAAGCTGTACTACGGCACTATTATCTGTGACAGAAGAAATTCGTGAGCGAATGAATGAAAATTACATTGCCTTCTTAATACTTCTCGACCACTCTAAAGCTTTTAATTCTAGAGACCATACTTGCTCTGTAGGAAGCTGGAAAACTTATTTAATTTCTCTGGTCATGCAGCTGCCCTTATAAGATTATATCTTGGCGATAGGACTCAAGCAGTATGTATAGACGGTAGAAAGTCTGACTTCCTACATGTCTTAAGAGGCGTCCCACGAGGCTCTATCGTAGGTCCTCTGTTATTTGTTCTGTATATCGAATGACTTACCCGATGTCCTTAAGTATTTTAATGTTCACATCTACGCGGATGATGTGCAATTGTATACGTGTTGTCCCCGTGATCAAACTAGCTTATGCATAAATAACTTTAACCACGATTTGAATCAAATATTTTCATGGACTACTATGAATGGCGTATGTACGTATGTATAAACATGAAAAAGTCACAATGTATTGTTACTCATAGACAGGGCCGTAGAGAGAAAGTCCGGGCCGGGACTAAACAATTTACGGGCCCCCTATAAAAAATCCACTAATACATTTGATTAATTTGAATTAATGACGTCTCATTCATGAATCATTATTCATGAATTACATCAAAAAAATTGTTTGCAACATCAACTAAATGATTTTTGGACTACGAGCTGACAATAAAATTAACACAGAATATTTACTATTTATACTATTTTATAGGAACGTAGAATTTCTGTTTGTTCATGTGTTTCCTGAGAATAATAGTAGGTTTCTTATCGGCTGTGCATACATACCGAATTGACTACTAAATTTTTCTGCATTTATTGAATTTATTCAATCGTTACAAGTCAATATTATCATCGCTGGGGATTTTAATAGTAACCTACTGGTGGACGCCAGTTTAAAACAAAGCATGGGATCTCTGGGACTCTTTCCCACAAACTGTGCTAAATCAACGCATTTTACAAACTCCAGCTCTTCTCTTTTAGATTTATCTTTTGTCAATGATCTTCAAAAAATGATTCACCACACGCAACTATTCATATCAGGTCGTGTTTTCAAAAGCTGTAGTTCAAAACACGACCTGATATTCCTAACTTACAGCTTCCAAACATCATGCAGCCCAAGTTTGTTCATGTATCGCAATTACAGAAGAATAGATTATTATTCTCTTGCTAAATCCGTCGGTTGATTCGTGCGTTAAGATCGGTTGATGACCAGACAAAGTTTCTGCAGATTAAATTAATAAGTTATTCGATGATCACGTTCCACTGAAAATAAAAACACCTAAATAAAATAATAGCCCTTGGATCAACGCTACATTAAAACACCTAATCCACCTTCGTTACCAAGCCTTCTCACGGTGGAAAAGGTACAAAAAGTAGAAGCGCATAGCTGCTTAGAAACAGCTCAGCTTAGGTACTGCTAGGTAAGCTAAGTTCCGCTTTGAATACAAAAAACAAACAAATAGGAATTGGATAGCCCAAAAGTTACTTGTCTCATCCCCCTGATGTTCACATTAACAAAATAAATAATAGCTTTGTAAGACTACCAAACTCGGCCGATAATGTGTGTACTGATCACTACTCTGTGCGTGTTGATGTTGATACTAGTCCTTTTGAGTTTGTCGGTGTCGATAATTGTGATATTGTCCATGCCATACTTTCTGTGAAGTTGAACGCAATGGGGTTTGATGGGATATGTTCAAAGTTTTTAAAATTCATTCTTCCTAAAATCCTTCACCACATTACTTATTTGGTCAACTCAATTTTGACGACCGGTGTCTTTCCAATATACTGAAGGGCTGCAAAAGTTATACCAATCCGTAAACAAAATAATGAGTATCGAATAGTAATTTCCCCTCTAAGGTCATTTAACGTATTCTACATGGGCAACGTATTCACATGGCGGTCACCGTGGTGTGATGGTAGCGTGCTCCGCCTACCACACCGTATGCCCTGGGTTCACACCCCGGACAAGGTAACACCAACATTTTAGAAATAAGTTTTTTCAATTAGAAGCAATTTTTTCTAAGCGGGGTCGCCCCTCGGCAGTGTTTGGCAAGCGCTTCGGTTTTACTTCTGCCGAAAAGCTCTCAGTGAAAACTCATCTGCTTTGCAGATGCCGTTCGGAGTCGGCATAAAACATGTAGGTCCCGTCCGGCCAATTTGTAGGGAAAATCAATAGGAGCACGACGCAAATTGGAAGAGAAGCTCGGCCCTAGATCTCTTCGGAGGTTATCGCGCCTTACATTTATTTTTTTTTGTATTTACATGGCAATTCGTATCATATGTACATGAAAACAAACTCCTGATATACAGTCCGTCCGGTTTCAGGTCAAAACGAAGTTGTACTACGGCACTATTATCTGTGACAGAAGAAACTCGTGAGCGAATGGATGACAATTACATCGCCTTCTTAACACTTCTCGACCACTCTAAAGCTTTTAATTCTGTAGACCATACTCTGCTCTGTAGGAAGCTGGACAACTTATTTAATTTCTCTGTTCATGCAGCTGCTCTTATAAGATTATATCTTGGCGATAGGACTCAAGCAGTATGTATAGATGGTAGAAAGTCTGACTTCCTACATGTCTTAAGAGGCGTCCCACGAGGCTCTACCGTGGGTCCTCTGTTATTTGTTCTGTATATCGAATGACTTACCCGATGTCCTTAAGTAGTTTCATGTTTACATCTACGCGGATGATGTGCAGTTGTATACGTGTTGTCCCCGTGATCAAACTAGCTTGTGCATAAATAACTTTAACCACGATTTGAATCAAATATTTTCATGGGCTACTATGAATGGCGTATGTATGTATATATAAACACGAAAAAGTCACAATTTATTGTTACTCATAGACAGGGCCGTAGAGAGAAAATCCGGGCCCGAGACTAAACAATTTACGGGCCCCTATAAAAAATCCACTAATACATTTCATTAATTTGAATTAATGACTTCTCATTCATGAACCATTATTCATGGATTACATCAAAAAAAATTTTTGCAACATCAACTAAATGATTTTTGGACTACGAGCTGGCAATAAATTTAACACAGAATATTTACTATTTATACTATTTTATTGTAACGTAGAAATAAAATTCTCTTTTAACAGCCACATATTGTTTCAAATAATCTTTTCTAGTTATTTGGTAGCATTTTAATAAATTTCTGATAAATTGAATGATCATTATAAATTTTAATTATTCAATACAAAAAGTTCGGATATCAAAGAGTAGCTTTACTTGCTTTTTTCGCTGCAAAATTTTTATAATAACATCTTGTCTTGCCAAAGCGGATTCAACACAAAGCGTGGCAAGTCTTGAAACTCACTTTTGAGATGAACACGATCTATGAAAGTTTTTATTCTTGAAAGGACGCTGAAGGAACGTTCTGCACTAGCTACAGTGACAGGTATAGTGCAAAAGATACGTAAAGCAACACAAATGTTGGAGAAAATTGTATACAGATTTTGAACATATTGTTACGAATATTAGCAGCACTAAAGTGTATTGCCATCTCTAAGCCAATGCTAAACAGTGATTTGTATGCACATCAATAATTCAATCATTATGTCTACACACATGTACATACGCGCAGCGGAGATGCAACGCACAAACCCATGCATATATCTTATCTAAGGTGCTCCCAAGAGAGGGCAATAATTTGTGCAAGTATTATGAGAAGCAATAAACATAGTTGTGGCTGGTGAGCTGAGGCTGAAAAGCCTAGAAGTATGCAACGAGGAAATCAGTAGCGGCGCGAGAGTTTAGTTTCATTTGAGCTATCAATCAGTTTGGTTATTAAGCAAGCTATTCGTTGCAAAGTATAAGTGTTATTGTGAAGTACTTTAATAAAGGCCATTTTTCCATTATTCAATATTGGAGTTATTTATACAACAGTTTAGCGATACGAACGTTGGCAGAAGATTGCAAATCAGGGGAATTGCAGTAAATTCGTTACATGTGGTGTCAGAAGAGGAATTGTTGAATAAATTCCGAAGATTGGGAATACAACTTGGACATGGCAAAGTTGAGTGAATTGAGGATCCAGCAACTGAAAAAGGAGTTGGAGAACCGTGGATTAAATACAACCGGCAATAAGATTGAACTTCAAGCAGGGCTACGAGAGGTAATGGAGTCGCAAGGAATTGATGTGGACGAGTATGTCTTTTATCCTGATGGGGACGAGACAACAACAAAAATTGAAGAGAAAAACGAAACATCGCAGACAGTTACGAGCACAGACTTGAACATGATTTTGGCTGCAATATCTGCACAAACATCGACAGTAACATCAATGTCGTCGCAAATGTCAGAAATGTCGACGCAGATTACATCCAAGATGGAAACTCAGGTGGAATCGCAGGAGAACCGTATAACAGCGAAGATTGAAAGCACAAGAATCTCGCATACCTTCGCAACTGTCAGAACAGGAAGCAATGGTATCATCAAAACTGGAAGCGCAGGATGCAAAAATCGTTCAATTACAGGCAGAAGTCGATGATTTGAAAGGTCGTATGGAGCAGTTACAACTAAATCGCCCAGCTGTTTCAGCAAGCAATACGAAGGTAAAGACACCATCCTTTGACGGTTCTGTTCCTTTCCAGGTCTTCAAGCTACAGTTTGAGAAGACCGTAGCAATGAACAACTAGAATGCGGAAGATAAATTTGCTGCACTGTTCGTGGCATTGAAGGGGCCAGCGCCGAAATCCTACAGACGATTCCCGAAGGAGAGCGGAACAACTATGAAGCATTGAATGCTGCTGTAGAACGACGTTATGGAAGCGAGCATAGAAAACAGATATTTCAAATTGCGTTGCAAAACTGCTACCAAAAAGCAAATGAGACATTGCAGGAGTTTGCTTCAGATATTGAAAGATTGGCTCATCTTTCTAATGCGGACGCACCCGTGGAATACACTGAAAGGGTAAAAATCCAGAGTTTCATAAATGGCATACGAGATGTGGAAACGAAGCGGGCAACATATGCGAATCCAAAACTAACATTTGCTGAAACGGTATCGCATGCACTGACTCAGGAAACAGCTTCACTTTTGAGTAAGCCAGCGTACAAAGCTCATCGCGTGGAAGTGGAAAGGCCACACTGTGTAGACGCAATTTTGGAAGCATTGAAGGGTACGCAGAAGAAGAATAATGATGGAGTCAAATGCTTAAAGTGTGGAAAGCCAGGGCATATTGCGCTTTATTGCAACACCAACCCAAAAGTTCCAACAATGTGGGTGGTCGTAAACTCAGAGCAGAAGGAGATGAGCAAATTTCCAAGACCACTCAATCGTTAAACTAAATCGGGTCAGCCGCAAGGGGCGACAGCTGGCTCCCGCAATTGAATGCCCCATAATATCTATCTCGCAGATTGGAAGAAGATCGAGCAATCTTACTGTTGGAGGACATGTGGATGGAAAGGAACGTTTACTGACTGTATCATTCCTTGATCCGATCTGACTTGCTCAACAGGAAAGTAAAGCCATTACCTGGAGCAAGATTGCGTACGATTACTGGCGAGTATAAACAAGTCCAGGGAGAAGTGGTATGTGAAGTCTTATTTGGGGAGGTCAAGGTTCTACACAAATTCGTTGTGGCAGAGATCGTTGACGAAGTCATATTGAGTGTGGATTTCTTAGTTGACTATGACATCAGGATCGATATGCGGAGAAGAATTATGCAGTATAAGAAAAAGGATGTGCCACTGAACTTCAGTTTGGAAAAAGGGTTCAGCAGTAAGCGAGTGCTGGTGGAGGAGATTCGACAGAGACCACGAAAGTCAAAGGTAAAGGTTGATGGATCGAATGGGCCAAATAGGCTGAAATCAAAAGTACCTGCGAGAGAAACACCGGCATTGACAAAACCTAATGGACGCACCACAACGACTGAAAGAATTTTCCAGAAAGAATGCAAGGGTGGTTTCAAGCCAGCGTGCACTTCTGTTGGGAAACGTCGGCAAAATACTGAGTATGTGAAACCAATCCGTCATGAGCAAGCTCTACAAAGTAGTTCATTGGCCAAAGAACAGAGTTCGAGGGAACGATCAAGGATAATGAATAATAGGATGAAACGCAGGTACGATGAGAACAATAAGTCGGAAGGTTTCTTGGAGGGAGATTTGGTACTGAGATACAACCCTTACCGGCGAAAAGGTGTTCCATCCAAATTTCGGTGCAGTTGGGGAGGTCCGTATAAAGTTGTGAAGAAGATCAGTGATACCATGTACCGCACACAAACCATTAGGAAACCACGAAATAGAAGAGTGGTACATTTGGAGATGCTAGCAGCGTTTAGATCCGGAGATTTGTCTGATCGGGACGATCAGACTTAGGTGGAGGGCAGTGTTATGAATATTAGCAAAAATAAAGGGTATTGCCATCTCTAAGCCAATGCTAAACAGTGATTTGTATGCACATCAATAATTCAATCATTATGTCTACACACATGTCCATACGAGCAGCGGAGAAGCAACGCAAAAACACATGCATATATCTTATCTAAGGTGCTCGCAAGAGATGGCAATAATTTGTGCAAGTATTATGAGAAGCAATAAACATAGTTGTAGCTGATAACTAACTAGTAAGTTCTGGAATGGAAAAGCCTAGAAGCATGCAACGAAGAAATCAGACAGTATAAAAAGATGACAGTAGCGGCGCGAGAGTTTAGTTTCATTTGAGCTATCAATCAGTTTGGATATTAAGCAAGCTATTCGTTGCAAAGTATAAGTGTTATTGTGAAGTACTTTAATAAAGGCCATTTTCCATTATTCAATATTGGAGCTATTTATTCAACAGTTTAGCGATACGAACGTTAGCAGAAGATTGCAAATCAGGGGAATTGCAGTAAATTCGTTACAATAAGTAGATGGTATTTAGCAATTCCAATGGTGACAGACTATCAAAATTTGCTTCGTAAATGTGTTTCAAGTGAATTACTTCGTATTATAAGCTTTGAGTAATGTCCGACTTGTATTTTTCGACAAATCTTGCTGCGCTCGCCCGAACCATGCCTTCAATAACTGCACATCGTTCAGTAATGCCAGTGATTACCGTATCAACGATCACCAGGAATGTGTTGTTTTTACAATCAGACTCTAAATCATCCGTAATCATCTCATTTTAATTATTTTCAGAACGTCTTTTAGGTTTTCTCTTTCGAATGTCCGGAAAAATTAGCGAGATATTCAATTGAATAGCAACTGTTTTGCATTCGTTTAAAATTGTTTCCCATTGGTTCCTAATCAACTTCAAATCAGCTAATAAGGCATCTAGGTGGAGAACCTCAACATCTATGACGGCGTCTCTAGCGTGGAGGACCACCTTTGTTTCATTAATGGTAGTCAGTATTTTGAACAAAATTGAGGGCACCAAGATACATTCGAACTTGTTTATGTACTTCAGAATGCCGGTTGTTGTTGTTGTTTTAGCGATAAGGTCACTCCCCGAAGACTTTGGGGAGCGCTATCGATGTGCTGGATACAGATCCGGTACGCTCCGTTAACACAGCACCATTAAGGTAACATCGCTGTATGCTTGCGAAGTCAAATTTGGCTTTTGGCTGAAAGACTATGAAGATAGCTCGGTACATTTTTTTTTTGGATGTCCCATCGTTGTGCAGTTCTGCTGAAAATAGTAAAACATTTTTGTACAACTCCGAAGAAAGTAATTGCACCAATTCAATTGAGACTGTGGGTTGCACAAGGCGAGTAATCAGCATTCGAGTTTTTGTCGAGAATGTGGTGTTGTGCTCCGTTGTAAGCTTCTTTCATATTGGCGCCGTTATCTTACCCTTGTCCACTACAATCTTTTAATGGGATTTCATGCTTACCTAGAGCATGGCAAATTAGATCAGCGATTTTCTGACCAGTCTTTTGGTTACAATTCACGAAAGCCAAAAGCTTGAATTTTAAAATTTGTTGCTTTCGAATTGAAATGGAGTTAGCGCAAAATGAACGCAGTCAACGTGACTAGCATCTGGCATAGCATCAACGATAATAGCAAAATGGCTTTCTTGCCTTAATCTAATATAGTTTCCCTCAAGTGCTTTGCGCAGATTTCTATAAACTCTTTCTGAGTGTCTGGGGAAAGATAGTGAACTTGTAAACGTTTGTGCTGCTGTTATGAAATCCTAACTTTCTCCAAATGATCTCTAAGTATCGGATCATTTTGGCTTATGAAATCATAGATGCCCCAAAAATGTCCATCGTTTCGTTCACCAAGATATATACTTTCGCCTTTTAAAGCTAGGCCTCTTTCACCCAAAAATAAAATAGTGCCCAAAATTCTATATAAAATTTCTTTCCACTTTTGAGTTTCAGTGATTAGCTGTTCATTGATAAGTGTATCAATTGTAGCCTCCTTTTGAATTAGATTTTGTAAAGATCGGCATTGAATATAACATTTAATGTGATCTTGAGTATATTCGTGTGATGACAGTTTATCGTATAGCTTCTTCCATACCTGGAATTTCGAATATCCACACAACAAATTTTAGTCGATTTAATAAAGTATTGGTGCTTAACAGACGACATCGTAGGCAATAAAAAGCATTGCTACTGGCACTCCACACTAACCAGTCACGCTCCACTATCCTCCATTTGGCAAGATTCTGCTTAACCCTAGGACTTATACCCAAGTACAGGTGTGGCCAGTAGCTACTTTGGAGTGATGTAGCTCCTAAATCGCTGAAGATATTGACTTGAATTTTTTTATCTAGGAAAACGAAGTAAATGTACGTCGATTGGTGTCTTATTTGTCATATTAGGTCCATGCACTGATGAGATATAAGCTTTCAAATTTGACACCTACGACTTCTTATACCCGGGTACAGGTGTGGCCAGTAGCTTTTTTCTCGTGGTTTCTCATTTTTTGAAGGAAAAAAAATTTTTATTTATAATTTTCTTTATAAAATATTATTTTATTGATTATTTCTTATAACTAAATATGCAAACAAATTTAAATTATTCAATTGTCTTCATTATTTTCACAAATATTACGTGTAAATGTATTTGAAGAATTCTGTATGCAAATTGGGCGCTGACATACTCTGCACATGTTACGCGTTCGTATTTTGTGTTGGTCATGGATGTAGCAGAGAAAACAGCTTCCAACCTGCTGTTTCTTTGGTTTTGCACCAGACGTTGATGGCCTATTGTCAGGACTTCCTTGCAATGCCGTACTTATGAAACTCGCGACTGCAATTTTTGTGTTGAAGTCCCGCATCACTTGCTGATTCACCGACCGCTCTTCACCTATGGGCATAGACAGTTCCTTGGCGAGCTGGCGAAGAAATCTCTTACGCTTCGCATTGGTGCATCTGATGTTGGGATTATTCTCATAATATATGATGTACGCTGCCAATGCCGTCAAATCAATCATATTGAAGAATAGGGACAACGGCGAACGCTTTGTCATCCTTTGGCAAGTATATTCTCCAAGCAATTGGTCCATCACGTCCACTCCTCCTTTTGTCTTGTTATAAAACTCGATCATTTCCGGTTTTCCGCTTTCGCCAATGTGATCATCGTCATGCATTGATGATAGTAATATAACTGCCTTGTTTTTTCTCGGCACATAGGAGCAAATGGATATGTTGGGCCTAAAACCGAATGTGCTTGACCTCTCTGCACGATCTTTGTGTGCGAACAACTGCCGTCAAATTCATGGATGACAAGCTTTCCAGTAGATTTAGGGATGTAAAAAAATTGTCCATCGTTATATTTCGGCCGGTTCCATGAAAGCGGCTTACTAAATCCTAGACCACGCGTTCACCTGGTTAGTTTCCCGTCCCGTAGGTGCTTGGCCAGTATATATTTGTCCATGCAGTGGATATGCGTTTTTGGCATCATATACCCACCACACTTTGATGCCATATTTTGCCGGTTTCGATGGGATGTATTGCGTGAAACGGGTGCGGCCACGATATGGAAAGAGCTGCTCGTCTGCCGTTAGATATTCACTTGGATCATATGACTGCTCAAAGTTCTAGTTCATCATGGTCCACAGCTCGGATACTGGTGCAGCTATTTCAGCTACCAAACGTTGTGCCCGTGTGTTTCCATCGTCAAACCTTATAAACCGCAGTATGACCTGAAAGCGGTTAATGCCCATTGACGCACGATATAATGGACAATTTTCCACCGACCACAAGTCCGGCGCACATTCGGCATTGCTGCGGTTAGCGCCAGTCATAATAAGCACTCCAATGAACGCATATATTTCGCTCACAGTAACCTTCCATGTTTTTGGTTCCGCCTCTGGATGTTTTGCGTTTAATTCCGCATATGTAGCTTCTGATTTTTTGTTGGTGTAGCGTACTATAATATCCACCATTTCCGGAGTCATAAAACATTTATATGTATTGACTATTGACATCATAGTAGTTGATCTTGCGGGCCCACTTCGCTGTCGCAAAATATTTTGTTGTCTAGTTTGGCGTGCAAGTCGTGGCTGTGAGCTTCATATGGTATTATCACGTGCTACGAATTCAGCTGCACGCAAATTAATCTCCTCAGAATCATCTACAGCATAGGATTCATTGTCAGATTCTTCGTAATCAGCCTCATCTACCTTGGCATTGTCAATTGTGTAATCAGGGTCTTCTACATCCGATTCAACTACGCCATCTGCTACTGCTACTTGTTCGCTTTCATCCGCTTCAGGGTCGGAAAATAATTCATCATCTGAGATTTCGTCAAACAGGTTTTGTATGTACTGCTCTTTTTCAGCGTCAGATAATCTATATAAAAATAATTAATTTTTATTCCATTTATGAAATTATATTTGAGTTATTTGTATTTACCTCATATATTGATTCGAAGACAAATATTCCATGTTCCTTCTGCTATCCATGTTGTAATATTATATATTTTTTCTGACCTGTTATTTTCACAAATATAAATCAACTTCACACTTCAAAAGAACGTTTTACAATGAATATAAACTCGCAAAACTGCCGTTTATATAGCTGCAACCCTTAAGTTTCTGGAAGCATTTCTTACCTGCCAGGTAGTTGGAGTATATCAAATGTTGTTTGTCAGCAAATTCTAGCAAGGGTACAATATAATATCTTCTTCTAAATAATTAAGAGTGCTTTTTCGCGCTTTTCGGTTGTATTCTTAAAATTCTAACAACAATAGAAATTATTGACTTCTTAAAAATAACATAGAATGCGCGCAATTCTTAGAAGCAGGCTACAAATATAAGTCTATAACTACTTAAAATGTTCGTAAGACAGTCAGCTACAACATTGCATTAGAAAAAAAAACTTGGTTCTCAGAAAGAATGAGAAAAAAACGGGTAAAACAGGCTACTGGCCACACCTGTACCCGGGTATAAGAAATCGTAGTAAAAGTTGGGTATAAGTCCTAGGGTTAACAACGAGGTAGGAAATGCCTCGTCATGACAATCACATGGAAAAATAACAGGACACTTTTGCTGACCTGTACGAATTATTTCGTTGACTTCTTCAGATCGCAAAAACTCATTATTCACGGTACCGATATCGAAGTCGTTTAAATAATCTGGACTTTGATACAGAGTTGGTGGCATTGTTGGAAAACTTTTTGAAGATGAACCTTCATCAGTGTCGCCACGAAGACTTTACTTTTTCGGATTCATGTAAACATACATTTTTGTTTGATGTTTTTATTGTCTCCTCAGGCTCAGGCAAAATCATTATCAATATTCGTTGCTTTTGAAATTCGACTTAAAATTTGCACATGGAACAACTAAAGACTCTCCTGAATTAAAAAAAAAATGCCTTAGTACCTCTAAATCGCGGGCCCCCCGAGGAACACATTTTTGTTTGATGTTTTTTTATTTTCTCCTCAGGCCCAGGCAAAAATCATTATCAATATTCGTTGCTTCTGAAATTCGGCTTAAAATTTGCACATGGAACAACTAAAGACTATCCTGAATTAAACAAAAAATGCCTTAGTACCTCTAAATCGCGGGCCCCCAGAGAAACACATTTTTGTTTGATGTTTTTATTGTTTCCTCAGGCCCAGGCAAAAATCACTATCAATATTCGTTGCTTTTGAAATTCGGCTGAAATTTGCACATGGAACAATTAAAGACTCTCCTGAATTAAAAAAAATGCTTTAGAACATCTAAATCGCTGGCCCCCCGAGAAACACATTTTTGTTTGATGTTTTTTTTATTTTCTCCTCAGGCCCAGGCAAAAATCATTATCAATATTCATTGCTTTTGAGATTCGGCTTAAAATTTGCACATGGAACAACGAAAGACTCTCCTGAATTAAAAAAAATGACTTAGTACCTGTATATCGTGGGCCCCCTGAGCAATCCCGGCCCGGGATTTTCGTATAAATAAATTAATAAATAATATATTTATCTCGATTCCTTTACACCAACCGTTATGTTACCAAAGTTAATATACTCTGTGTGCAAGGCCAACACGATGGAGGATCCCACCAGAGAACAGTGGTCGGTTCCATAGGCTAAAAATAAGAAATCAAAGTGCAAAGTTTGTCACCAAATATGTTGTTAGTATCTCTTATTAGAACATCGTTTTAAAAGGTATATTTATTTTTGTTGTATTCAAACTGTATTTTTTAAGAATAGCTTCAAAAGTTATGATATAAGTTGGTTATGATATAAGTTGGTTTTTGCAGTGTGTGTATTGAAGTTAAAGGTATTTACTTAATTTTGAAATAATTTTGATGTCTTTAACTTGTTGTTTTTTTTTTTTTGTTTTTTGTTATTTATAATTTCACCAGTGCTTATATTAGTGTTTGTTGGCACAAATATTTCAATTTGACCTAAGTTTTAGTTCGGTTCCTCACCGATCCTGTCGTTGAGACATATATTTTATTATTAGTCAAAGTTTTAAGATTCTAAAGTGTTAATATCAGCTGCCACTTTCCTCCAAAAATTTGGACGATAGTAACTAATTTGTAACATCTTATGTCCCGCTTCAACTTTTTACCAAAGCAGATGATGGCTGTAGTTCAAAAACAAGTAAGGAAGGTTGAGTTCGGGTGTAACCGAACATTACATACTCAGCTGAGAGCTCTGTGAGCTCTGCTCATCTGAGTATAATTAAAGCTGCGTTGGTTTCGGAGGGTTTCGTAGATGGTTTATAAGTGGTTTTTAATTCCATATCACATACGTTTGGGAAATATCGACCCAATTGTAGACCAAGGGTGACGTTTTTTCGAACGATTTTCCTTCATCCTTTGTCAAAAATGGGCAAAATCACCATGTAGGAAAATTAACTTAGGGTATCCCTGAAATGTGTAACTATGACATGGGTATCATATGAAAGGTAATAAAGAGTATTTTAAAAGGGAGTGGGCCTTAGTTCTATAGGTGAACGCCTTTTCGATATCACCATAATTTTAATTTATTTAATTTATTTTAACGTAGAAATAAAACTCTCTTTTAACAGCCACATTTTGTTTCAAATAATCTTTTCTACTTATTTGGTAGCATTTTAATACATTTCTGATAAATTGAATGATGACTATAAATTTTAATTACATATCCAATATAGAAATTTCGGATATCAAAGAGTGGCTTTACTTGCTTTTTTCGCTGCAAAATTTTTATAATAACATCTTGTCTTGCCAAAGCGGATTCAACACAAAGCGTGGCAAGTCCTGAAACTCGCTCTTGAGATGAACACGATCTACGAAAGTTTTTATTCTTGACAGGACGCTGAAGGAACGTTCTGCACTAGCTACAGTGACAGGTATAGTGCAAAAGATACGCAAAGCAATACAAATGTTGGAGAAAGTTGTATACAGATTTTGAACATATCGTTACGAATTTTAGCAACACTAAAGGGTATTGCCATCTCTAAGCCAGTGATTTGTATACACATCAATAATTCAATCATTATATCTACACACATGTCCACACGAGCAGCGGAGAAGCAACGCACAAACATATGCATATATCTTATCTAAGGTGCTCACAAGAGAGGGCAATAATTTGTGCAAGTATTATGAGAAGCAATAAACATAGTTGTGGCTGGTGATTTTGTAGCTGATAACTAACTAGTAAGTTCTGGAATGGAAAAGACTAGATGTATGCAACGAAGAAATCACACAGTATAAAAAGGCGACAGTAGCGGCGCGAGAGTTTAGTTTCATTTGAGCTATCAATCAGTTTGGTTATTAAGTATAAGTGTTATTGTGAAGTACTTTAATAAAGGCCATTTTTCCATTATTGTATAATATTGGAGTTATTTATTCAACAGTTTAGCGATACGAACGTTGGCAGAAGATTGCAAGTCAGGGGGATTGTAGTAAATTCGTTACAATATGTAGATGTATTTAGCAATTCCAATGGTGACAGACCTTTATCAAAATTTGCATCGTAAATGTGTTTGAAGTGAATTATTTCGCATTCTAAGCTTCGAGTAATGTCCGACTTGTATTTTTCGACAAATCTTGCTGCGCTCGCCCGAACCATGCCTTCAAATTGCCACAAAAAGGAAACCGTCTCGTTCAAATTTCTCATAGCTTCACATCGTTCAGTAAGGCCAGTGATTACCGAATCAGCGATCACCAGGAATGTATTGTTTTTACAATCAGACTCTGAATCATCCGTAATCATCTCGTTTAAATTATTTTCAGAACGTCTTATAGGTTTTCTCTTTCGAATGTCCGGAAACATTAGCGAGATATTCAATTGAATAGCAACTGTTTTGCATTCGTTTAAAATTGTTTCCCATTGGTTCCTAATCAACTTCAAATCAGCTAATAAGGCATCTAGATGTAGAACCTCAACATCTATGGCGGCGTCTCTAGCGTGGAGGACCACCTTTGTTTCATTAATGGTAGTCAGTATTTTGAACAAAATTGAGGACACCAAGATACATTCGAACTTGTTTATGTACTTCAGAATGCCCGTTGTTGTTGTTGTTGTAGCGATAAGGTTACTCCCCGAAGGCTTTGGGGAGTGTTATCGATGTGCTGGATATAGATCCGGTACGCTCCGCTAACACAGCACCATTAAGGTAACATCGCTGTATGCTTGCGAAGTCAAATTTGGCTTTTGGCTGAAATACTATGAAGAGAGCTCGGCACATTTTTTTTTAGGATGTCCCATCGTTGTGGAGTGCTGCTGAAAATAGTAAAACATTTTTGTACAACTCCGAAGAAAGTAATTGCAACAATTCAATTGAGACTGTGGGTTGCATAAGGCGAGTAATCAGCATTCGAGTTTTTGTCGAGAATGTGGTGTTGTGCTCCGCTGTAAGCTGCTTTCGTATTGGCGCCGTTATCTTACCCTTGTCCACTACAATCTTTTAATGGGATTTCATGCTTACATAGAGTATGGCAAATTAGATCAGCGATTTTCTGACCAGTCTTTTGGTTACAATTCACGAAAGCCAAAAACTTCAATTTTAAAATTTGTTTCTTTCGAATTGAAATGGGGTTAGCGCAAAATGAATGCAGTCAACGGGACTAGCATCTGGCATAGCATCAACGATAAAAGCAGAATGGCTTTCCTGCCTTAATCTAATATAGTTTCCCTCAAGTGCTTTGCACAGATTTCTATAAACTCTTTCTGAGTGTCTGGGGAAAGATAGTGAACTTGTAAACGTTTGTGCTGCTGTTGTGAAATCCTAACTTTCTCCAAATGATCTCTAAGTATCGGATTATTTTGGCTTATGAGATCTTAGATGCCACAAAAATGTCCACCGTTTCGTTCACCAAGATATATACTTTCACCTTTTAAAGCTAGGCCTCTTTCACCCAAAAATAAAATAGTGTCCAAAATTCTATATAAAATTTTTTTCCACGTTTGAGTTTCAGTGATTAGCTGTTCATTGATAAGTGTATCAATTGTAGCCTCCTTTTGAATTTGGTTTTGTAAAGATCGGCTTTAAATATAACATTTAATGTGATCTTGATTATATTCGTGTGATGGCAGTTTATCGTATAGCTTCTTCCATACCTGGAATTTCGAATATCCACACAACAAATTTTAGGTCGATTTAATAAAGTATTGGTGCTTAACAGACGACATCGTAGGCAATAAAAAGCATTGCTACTGGCACTCCACACTAACCAGTCACGCTCCACTTTTCTCCATTTGACAAGATTCTGCTTAACCCTAGGACTTATACCCAAGTACAGGTGTGACCAGTAGCTACTTTGGAGTGATGTAGCTCCTAAATCACTGAAGATATTGACTTGAATTTTTTTATCTAGGAAAACGAAGTAAATATATGTACGTCGATTGGTGTCTTATTTGTCATGTTAGGTCCATGCACTGATGAGATATAAGCTTTCAAATTTGACACCTACGACTTCTTATACCCGGGTACAGGTGTGGCCAGTAGCTTTTTTCTCGTTTTTTTTTTCACTTTTTGAAGGAAAACAAATTTTTATTTATTATTTTCTTTATAAAATATTATTTTATTGATTATTTCTTATAACTAAATATGCAAACAAATTTAAATTATTATTGTCTTCATTATTTTCACAAATATTACATGTAAATGTATTTGAAGAATGCTGTATGCATATTGGGCGCTGATATATTCTGCACATGTTACGCGTTCGTCTTCTGTGTTGGTCATGGATATAGCAGAGAAAACAGCTTCCAACCTGCTGTTTCTTTGGTTTTGCACCAGACGTTGATGGCCTATTGTCAGCACTTCCTTGCAAGGCCGTACTTATGAAACTCGCGACTACAATTTTTGTGTTGAAGTCCCGCATCACTTGCTGATTCACCGACCGCTCTTCAATTATGGGCATAGACAGTTCCTTGGCGAGCTGGCGAAGAAATCTCTTACGCTTCGCATTTGTGCATCTGATGTTGGGATTATTCTCATAATATATGATGTACGCTGCCAATGCCGTCAAATCAATCATATCGAAGAATAGGGACAACGGCCAACGCTTTGTCATCCTTTGGCAAGTATATTCTCCAAGCAATTGGTCCATCACGTCCACTCCTCCTTTTGTCTTATTATAAAACTCGATCATTTCTGGTTTGCCGCTTTCGCCAATGTGATCATCGTCATGCATTGATGATAGTAATATAACTGCCTTGTTTTAAATCGACACATAGGAGCAAATGGATATGTTGGGCCTAAAACCGAATGTGCTTGACCTCTCTGCACGATCTTTGTGTGCGAACATCTCCTTTGGTATATAGGGCTTATTTTTCCGCAGAGTTCCAACTGCCGTCAAATTCATGGATGACAAGCTTTCCAGTAGATTTAGGGATGTAAAAAAATTGTCCATCGTTATATTTCGGCCGGTTCCATGAAAGCGGCTTACTAAATCCTTGACCACGCGTTCACCCGGTTAGTATCCCGTCCCGTAGGTGCTTGGCCAGTATATATTTGTCCATGCAGTGGATATGCGTTTTTGGCATCACATACCCACCACACTTTGATGCCATATTTTGCCGGTTTCGATGGGATGTATTGCGTAAAACGGGTGCGGCCACGATATGGAAAGAGCTGTTCGTCTACCGTTAGATATTCACTTGGCTTATATGACTGCTCAAAGTTCTAGTTCATCATGGTCCGCAGCTCGGATATTGGTGCAGCTATTTCAGCTACCAAACGTTGTGCCCGTGTGTTTCCATCGTAAAAACTTATAAACCGCAGTATGGCCTGAAAGCGGTTAATGCCCATTGTCGCACGATATAATGGACAATTTTCCACCGACCACAAGTCCGGCGCACATTCGGCATTGCTGCGGTTAACGCCAGTCATAATAAGCACTCCAATGAACGCATACATTTCGCACAAAGTAACCTTCTTCCAGGTTTTTGGTTCCGCCTCTGGATGTTTTGCGTTTAATTTAGCATATGTAGCTTCTGCTTTTTTGTTGGTGTAGCGTACTATAATATCCACCATTTCCGGAGTCATAAAACATTTATATGTATTGACTATTGACATCATAGTAGTTGATCTTGCGGGCCCACTTCGCTGTCGCAAAATATTTTGTTGTCTAGTTTGGCGTGCAAGTCGTGGCTGTGAGCTTCATATGGTACTATCACGTGCTACGAATTCAGCTGCACGCAAATTAATCTCCTCAGAATGATCTACAGCATCGGATTCATTGTCAGATTCTTCGTAATCAGCCTCATCTACCTGGGCATTGTCAATTGTGTAATCAGGTTCTTCTACATCCGATTCAACCACGCCATCTGCTACTGCTACTTGTTCGCTTTCATCCGCTTCAGGGTCGGAAAATAATTCATCATCTGAGATTTCGTCAAACAGGTTTTGTATATACTGCTCTTTTTCAGCGTCAGATAATCTATATAAAAATAATTAATTTTTATTCCATTTATGAAATTATATTTGAGTTATTTGTATTTACCTCATATATTGATTCGAAGACAAATATTCCATATTCCCTCTGCTATCCATGTTGTAATATTTTAAATTTTTTCTGACTTGTTATTTTCACAAATATAAATCAACTTCACACTTCAAAAGAACGCTTTACAATAAATATAAACTCGCAAAACTGCCGTTTATATAGCTGCAACCCTTAAGTTTCTGGAAGCATTTCTTACCTGCCAGGTAGTTGGATTATATCAAATGTTGTTTGTCAGCAAATTCTAGCAAGGGTACAATATAATATCTTCTTCTAAATATTTAAGAGTGCGCGAAAAAGGTTGTATTCTTAAATTTCTAACAACAATAGAAATTATTGACTTCTTAAAAGTAACATAGAATGCGCCCAATTCTTAGAAGCAGGCTACAAATATATGTCTATAACTACTTAAAATGTTCGTAAGGCAGTCAGCTACAACATTGCATTAAAAAAAATAACTTGGTTCTCAGAAAAAATGAGAAAAAAGGGGTAAAACAGGCTACTGGCCACACCTGTACCCGGGTATAAGAAGTCGTAGTAAAAGTTGGGTATAACTCCTAGGGTTAACAACGAGGTAAGAAATGCCTCGTCATGACAATCACATGGAAAAATAACAGGACACTTTTGATGACCTGTACGAATTATTTCGTTGACTTCTTCAGATCGCAAAAACTCATTATTCACGGTACCGATATCGAAGTCGTTTAAATAATCTGGACTTTGATACAGAGTTGGTGGCATTGTTGGAAAACTTTTTGAAGATGAACCTTCATCAGTGTCGCCACGAAGACTTTACTTTTTCGGATTCATGTAAACAAACATTTTTGTTTAATGTTTTTATTGTCTCCTCAGGCCCAGGCAAAATCATTATCAATATTCGTTGCTCTTGAAATTCGACTTAAAATTTCCACATGGAACAACTACAGACTCTCCTGAATTAAAAAAAAAAAATGCCTTAGTACCTCTAAATCGCGGGCCCCCCGAGGAACACATTTTTGTTTGATGTTTTTTTATTTTCTCCTCAGGCAAAAATCATTATCAATATTTGTTGCTTCTGAAATTCGGCTTAAAATTTGCACATGGAACAACTAAAACTATCCTGAATTAAACAAAAAATGCCTTAGTACCTCTAAATCGCGGGCCCCCAGAGAAACACATTTTTGTTTGATGTTTTTATTGTTTCCTCAGGCCCAGGCAAAAATCACTATCAATATTCGTTGCTTTTGAAATTCGGCTGAAATTTGCACATGGAATAATTAAAGACTCTCCTGAATTAAAAAAAAAAAATGCCTTAGTACATCTAAATCGCTGGCCCCCCGAGAAACACATTTTTTTTTTGATGTTTTTTTATTTTCTCCTCAGGCCCAGGCAAAAATCATTATCAATATTCGTTGCTTTTGAGATTCGGCTTAAAATTTGCACATGGAACAACGAAAGACTCTCCTGAATTAAAAAATTTGCCTTAGTACCTGTACATCGCGGGCCCCCTGAGCAATCCCGGCCCGGGATTTTCGTATAAATAAATTAATAAATAATATATTTATCTCGATTCCTTTACACCAACCGTTATGTTACCAAAGTTAATATACTCTGTGTGCAAGGCCAACACGATGGAGGATCCCACCAGAGCACAGTGGTCGGGTCCATAGGCCAAAAATAAGAAATCAAAGTGCAAAGTTTGTCACCAAATATGTTGTTAGTATCTCTTATTAGAACATCCTTTTAAAAGGTATATTTGTTTTTGGTGTATTCAAACTGTATTCTTTAAGAATAGCTTCAAAAGTTATGATATAAGTTGGTTATGATATAAGTTGGTTTTTGCAGTGTGTGTATTGAAGTCAAAGGTATTTACTTAATTTTGAAATAATTTTGATGTCTTTAACTTGTTTTTTTTTTTGTTTTTTTGTTATTTATAATTTCACCAGTGCTTATATTAGTGTTTGTTGGCACAAATATTTCAATTTGAGCTAAAGTTTTAGTTCGGTTCCTCACCGATCCTGTCGTTGAGACATATATTTTATTATTAGTCAAAGTTTTAAGATTCTAAAGTGTTAATATCAGCTGCCACTTTCCTCCAAAAATTTGGACGATAGCAACTTATTTGTCACATCTTATGTCCCGCTTCAACTTGTTACCAAAGCAGATGACGGCTGTAGTTCAAAAACAAGTAAGGAAGGTTGAGTTCGGGTGTAACCGAACATTACATACTCAGCTGAGAGCTCTGCTCATCTGAATATAATTAAAGTTGCTTTGGTTTCGGAGGGTTTCGTAGATGGTTTATAAGTGGTTTTTAATTCCATATCACATACGTTTGGGAAATATCGACCCAATTGTAGACCAAGGGTGACGTTTTTTCGAACGATTTTCCTTCATCCTTTGTCAAAAATGGGCAAAATCACCATGTAGGAAAATGACCTTAGGGTAACCCTGAAATGTGTTACTATGACATGGGTATCATATGAAAGGTATTAAAGAGTATTTTAAAAGGGAGTGGGCCTTAGTTCTATAGGTGAACGCCTTTTCGATATCACCATAAAGGTGGACCAGGGGTGACTCCGATGTCCTTAAGTATTTTAATGTTCACATCTACGCGGATGATGTGCAGTAGTATACTTGTTGTCCCCGTGATCAAACTAGCTTGTGCATAAATAACTTTAACTACGATTTGAATTAAATATTTTCATGGGCTACTATGAATGGCGTATGTATGTATGTATAAACACGAAAAAGTCACAATGTATTGTTACTCATAGACAGGGCCGTAGAGAGAAAATCCGGGCCCGGGACTAAACAATTTACGGGCCCCCTATAAAAAATCCACTAATACATTTCATTAATTTGAATTAATGACGTCTCATTCATGAACCATTATTCATGGATTACATCAAAAAAAATTTTTGCAACATCAACTAAATGATTTTTGGACTACGAGCTGGCAATAACACAGAATATTTACTATTTATACTATTTTATTTTAACGTAGAAATAAAACTCTCTTTTAACAGCCACATATTGTTTCAAATAATCTTTTCTACTTATTTGGTAGCATTTTAATACATTTCTGATAAATTGAATGATGATTATAAATTTTAATTATCCAATATAGAAATTTCGGATATCAAAGAGTGGCTTTACTTGCTTTTTTCGCTGCAAAATTTTTATAATAACATCTTGTCTTGCCAAAGCGGATTCAAAACAAAGCGTGGCAAGTCTGAAACTCGCTCTTGAGATGAACACGATCCATGAAAGTTTTTATTCTTGAAAGGACGCTGAAGGAACGTTCTGCACTAGCTACAGTGACAGGTATAGTGCAAAAGATACGTAAAGCAACACAAATGTTGGAGAGAGATTTTGAACATATCGTTACGAATATTAGCAACACTAAAGGGTATTGCCGTCTCTAAGCCAGTGATTTGTATACACATCAATAATTCAATCATTATGTCTACACACATGTCCATACGAGCAGCGGAGAAGCAACGCACAAACACATGCATACATATATCTTATCTAAGGTGCTCACAAGAGAGGGCAATAATTTGTGCAAGTATTATGAGAAGCAATAAACATAGTTGTGGCTGGTGATTTTGTAGCTGATAACTAACTAGTAAGTTCTGGAATGGAAAAGCCTAGAAGTATGCAACGAGGAAATCAGTAGCGGTGCGAGAGTTTAGTTTTATTTGAGCTATCAATCAGTTTGGTTATAAAGAAGCTATTCGTTGCAAAGTGTAAGTATTATTGTGAAGTACTTTAATAAAGGCCATTTTTCCATTATTCAATATTGGAGTTATTTATTCAACAGTTTAGCGATACGATCGTTGGCAGAAGATTGCAAATCAGGGGAATTGCAGTAAATTCGTTACAATTGGTGTCAGAAGAGGAATTGTTGAATATATTATGAAGATTGGGAATACAACTTGGACATGGCAAAGTTGAGTGAATTGAGGATCCAGCAACTGAAAAAGGAGTTGGAGAACCGTGGATTAAATACAACTGGCAAGAAGATCGAACTTCAAGCACGGCTACGAGAGGTAATGGAGTCGCAAGGAATTGACGTGGACGAGTATGTCTTTTATCCTGATGGGGACGAGACAACAACAAAAATTGAAGAGAAAAACGAAACATCGCAGACAGTTACGAGCACAGACTTGAACATGATTTTGGCTGCAATATCTGCACAAACATCGACAGTAACATCAATGTCATCGCAAATGTCAGAAATGTCGACACAGATTACATCCATGATGGAAAGTCAGCCGGAATCGCAGGAGAACCGTATAACAGCGAAGTGGATGCAAAAATCGCTCAACTTCAGGCAGAAGTCGATGATTTGAAAGGTCGTATGGAGCAGTTACAACTAAATCGCTCAGCTGTTTCAGCAAGCAATCCGAAGGTAAAGACACCATCCTTTGACGGTTCTGTTCCTTTCCAGGTCTTCAAGCTACAGTTTCAGAAGACCGCAGCAGTGAACAACTAGAATGCGGAAGATAAAGTTGCCGCACTGTTCGTAGCATTGAAGGGGCCAGCAGCCGAAATCCTACAGACGATTCCCGAAGGAGAGCGGAACAACTATGAAGCATTGAATGCTGCTGTAGAACGACGTTATGGAAGCGAGCATAGAAAAGAGATATTTCAAATTGAGTTGCAAAACCGCTACCAAAAAGCAAATGAGACATTGCAGGAGTTTGCTTCAGATATTGAAAGATTGGCTCATCTTGCAAATGCGGACGCACCCGTGGAATACACTGAAAGGGTAAAAATCCAGAGTTTCATAAATGGCATACGAGATGTGGAAACGAAGCGGGCTACATATGCGAATCCAAAACTAACATTTGCTGAAACGGTATCGCATGCACCTGAGCCAGTGCAGCCTCACTTTTGAGTAAGCCAGCGTACAAAGCTCATCGCGTGTAAGTGGAAAGGCCAGACTGGGTAGACGCAATTTTGGAAGCATTGAAGGGTACGCATCAGAGGAATATTGATGCAGTCAAATGCTTAAATTGTGGAAAGCCAGGGCGTATTGCGCTTTATTGCAACACCAACCCTAACAGTTCCAAGAATGTGGGTGGTCGTAAACGCAGAGCAGAAGGAGATGAGCAAATCTCCAAGACCACTCAATCGTTAAACTAAATCGAGTCAGCCGCAAAGGGCGACAGCTGGCTCCCGCAATTTAATGCCCCATAATATCTATCTCGCAGATTGGAAGAAGATCGAGCAATCTTACTGTTGGAGGGCATGTGGATGGAAAGGAACGTTTACTGACTGTAGATAAGGGCGCATCTCATTCCTTGCGTACGATTACTGGCGAGTATAAACAAGTCCAGGGAGAAGTGGTATGTGAAGTCTTAGTTGGGGAGTTCATGGTTCTACACAAATAAGTTGTGGCAGAGATCGTTGATGAAGTCATATTGAGAGTGGATTTCTTAGTTGACTATGACATCAGGATCGATATGCGGAGAAGAATTATGCAGTATAAGAACAACGATATGCCACTTAACTTCAGTTTGGAAAATGGGTTCAGCAGTAAGCGAGTGCTGGTGGAGGAGATTCGACAGAGACCACGAAAGTCAAAGGTAAAGGTTGATGGATCGAATGGGCCAAATAGGCTGAAATCAAAAGTACCTGCGAGAGAAACACTGGCATTGACAAAATACCGCAAATATAAACAAATTTTCAAATTTTCAAGAAGAGTAAGTCTAAACAAAAGTTTTTTACAATAATAAAATACATGTAACAATAAGACATAACTTAGTATGTATATCAAACCCCTTTTGCTTAGTTGTTGGCTTGAAGTATGCTGGATGCTGAATATTCTTATTTAAGTGAGCGCGGTGTATGTTGTTGTTGTTTCAAAATCAAGTTACGATAAGCACTCGCACAGTGGGCAGTGTCCATTTTAAAATTAATTCGTTTTTCACTAGGAGTGTTCAATATATGTAGCATTTCTAGGATATAGCGTTTTTGGTAATGTTTTCCTTCTCCAATATATTTACGTTCTCAAAATCAGGGTGATGTCCTGTATCTTTGCAGTGGGCAGATAGGCCGTCTTATTTCCTGAAAAAATGTTCCTTAATTTTATGTTTGACCTGTGACCGGAAATCCTTGTCATGAGCTTGAGTTTTGTTGTCCACACATATACATTCTCGCATACGCGGGACCCGTCGCCGTTGCATGGGATTTGATAAACTACGTCAGATTTCTCGAACTTGGGGATCTTATCCTTTATGTTATTAAAAATTTGCCTTAGTGTATTTTTGTACGTGAACGCTAGATTATAGTTATCCTTGTCGTATAGATTGGAGCTCTTGATCCTCTGATAATCCTGGAACATATTCCATTGTCAAATACTTTTTGTTGGCCCCGTTTTTTTTTCATCATTATTTTTCGTGGAATGAAAATAGTGAATAAGTCTATTTGTTAACTCTTTGGGAAAGTCGTTCTGTTACTTTAATTATTTTAATATTTTTCTCGTGGAAAACCTCATCACTGATTGTAAGAACACTTCTAATAAAATGTTTCGGCGTGTTTAGTATTGTCCTTCTTTCATGCTTGGAGCTATAGCTTATCAGTCTTCCAGAAGACGTTGGTTTCTGATACCAGTCAATAAGTAACTTGTTATTCTTTCTGACTATTAACGTATCGAGGTAGGCGAGTTGACCATCCCTTTCTATTTCTATTGTAAATTGTATGTTCTTGTGGTACGTATTAAGCATGTGGAGCATATTTTGAATGTGTTATTTTTTCGGTTTTGTTAATAGCTTTATAAGTTTCATACCTTTTTTCGTATTTGGTATAGAATTATGGCATTTTTTTATTTTTCGAAATTTTCGATACCGAAAAAGTGGCCGTGGTCATAGTCGGATTTCGCCCAGGGGGGTTGATATACATACTAAGTTATGTCTTATTGTTACATGTATTTTATTATTGAAAAAAACTTTTGTTTAGACTTACTCTTCTTGAAAATTTGAAAATTTGTTTATATTTGCGGTATTTTGTACATTTTTTTATTTTTCATGCTTTCGCTTTTTGTACCTTCAGCACAGATTTTTGTCCATTGCTAATTTAGTCGATCGAACATATGTATATAAGTAAGTCGCTTATTATATGTATATACGTAAACATTATGATGAATACGTTCGAATGGTTTGTTTTTTATACCCCTAGTCCCGAAGATGGCTTTAGAATAAAGCCGAAATATCGACAAGAATAAATTATACAACTATAATACAAAAAGTTGTGTTTTTATTTAAATTGGCCTTCAGCTCAAAAATTTAACAATATATTATTTAATATAAAGGATATTAATTCTTATCAAAAAAAAAAAACTTCATATCTTTACAGTATATATGTAAATTTTGCCAACATTCAACTCCAGTAATGATGTGGTGCAACAAAATACAAAAATAAAAGAAAATTTCAAAATGGGCGTGGCTCCGCCCTTTTTCATTTAATTGGTCTAGAATACTTTTAATGCCATAAGTCGAACAAAAATTTACCAGTCCTTGTGAAATTTGGTAAGGGCATAGCTATGACGATAGCTTTTTTCTGCGCAAATGGGCGAAATCGGGTGAAGTCAACCCCAGTTTTTATACACTGTTGACCGTCTGTCCTTCCGCTCGGCCGGTAACGCGATAACTTGAGCAAAAATCGCTATATCTTTTCCAAACTAAGTTCACGTGCTTATCTGAACTCACTTAATCTTGGTATTAAAACTGGGCGAAATCCGACAATGACCACGGCCACTTTTTCGAAATTTCGAAAAATAAAAAAATGACATAATTCTATACCAAATACAAAAAAAGGGATGAAGCATTGGTTTTTTGACGCAAAATATAACTTTAGAAAAAACTTTGTAAAATGCGTGTGACACCTACCATATTAAGCAGAAGAAAATGAAAAAGTTCCGCAGGGAAATCAAAAGCCCTTGGAATCATGGCAGATTCCTGTTCGTGGTATTACATATGTCAATAAATTAGCGTTTCCTGACAGATGGTGTTCTTTTCACTTGATACCCATATCGTACAAAAACATTCTAGAGTCACCCCTGGTCCACCTTTATGGTGATATCTCGAAAAGGCGTTCACCTATAGAACTAAGGCCCACTCCCTTTTAAAATACTCTTTAATACTTTTCATATGATACCAATGTCATACAAACACATTCCAGGGTTACCCTAAGTTCATTTTCCTACATGGTGATTTTCCCTTTTTTGATATGAAGGAAAACTTTTCGAAAAAACGTCACCCTTGGTCTCCAATTTGGTCGATATTTCCCAAACGTATGTGATATGGAATTAAAAACCACTTATAAACCATCTACGAAACCCTCCGAAACCAACGCAGCTTTAATTATACTCAGATGAGCAGAGCTCACAGAGCTCTCAGCTGAGTATGTGATGTTCAGTTACATCCGAACTCAACCTTCCTTACTTGTTTTTGAACTACAGCCATCATCTGCTTTGGTAACAAATTGAAGCGGGATATAAGATGTGACAAATTAGTTACTATCGTCCAAATTTTTGGAGGAAAGTGGCAGCTGATATTAACATTTTAGACTCTTAAAACTTTGACTAATAATAAAATATATGTCTCAAAGACAGGATCGGTGAGGAATCGAACTAAAACTTTAGCTCAAATTGAAATATTTGTGCCAACAAACACTAATATAGGCACTAATGAAATTATAAATAACAAAAAAAACAAAAAAAAAAAAAAAAAACAACAAGTTAAAGACATCAAAATTATTTCAAAATTAAGTAAATACATTTGACTTCAATACGCATTTTGATTTATTTCAATACAGGGATATTTTATTTTTTTTTAAATGGCATAAACTTGCACTTTATTTTTAACTTGCCCACGCTGCAAAAACCAACTTATATCATAACCTCAATTTTGAAGCTATTCCTAAAGAATACAGTTTGAATACAACAAAAACAAATATACCTCTTAAAAAAATAAAAATTTGTTCTAATAAGAGATACTAACAACACATTTGGTGACAAACTTCGCAATTTGATTTCTTATTTTTGGCCTATGGTACCGACCACTGTGCTCTGGTGGGTTCCTCCATCGTGTTGGCCTTGCACACAGACATATAACATAACGGTTGGTATAAAGGAATCGAGATAAATATATTATTTATTAATTTATTTATACGAAAATTTGTTGCTAGCACAACAATTTGATATTGATGATTGCAGAAAAATAAGCTTACGATATAGATAGTCACGTTCGTTCATGTGTATCAATTTATGGGTAAAGGACAGTGTTTTGACTTGTAAAAGATTTTCGAAAGAAATATTTAGCAACCTTTCAGCGTGATATGATATGTGATCAAGTCAAGACAAGGGCTTTCCATGTCAAGGTTTTTTTAAAAACTACGCCTAAGTTTTTCGTCGTATCTACGTATTCTATAAAGGAATTGTCAAACACAACATTCTCTAAATCATTTGTGGGAAAACACCTTCTATGAGCAGGTCCAACGAGATGGGGGATGGGGGATTCCCCCGGGCCCGGGATTGCTCAGCGGGCCCGCGATGTACAGGTAATAAGGCATTTTTTTAAATTCAGGAAAGTCTTTCGTTGTTCCATGTGCAAATTTTAAGCCGAATCTCAAAAGAAACGAATATTGATAATGATTTTTGCCTGGGCCTGAGGAAACAATAAAAACATCAAACAAAAATGTGTTTCTCTGGGGGCCCGCGATTTAGAGGTACTAAGGCATTTTTTTTAATTCAGGAGAGTCTTTAATTGTTCCATGTGCAAATTTTAAGCCGAATTTCAAAAGCAACGAATATTGATAGTGATTTTTGCCTGGGCCTGAGGAAACAATAAAAACATCAAACAAAAATGTGTTTCTCTTGGGGCCCGCGATTTAGAGGTACTAAGGCATTTTTTTTTTAATTCAGGATAGTCTTTAGTTTTTCCATGTGCAAATTTTAAGCCGAATTTCAGAAGCAACGAATATTGACAATGATTTTTGCCTGGGCCTGAGGAGAAAATAAAAAAACATCAAACAAAAATGTGTTCCTCGGGGGCCCCGCGATTTAGAGGTACTAAGCAATTTTTTTTTAATTCAGGAGAGTCTTTAGTTGTTCCATGTGCAAATTTTAAGTCGCATTTCAAAAGCAACGAATATTGATAATGATTTTTGCCTGGGCCTGAGGAGACAATAAAAACATCAAACAAAAATTTATGTTTACATCTTCAAAAAGTTTTCCAACAATGCCACCAACTCTGTATTAAAGTCCAGATTATTTAAACGACTTCGATATCTGTACCGTCAATAATGAGTTTTTGCGATCTGAAGAAGTCAACGAAATAATTCGTACAGGTCATCAAAAGTGTCCTGTTATTTTTCCATGTGATTGTCATGACGAAGCATTTCCTACCTCGTTGTTAAGCAGAATCTTGCCATATGGAGGAAAGTGGAGCGTGACTAGTTAGTGTGGAGTGCCAGTAGCAATGCTTTTTATTGCCTACGATGTCGTCTGTTAAGCACCAATACTTTATTAAATCGACCTAAAATTTGTTGTGTGGATATTCGAAATTCCAGGTATGGAAGAAGCTATACGATAAACTGCCATCACACGAATATACTCAGGATCACATTAAATGTTATATTCAAGCCGATCTTTACAAAATCAAATTCAAAAGGAGGCTACAATTGATACACTTATCAATGAACAGCTAATCGCTGAAACTCAAACGTGGAAAAAAATTTTATATAGAATTTGGACACTATTTTATTTTTGGGTGAAAGAGGCCTAGCTTTAAAAGGCGAAAGTATATATCTTGGTGAACGAAACGGTGGACATTTTTGGGGCATCTAAGATCTCATAAGCCAAAATGATCCGATACTTAGAGATCATTTGGAGAAAGTTAGGATTTCATAACAGCAGCACAAACGTTTACAAGTTCACTATCTTTACCCAGATACCCAGAAAGAGTTTGTAGAAATCTGTGCAAAGCACTTGAGGGAAACTGTATTAGATTAAGGCAAGAAAGCCATTTTGCTATTATCGTTGATGCTATGCCAGATGCTAGTCACGTTGACTACATTCATTTTGCGCTAACTCCATTTCAATTCGAAAGCAACAAATTTTTAAATTCAAGTTTTTGGCTTTCGTGAATTGTAACCAAAAGACTGGCCAGAAAATCGCTGATCTAATTTGCCATATTCTAGGTAAGCATGAAATCCCATTAAAAGATTGTCGTGCAGAAGGGTAAGATAACGGCGCCAATATGAAAGGAGCTTACAACGGAGCACAACACCACATTCTCGACAAAAACTCGAATGATGATTACTCGCCTTGTGCAACCCACAGTCTCAATTGAATTGGTGCAATTACTTTCTTCGGAGTTGTACAAAAATGTTTTACTATTTTCAGCAGCACTGCACAATGATGGGACATCCTAAAAAAAATGTACCGAGCTCTCTTCATAGTCTTTCAGCCAAAAGCCAAATTTGACTTCGCAAGCATACAGTGATGTTACCTTAATGGTGCTGTGTTAACGGAGCGTACCGGATCTGTATCCAGCACATCGATAGCGCTCCCCAAAGTCTTCGGGGAGTGACCTTATCGCTAAAACAACAACAACAACCGGCATTCTGAAGTACATAAACAAGTTCGAATGTATCTGGGTGTCCTCAATTTTGTTCAAAATACTGACTACCATTAATGAAACAAAGGTGGTCCTCCACGCTAGAGACGCCGCCATAGATGTTGAGGTTCTACATCTAGATGCCTTATTAGCTGATTTGAAGTTGATTAGGAACCAATGGGAAACAATTTTAAACGAATGCAAAACAGTTGCTATTCAATTGAATATCTCGCTAATGTTTCCGGACATTCGAAAGAGAAAACCTATAAGACGTTCTGAAAATAATTTAAATGAGTTGATTACAGATGATTCAGAGTTTGATTGTAAAAACAATACATTCCTGGTGATCGTTGATTCGGTAATCACTGGCATTACTGAACGATGTGCAGTTATTGAAGGCATGGTTCGGGCGAGCGCAGCAAGATTTGTCGAAAAATACAAGTCGGACATTACTCAAAGCTTAGAATGCGAAATAATTCACTTGAAACACATTTACGAAGCAAATTTTGATAGTCTGTCACCATTGGAATTGCTAAATACCATCTACATATTGTAACGAATTTACTGCAATTCCTCTGATTTGCAATCTTCTGCCAACGTTCGTATCGCTAAACTGTTGAATAAATAGCCCCAATATTAAATAATGGAAAAATGGCTTTTATTAAAGTACTTCACAATAACACTTATACTTTGCAACGAATAGCTTGCTTAATAACCAAACTGATTGATAGCTCAAATGAAACTAAACTCTCGCGCCGCTACTGATTTCCTCGTTGCATACTTCTAGGCTTTTCAGCCTCAGCTCACCAGCCACGACTATGTTTATTGCTTCTCATAATACTTGCACAAATTATTGCCCTCTCTTGCGAGCACCTTAGATAAGATATATGCATGTGTTTATGCGTTGTTCTCCGCTGCTCGTATGGACATGTGTGTAGACATAATGATTGAATTATTGATGTGCATACAAATCACTGTTTAGCATTGGCTTAGAGATGGCAATACCCTTTAGTGTTGCTAATATTCGTAACACTGCCCTCCACCTAAGTCTGATCGTCCCGATCAGACAAATATCCCGATCAAAACGCTGCTAGCATTTCCAAATGTACCACTCTTCTATTTCGTGGTTTCCTAATGGTTTGTATGCGGTACAAGGTATCACTGATCTTCTTCACAACTTTATACGGGCCTCCCCAACTGCACCGAAATTTGGATGGAACACCTTTTCGCCGGTAAGGGTTGTATCTCAGTACCAAATCTCCCTCCAAGAAACCTTCCGAATTATTGTCCTCATCGTACCTGCGTTTCATCCTATTATTCATTATCCTTGATCGTTCCCTCGAACTCTGTTCTTTGGCCAATGAACTACTTTGTAGAGCTTGCTCTTGACGGATTGGTTTCACATACTCAGTATTTTGCCGACGTTTCCCAACAGAAGTGCGCGCTGGCTTGAAACCACCCTTGTATTCTTTCTGGAAAATTCTTTCAGTCGTTGTGGTGCGTCCATTAGGTTTTGTCAATGCCAGTGTTTCTCTCGCAGGTACTTTTGATTTCAGCCTATTTGGCCCATTCGATCCATCAAACTTTACCTTTGACTTTCGTGGTCTCTGTCGAATCTCCTCCACCAGCACTCGCTTACTGCTGAACCCATTTTCCAAACTGAAGTTAAGTGGCATATCGTTGTTCTTATACTGCATAATTCTTCTCCGCATATCGATCCTGATGTCATAGTCAACTAAGAAATCCACTCTCAATATGACTTCATCAACGATCTCTGCCACAACTTATTTGTGTAGAACCATGAACTCCCCAACTAAGACTTCACATACCACTTCTCCCTGGACTTGTTTATACTCGCCAGTAATCGTACGCAAGGAATGAGATGCGCCTTTATCTACAGTCAGTAAACGTTCCTTTCCATCCACATGCCCTCCAACAGTAAGATTGCTCGATCTTCTTCCAATCTGCGAGATAGATATTATGGGGCATTAAATTGCGGGAGCCAGCTGTCGCCCTTTGCGGCTGACTCGATTTAGTTTAACGATTGAGTGGTCTTGGAGATTTGCTCATCTCCTTCTGCTCTGCGTTTACGACCACCCACATTCTTGGAACTGTTAGGGTTGGTGTTGCAATAAAGCGCAATACGCCCTGGCTTTCCACAATTTAAGCATTTGACTGCATCAATATTCCTCTGATGCGTACCCTTCAATGCTTCCAAAATTGCGTCTACCCAGTCTGGCCTTTCCACTTACACGCGATGAGCTTTGTACGCTGGCTTACTCAAAAGTGAGGCTGTTCCCTGAGCCAGTGCATGCGATACCGTTTCGCATATGTAGCCCGCTTCGTTTCCACATCTCGTATGCCATTTATGAAACTCTGGATTTTTACCCTATCAGTGTATTCCACGGGTGCGTCCGCATTTGCAAGATGAGCCAATCTTTCAATATCTGAAGCAAACTCCTGCAATGTCTCATTTGCTTTTTGGTAGCGGTTTTGCAACTCAATTTGAAATATCTCTTTTCTATGCTCGCTTCCATAACGTCGTTCTACAGCAGCATTCAATGCTTCATAGTTGTTCCGCTCTCCTTCGGGAATCGTCTGTAGGATTTCGGCTGCTGGCCCCTTCAATGCCACGAACAGTGCGGCAACTTTATCTTCCGCATTCTAGTTGTTCACTGCTGCGGTCTTCTGAAACTGTAGCTTGAAGACCTGGAAAGGAACAGAACCGTCAAAGGATGGTGTCTTTACCTTCGGATTGCTTGCTGAAACAGCTGGGCGATTTAGTTGTAACTACTCCATACGACCTTTCAAATCATCGACTTCTGCCTGAAATTGAGCGATTTTTCCATCCACTTCGCTGTTATACGGTTCTCCTGCGATTCCGGCTGACTTTCCATCATGGATGTAATCTGTGTCGACATTTCTGACATTTGCGATGACATTGATGTTACTGTCGATGTTTGTGCAGATATTGCAGCCAAAATCATGTTCAAGTCTGTGCTCGTAACTGTCTGCGATGTTTCGTTTTTCTCTTCAATTTTTGTTGTTGTCTCGTCCCCATCAGGATAAAAGACATACTCGTCCACATCAATTCCTTGCGACTCCATTACCTCTCGTAGCCGTGCTTGAAGTTCGATCTTATTGCCGGTTGTATTTAATCCAAGGTTCTCCAACTCCTTTTTCAGTTGCTGGATCCTCAATTCACTCAACTTTGCCATGTCCAAGTTGTATTCCCAATCTTCATAATATATTCAACAATTCCTCTTCTGACACCAATTGTAACGAATTTACTGCAATTCCCCTGATTTGCAATCTTCTGCCAACGATCGTATCGCTAAACTGTTGAATAAATAACTCCAATATTGAATAATGGAAAAATGGCCTTTATTAAAGTACTTCACAATAATACTTACACTTTGCAACGAATAGCTTCTTTATAACCAAACTGATTGATAGCTCAAATAAAACTAAACTCTCGCACCGCTACTGATTTCCTCGTTGCATACTTCTAGGCTTTTCCATTCCAGAACTTACTAGTTAGTTATCAGCTACAAAATCACCAGCCACAACTATGTTTATTGCTTCTCATAATACTTGCACAAATTATTGCCCTCTCTTGTGAGCACCTTAGATAAGATATATGTATGCATGTGTTTGTGCGTTGCTTCTCCGCTGCTCGTATGGACATGTGTGTAGACATAATGATTGAATTATTGATGTGTATACAAATCACTGGCTTAGAGACGGCAATACCCTTTAGTGTTGCTAATATTCGTAACGATATGTTCAAAATCTCTCTCCAACATTTGTGTTGCTTTACGCATCTTTTGCACTATACCTGTCACTGTAGCTAGTGCAGAACGTTCCTTCAGCGTCCTTTCAAGAATAAAAACTTTCATGGATCGTGTTCATCTCAAGAGCGAGTTTCAGACTTGCCACGCTTTGTGTTGAATCCGCTTTGGGAAGACAAGATGTTATTATAAAAATTTTGCAGCGAAAAAAGCAAGTAAAGCCACTCTTTGATATCCGAAATTTCTATATTGGATAATTAAAATTTATAATCATCATTCAATTTATCAGAAATGTATTAAAATGCTACCAAATAAGTAGAAAAGATTATTTGAAACAATATGTGGCTGTTAAAAGAGAGTTTTATTTCTACGTTAAAATAAAATAGTATAAATAGTAAATATTCTGTGTTATTGCCAGCTCGTAGTCCAAAAATCATTTAGTTGATGTTGCAAAAATTTTTTTTGATGTAATCCATGAATAATGGTTCATGAATGAGACGTCATTAATTCAAATTAATGAAATGTATTAGTGGATTTTTTATAGGGGGCCCGTAAATTGTTTAGTCCCGGGCCCGGATTTTCTCTCTACGGCCCTGTCTATGAGTAACAATACATTGTGACTTTTTCGTGTTTATACATACATACATACGCCATTCATAGTAGCCCATGAAAATATTTAATTCAAATCGTGGTTAAAGTTATTTATGCAAAAGCTAGTTTGAGCACGGGGACAACAAGTATACTACTGCACATCATCCGCGTAGATGTGAACATTAAAATACTTAAGGACATCGGAGTCACCCCTGGTCCACCTTTATGGTGATATCGAAAAGGCGTTCACCTATAGAACTAAGGCCCACTCCCTTTTAAAATACTCTTTAATACCTTTCATATGATACCCATGTCATAGTAACACATTTCAGGGTTACCCTAAGGTCATTTTCCTACATGGTGATTTTGCCCATTTTTGAAAAAGGATGAAGGAAAATCGTTCGAAAAAACGTCACCCTTGGTCTACAATTGGGTCGATATTTCCCAAACGTATGTGATATGGAATTAAAAACCACTTATAAACCATCTACGAAACCCTCCGAAACCAACGCAACTTTAATTATATTCAGATGAGCAGAGCTCTCAGCTGAGTATGTAATGTTCGGTTACACCCGAACTCAACCTTCCTTACTTGTTTTTGAACTACAGCCGTCATCTGCTTTGGTAACAAGTTGAAGCGGGACATAAGATGTGACAAATAAGTTGCTATCGTCCAAATTTTTGGAGGAAAGTGGCAGCTGATATTAACACTTTAGAATCTTAAAACTTTGACTAATAATAAAATATATGTCTCAACGACAGGATCAGTGAGGAACCGAACTAAAACTTTAGCTCAAATTGAAATATTTGTGCCAACAAACACTAATATAAGCACTGGTGAAATTATAAATAACAAAAAAACAAAAAAAAAAACAAGTTAAAGACATCAAAATTATTTCAAAATTAAGTAAATACCTTTGACTTCAATACACACACTGCAAAAACCAACTTATATCATAACCAACTTATATCATAACTTTTGAAGCTATTCTTAAAAAATACAGTTTGAATACACCAAAAACAAATATACATTTTAAAAGGATGTTCTAATAAGAGATACTAACAACATATTTGGTGACAAACTTTGCACTTTGATTTCTTATTTTTGGCCTATGGACCCGACCACTGTGCTCTGGTGGGATCCTCCATCGTGTTGGCCTTGCACACAGATTATATTAACTTTGGTAACATAACGGTTGGTGTAAAGGAATCGAGATAAATATATTATTTATTAATTTATTTATACGAAAATCCCGGGCCGGGATTGCTCAGGGGGCCCGCGATGTACAGGTACTAAGGCAAATTTTTTAATTCAGGAGAGTCTTTCGTTGTTCCATGTGCAAATTTTAAGCCGAATCTCAAAAGCAACGAATATTGATAATGATTTTTGCCTGGGCCTGAGGAGAAAATAAAAAAACATCAAAAAAAAAATGTGTTTCTCGGGGGGCCAGCGATTTAGATGTACTAAGGCATTTTTTTTTTTTTTAATTCAGGAGAGTCTTTAATTATTCCATGTGCAAATTTCAGCCGAATTTCAAAAGCAACGAATATTGATAGTGATTTTTGCCTGGGCCTGAGGAAACAATAAAAACATCAAACAAAAATGTGTTTCTCTGGGGGCCCGCGATTTAGAGGTACTAAGGCATTTTTTGTTTAATTCAGGATAGTTTTAGTTGTTCCATGTGCAAATTTTAAGCCGAATTTCAGAAGCAACAAATATTGATAATGATTTTTGCCTGAGGAGAAAATAAAAAAACATCAAACAAAAATGTGTTCCTCGGGGCGCCCGCGATTTAGAGGTACTAAGGCATTTTTTTTTTTAATTCAGGAGAGTCTTTAGTTGTTCCATGTGGAAATTTTAAGTCGAATTTCAAGAGCAACGAATATTGATAATGATTTTGCCTGGGCCTGAGGAGACAATAAAAACATCAAACAAAAATGTTTGTTTACATGAATCCGAAAAAGTAAAGTCTTCGTGGCGACACTGATGAAGGTTCATCTTCAAAAAGTTTTCCAACAATGCCACCAACTCTGTATCAAAGTCCAGATTATTTAAACGACTTCGATATCGGTACCGTGAATAATTAGTTTTTGCGATCTGAAGAAGTCAACGAAATAATTCGTACAGGTCATCAAAAGTGTCCTGTTAATTTTCCATGTGATTGTCATGACGAGGCATTTCTTACCTCGTTGTTAACCCTAGGAGTTATACCCAACTTTTACTACGACTTCTTATACCCGGGTACAGGTGTGGCCAGTAGCCTGTTTTACCACTTTTTTCTCATTTTTTCTGAGAACCAAGTTATTTTTTTTAATGCAATATTGTAGCTGACTGCCTTACGAACATTTTAAGTAGTTATAGACATATATTTGTAGCCTGCTTCTAAGAATTGGGCGCATTCTATGTTACTTTTAAGAAGTCAATAATTTCTATTGTTGTTAGAAATTTAAGAATACAACCTTTTTCGCGCACTCTTAAATATTTAGAAGAAGATATTATATTGTACCCTTGCTAGAATTTGCTGACAAACAACATTTGATATAATCCAACTACCTGGCAGGTAAGAAATGCTTCCAGAAACTTAAGGGTTGCAGCTATATAATCGGCAGTTTTGTGAGTTTATATTTATTGTAAAGCGTTCTTTTGAAGTGTGAAGTTGATTTATATTTGTGAAAATAACAAGTCAGAAAAAATTTAAAATATTACAACATGGATAGCAGAAGGAATATGGAATATTTGTCTTCGAATCAATATATGAGGTAAATACAAATAACTCAAATATAATTTCATAAATGGAATAAAAATTAATTATTTTTATATAGATTATCTGACGCTGAAAAAGAGCAGTATATACAAAACCTGTTTGACGAAATCTCAGATGATGAATTATTTTCCGACCCTGAAGCGGATGAAAGCGAACAAGTAGCAGTAGCAGATGGCGTGGTTGAATCGGATGTAGAAGAACCTGATTACACAATTGACAATGCCCAGGTAGATGAGGCTGATTACGAAGAATCTGACAATGAATCCGATGCTGTAGATCATTCTGAGGAGATTAATTTGCGTCACAGCCACGACTTGCACGCCATACTAGACAACAAAATATTTGCCGACAGCGAAGTGGGCCCGCAAGATCAACTACTATGATGTCAATAGTCAATACATATAAATGTTTTATGACTCCGGAAATGGTAGATATTATAGTACGCTACACCAACAAAAAAGCAGAAGCTACATATGCTGAATTAAACGCAAAACATCCAGAGGCGGAACCAAAAACCTGGAAGAAGGTTACTTTGTGCGAAATGTATGCGTTCATTGGAGTGCTTATTATGACTGGCGTTAACCGTAGCAATGCCGAATGTGCGCCGGACTTGTGGTCGGTGGAAAATTGTCCATTATATCGTGCGACAGTGGGCATTAACCGCTTTCAGGCCATACTGCGGTTTATAAGTTTTTACGATGGAAACACACGGGCACAACGTTTGGTAGCTGAAATAGCTGCACCAATATCCGAGCTGTGGACCATGATGAACTAGAACTTTGAGCAGTCATATAAGCCAAGTGAATATCTAACGGTAGACGAGCAGCTCTTTCCATATCGTGGCCGCACCCGTTTCACGCAATACATCCCATCGAAACCGGCAAAATATGGCATCAAAGTGTGGTGGGTATGTGATGCCAAAAACGCATATCCACTGCATGGACAAATATATACTGGCCAAGCACCTACGGGACGGGATACTAACCGGGTGAACGCGTGGTCAAGGATTTAGTAAGCCGCTTTCATGGAACCGGCCGAAATATAACGATGGACAATTTTTTTACATCCCTAAATCTACTAGAAAGCTTGTGATCCATGAATTTGACGGCAGTTGGAACTCTGCGGAAAAATAAGCCCTATATACCAAAGGAGATGTTCGCACACAAAGATCGTGCAGAGAGGTCAAGCACATTCGGTTTTAGGCCCAACATATCCATTTGCTCCTATGTGTCGATTTAAAACAAGGCAGTTATGTTACTATCATCAATGCATGACGATGATCACATTGGCGAAAGCGGCAAACCAGAAATGATCGAGTTTTATAATAAGACAAAAGGAGGAGTGGACGTGATGGACCAATTGCTTGGAGAATATACTTGCCAAAGGATGACAAAGCGTTGGCCGTTGTCCCTATTCTTCAATATGATTGATTTGACGGCATTGGCAGCGTACATCATATATTATGAGAATAATCCCAACATCAGATGCACAAATGCGAAGCGTAAGAGATTTCTTCGCCAGCTCGCCAAGGAACTGTCTATGCCCATAATTGAAGAGCGGTCGGTGAATCAGCAAGTGATGCGGGACTTCAACACAAAAATTGTAGTCGCGAGTTTCTTAAGTACGGCCTTGCAAGGAAGTGCTGACAATAGGCCATCAACGTCTGCAGGTTCTGGTGCAAAACCAAAGAAACAGCAGGTTGGAAGCTGTTTTCTCTGCTATATCCATGACCAACACAGAAGGCGAACGCGTAACATGTGCAGAATATATCAGCGCCCAATATGCATACAGCATTCTTCAAATACATTTACATGTAATATTTTTGAAAATAATGAAGACAATAATAATTTAAATTTGTTTGCATATTTAGTTATAAGAAATAATCAATAAAATAATATTTTATAAAGAAAATAATAAATAAAAATTTGTTTTTCTTCAAAAAATGAAAAAAAAAACGAGAAAAAAGCTACTGGCCACACCTGTACCCGGGTATAAGAAGTCGTAGGTGTCAAATTTGAAAGCTTATATCTCATCAGTGCATGGACCTAACATGACAAATAAGACACCAATCGACGTACATATATTTACTTCGTTTTCCTAGATAAAAAAATTCAAGTCAATATCTTCAGTGATTTAGGAGCTACATCACTCCAAAGTAGCTACTGGCCACACCTGTACTTGGGTATAAGTCCTAGGGTTAAGCAGAATCTTGTCAAATGGAGGAAAGTGGAGCGTGAGTGGTTAGTGTGGAGTGCCAGTAGCAATGCTTTTTATTGCCTACGATGTCGTCTGTTAAGCACCAATACTTTATTAAATCGACCTAAAATTTGTTGTGTGGATATTCGAAGTTCCAGGTATGGAAGAAGCTATACGATAAACTGCCATCACACGAATATACTCAAGATCACACTAAATGTTATATTTAAAGCCGATCTTTACAAAATCAAATTCAAAAGGAGGCTACAATTGATACACTTATCAATGAACAGCTAATCACTGAAACTCAAACGTGGAAAAAAATTTTATATAGAATTTTGGACACTATTTTATTTTTGGGTGAAAGAGGCCTAGCTTTAAAAGGTGAAAGTATATATCTTGGTGAACGAAACGGTGGACATTTTTGTGGCATCTAAGATCTCATAAGCCAAAATAATCCGATACTTAGAGATCATTTGGAGAAAGCTAGGATTTCACAACAGCAGCACAAACGTTTACAAGTTCACTATCTTTCCCCAGACACTCAGAAAGAGTTTATAGAAATCTGTGCAAAGCACTTGAGGGAAACTATATTAGATTAAGGCAGGAAAGCCATTCTGCTTTTATCGTTGATGCTATGCCAGATGCTAGTCCCGTTGACTGCATTCATTTTGCGCTAACCCCATTTCAATTCGAAAGAAACAAATTTTAAAATTGAAGTTTTTGGCTTTCGTGAATTGTAACCAAAAGACTGGTCAGAAAATCGCTGATCTAATTTGCCATACTCTATGTAAGCATGAAATCCCATTAAAAGATTGTAGTGGACAAGGGTAAGATAACGGCGCCAATACGAAAGCAGCTTACAGCGGAGCACAACACCACATTCTCGACAAAAGCTCGAATGCTGATTACTCGCCTTATGCAACCCACAGTCTCAATTGAATTGTTGCAATTACTTTCTTCGGAGTTGTACAAAAATGTTTTACTATTTTCAGCAGCACTCCACAACGATGGGACATCCTAAAAAAAAATGTGCCGAGCTCTCTTCATAGTATTTCAGCCAAAAGCCAAATTTGACTTCGCAAGCATACAGCGATGTTACCTTAATGGTGCTGTGTTAGCGGAGCGTATCGGATCTATATCCAGCACATCGATAACACTCCCCAAAGCCTTCGGGGAGTAACCTTATCGCTACAACAACAACAACAACGGGCATTCTGAAGTACATAAACAAGTTCGAATGTATCTTGGTGTCCTCAATTTTGTTCAAAATACTGTCTACCATTAATGAAACAAAGGTGGTCCTCCACGCTAGAGACGCCGCCATAGATGTTGAGGTTCTACATCTAGATGCCTTATTAGCTGATTTGAAGTTGATTAGGAACCAATGGGAAACAATTTTAAACAAATGCAAAACAGTTGCTATTCAATTGAATATCTCGCTAATGTTTCCGGACATTCGAAAGAGAAAACCTATAAGACGTTCTGAAAATAATTTAAACGAGATGATTACGGATGATTCAGAGTCTGATTGTAAAAACAATACATTCCTGGTGATCGTTGATTCGGTAATCACTGGCCTTACTGAACGATGTGAAGCTATGAGAAATTTGAGCGAGACGGTTTCCTTTTTGTGGCAATTTGAAGGCATGGTTCGGGCGAGCGCAGCAAGATTTGTCGAAAAATACAAGTCGGACATTACTCAAAGCTTAGAATGCGAAATAATTCACTTCAAACACATTTACGATGCAAATTTTGATAAAGGTCTGTCACCATTGGAATTGCTAAATACATCTACATATTGTAACGAATTTACTGCAATCCCCCTGATTTGCAATCTTCTGCCAACGTTCGTATCGCTAAACTGTTGAATAAATAACTCCAATATTGAATAATGGAAAAATGGCCTTTATTAAAGTACTTCACAATAACACTTATACTTAATAACCAAACTGATTGATAGCTCAAATGAAACTAAACTCTCGCGCCGCTACTGTCGCCTTTTTATACTGTGTGATTTCTTCGTTGCATACTTCTAGTCTTTTCTATTCCAGAACTTACTAGTTAGTTATCAGCTACAAAATCACCAGCCACAACTATGTTTATTGCTTCTCATAATACTTGCACAAATTATTGCCCTCTCTTGTGAGCACCTTAGATAAGATATATGCATGTGTTTGTGCGTTGCTTCTCCGCTGCTCGTGTGGACATGTGTGTAGATATAATGATTGAATTATTGATGTGTATACAAATCACTGGCTTAGAGATGGCAATACACTTTAGTGTTGCTAATATTCGTAACGATATGTTCAAAATCTGTATACAACTTTCTCCAACATTTGTATTGCTTTGCGTATCTTTTGCACTATACCTGTCACTGTAGCTAGTGCAGAACGTTCCTTCAGCGTCCTGTCAAGAATAAAAACTTTCGTAGATCGTGTTCATCTCAAGAGCGAGTTTCAGGACTTGCCACGCTTTGTGTTGAATCCGCTTTGGCAAGACAAGATGTTATTATAAAAATTTTGCAGCGAAAAAAGCAAGTAAAGCCACTCTTTGATATCCGAAATTTCTATATTGGATATGTAATTAAAATTTATAATCATCATTCAATTTATCAGAAATGTATTAAAATGCTACCAAATAAGTAGAAAAGATTATTTGAAACAAAATGTGGCTGTTAAAAGAGAGTTTTATTTCTACGTTAAAATAAATTAAATAAATTAAAATTATGGTGATATCGAAAAGGCGTTCACCTATAGAACTAAGGCCCACTCCCTTTTAAAATACTCTTTATTACCTTTCATATGATACCCATGTCATAGTTACACATTTCAGGGATACCCTAGTTAATTTTCCTACATGGTGATTTTGCCTATTTTTGACAAAGGATGAAGGAAAATCGTTCGAAAAAACGTCACCCTTGGTCTACAATTGGGTCGATATTTCCCAAACGTATGTGATATGGAATTAAAAACCACTTATAAACCATCTACGAAACCCTCCGAAACCAACGCAGCTTTAATTATACTCAGATGAGCAGAGCTCACAGAGCTCTCAGCTGAGTATGTAATGTTCGGTTACACCCGAACTCAACCTTCCTTACTTGTTTTTGAACTACAGCCATCATCTGCTTTGGTAAAAAGTTGAAGCGGGACATAAGATGTTACAAATTAGTTACTATCGTCCAAATTTTTGGAGGAAAGTGGCAGCTGATATTAACACTTTAGAATCTTAAAACTTTGACTAATAATAAAATATATGTCTCAACGACAGGATCGGTGAGGAACCGAACTAAAACTTAGGTCAAATTGAAATATTTGTGCCAACAAACACTAATATAAGCACTGGTGAAATTATAAATAACAAAAAACAAAAAAAAAAAAACAACAAGTTAAAGACATCAAAATTATTTCAAAATTAAGTAAATACCTTTAACTTCAATACACACACTGCAAAAACCATCTTATATCATAACCAACTTATATCATAACTTTTGAAGCTATTCTTAAAGAATACAGTTTGAATACAACAAAAACAAATATACCTTTTAAAAGGATGTTCTAATAAGAGATACTAACAACATATTTGGTGACAAACTTTGCACTTTGATTTCTTATTTTTGGCCTATGGAACCGACCACTGTGCTCTGGTGGGATCCTCCATCGTGTTGGCCTTGCACACAGAGTATATTAACTTTGGTAACATAACGGTTGGTGTAAAGGAATCGAGATAAATATATTATTTATTAATTTATTTATACGAAAATCCCGGGCCGGGATTGCTCAGGGGGCCCACGATATACAGGTACTAAGGCATTTTTTTTAATTCAGGAGAGTCTTTCGTTGTTCCATGTGCAAATTTTAAGCCGAATCTCAAAAGCAATGAATATTGATAATGATTTTTGCCTGGGCCTGAGGAGAAAATAAAAAAAACATCAAACAAAAATGTGTTTCTCGGGGGGCCAGCGATTTAGATGTTCTAAAGTATTTTTTTTTAATTCAGGAGAGTCTTTAATTGTTCCATGTGCAAATTTCAGCCGAATTTCAAAAGCAACGAATATTGATAGTGATTTTTGCCTGGGCCTGAGGAAGCAATAAAAACATCAAACAAAAATGTGTTTCTCTGGGGGCCCGCGATTTAGAGGTACTAAGGCATTTTTTTTAAATTCAGGAGAGTCTTTAGTTGCTCCATGTGCAAATTTTAAGTCGAATTTCAAAAGCAACGAATATTGATAATGATTTTGCCTGAGCCTGAGAAGAAAATAAAAACATCAAACAAAAATGTATGTTTACATGAATCCGAAAAAGTAAAGTCTTCTTGGCGACACTGATGAAGGTTCATCTTCAAAAAGTTTTCCAACAATGCCACCAACTCTGTATCAAAGTCCAGATTATTTAAACGACTTCGATATCGGTACCGTGAATAATGAGTTTTTGCGATCTGAAGAAGTCAACGAAATAATTCGTACAGGTCATCAAAAGTGTCCTGTTATTTTTCCATGTGATTGTCATGACGAGGCATTTCCTACCTCGTTGTTAACCCTAGGACTTATACCCAACTTTTACTACGACTTCTTATACCCGGGTACAGGTGTGGCCAGTAGCCTGTTTTACCCGTTTTTTTTCTCATTCTTTCTGAGAACCAAGTTTTTTTTTCTAATGCAATGTTGTAGCTGACTGTCTTACGAACATTTTAAGTAGTTATAGACTTATATTTGTAGCCTGCTTCTAAGAATTGCGCGCATTCTATGTTATTTTTAAGAAGTCAATAATTTCTATTGTTGTTAGAATTTTAAGAATACAACCTTTTTCGCGCACTCTTAATTATTTAGAAGAAGATATTATATTGTACCCTTGCTAGAATTTGCTGACAAACAACATTTGATATAATCCAACTACCTGGCAGGTAAGAAATGCTTCCAGAAACTTAAGGGTTGCAGCTATATAAACGGCAGTTTTGCGAGTTTATATTCATTGTAAAGCGTTCTTTTGAAGTGTGAAGTTGATTTATATTTGTGAAAATAACAGGTCAGAAAAAATATATAATATTACAACATGGATAGCAGAAGGAACATGGAATATTTGTCTTCGAATCAATATATGAGGTAAATACAAATAACTCAAATATAATTTCATAAATGGAATAAAAATTAATTATTTTTATATAGATTATCTGACGCTGAAAAAGAGCAGTACATACAAAACCTGTTTGACGAAATCTCAGATGATGAATTATTTTCCGACCCAGAAGCGGATGAAAGCGAACAAGTAGCAGTAGCAGATGGCGTAGTTGAATCGGATGTAGAAGACCCTGATTACACAATTGACAATGCCCAGGTAGATGAGGCTGATTACGAAGAATCTGACAATGAATCCTATGCTGTAGATGATTCTGAGGAGATTAATTTGCGTGCAGCTGAATTCGTAGCACGTGATAGTACCATATGAAGCTCACAGCCACGACTTGCACGCCAAACTAGACAACAAAATATTTTGCGACAGCGAAGTGGGCCCGCAAGATCAACTACTATGATGTCAATAGTCAATACATATAAATGTTTTATGACTCCGGAAATGGTGGATATTATAGTACGCTACACCAACAAAAAAGCAGAAGCTACATATGCGGAATTAAACGCAAAACATCCAGAGGCGGAACCAAAAACATGGAAGGTTACTGTGAGCGAAATGTATGCGTTCATTGGAGTGCTTATTATGACTGGCGCTAACCGCAGCAATGCCGAATGTGCGCCGGACTTGTGGTCGGTGGAAAATTGTCCATTATATCGTGCGTCAATGGGCATTAACCGCTTTCAGGCCATACTGCGGTTTATAAGGTTTGACGATGGAAACACACGGGCACAACGTTTGGTAGCTGAAATAGCTGCACCAGTATCCGAGCTGTGGAACATGATGAACTAGAACTTTGAGCAGTCATATGATCCAAGTGAATATCTAACGGCAGACGAGCAGCTCTTTCCATATCGTGGCCGCACCCGTTTCACGCAATACATTCCATCGAAACCGGCAAAATATGGCATCAAAGTGTGGTGGGTATGTGATGCCAAAAACGCATATCCACTGCATGGACAAATATATACTGGCCAAGCACCTACGGGACGGGAAACTAACCAGGTGAACGCGTGGTCTAGGATTTAGTAAGCCGCTTTCATGGAACGAGCCGAAATATAACGATGGACAATTTTTTTACATCCCTAAATCTACTGGAAAGCTTGTCATCCATGAATTTGACGGCAGTTGTTCGCACACAAAGATCGTGCAGAGAGGTCAAGCACATTCGGTTTTAGGCCCAACATATCCATTTGCTCCTATGTGCCGAGAAAAAACAAGGCAGTTATATTACTATCATCAATGCATGACGATGATCACATTGGCGAAAGCGGAAAACCGGAAATGATCGAGTTTTATAACAAGACAAAAGGAGGAGTGGACGTGATGGACCAATTGCTTGGAGAATATACTTGCCAAAGGATGACAAAGCGTTCGCCGTTGTCCCTATTCTTCAATATGATTGATTTGACGGCATTGGCAGCGTACATCATATATTATGAGAATAATCCCAACATCAGATGCACCAATGCGAAGCGTAAGAGATTTCTTCGCCAGCTCGCCAAGGAACTGTCTATGCCCATAATTGAAGAGCGGTCGGTGAATCAGCAAGTGATGCGGGACTTCAACACAAAAATTGCAGTCGCGAGTTTCATAAGTACGGCATTGCAAGGAAGTCCTGACAATAGGCCATCAACGTCTGGTGCAAAACCAAAGAAACAGCAGGTTGGAAGCTGTTTTCTCTGCTACATCCATGACCAACACAAAATACGAACGCGTAACATGTGCAGAGTATGTCAGCGCCCAATTTGCATACAGAATTCTTCAAATACATTTACATGTAATATTTGTGAAAATAATGAAGACAATTGAATAATTTAAATTTGTTTGCATATTTAGTTATAAGAAATAATCAATAAAATAATATTTTATAAAGAAAATAATAAATAAAAATTTTTTTCCTTCAAAAAATGAGAAAACACGAGAAAAAAGCTACTGGCCACACCTGTACCCGGGTATAAGAAGTCGTAGGTGTCAAATTTGAAAGCTTATATCTCATCAGTGCATGGACCTAACATGATAAATAAGACACCAATCGACGTACATTTACTTCGTTTTCCTAGATAAAAAAATTCAAGTCAATATCTTCAGCGATTTAGGAGCTACATCACTCCAAAGTAGCTACTGGCCACACCTGTACTTGGGTATAAGTCCTAGGGTTAAGCAGAATCTTGCCAAATGGAGGAAAGTGGAGCGTGACTGGTTAGTGTGGAGTGCCAGTAGCAATGCTTTTTATTGCCTACGATGTCGTCTGTTAAGCACCAATACTTTATTAAATCGACCTAAAATTTGTTGTGTGGATATTCGAAATTCCAGGTATGGAAGAAGCTATACGATAAACTGTCATCACACGAATATACTCAAGATCACATTAAATGTTATATTCAATGCCGATCTTTACAAAATCTAATTCAAAAGGAGGCTACAATTGATACACTTATCAATGAACAGCTAATCACTGAAACTCAAAAGTGGAAAGAAATTTTATACAGAATTTTGGGCACTATTTTATTTTTGGGTGAAAGAGGCCTAGCTTTAAAAGGCGAAAGTATATATCTTGGTGAACGAAACGATGGACATTTTTGGGGCATCTATGATTTCATAAGCCAAAATGATCCGATACTTAGAGATCATTTGGAGAAAGTTAGGATTTCATAACAGCAGCACAAACGTTTACAAGTTCACTATCTTTCCCCAGACACTCAGAAAGAGTTTATAGAAATCTGCGCAAAGCACTTGAGGGAAACTATATTAGATTAAGGCAAGAAAGCCATTTTGCTATTATCGTTGATGATATGCCAGATGCTAGTCACGTTGACTACATTCATTTTGCGCTAACTCCATTTCAATTCGAAAGCAACAAATTTTTAAATTCAAGTTTTTGGCTTTCAGGAATTGTAACCAAAAGACTGGCCAGAAAATCGCTGATCTAATTTGCCATATTCTAGGTAAGCATGAAATCCCATTAAAAGATTGTCGTGCAGAAGGGTAAGATAACGGCGCCAATATGAAAGGAGCTTACAACGGAGCACAACACCACATTCTCGACAAAAACTCGAATGATGATTACTCGCCTTGTGCAACCCACAGTCTCAATTGAATTGGTGCAATTACTTTCTTCGGAGTTGTACAAAAATGTTTTACTATTTTCAGCAGCACTCCACAACGATGGGACATCCTAAAAAAAAATGTGCCGAGCTCTCTTCATAGTATTTCAGCCAAAAGCCAAATTTGACTTCGCAAGCATACAGCGATATTACCTTAATGGTGCTGTGTTAGCGGAGCGTACCGGATCTATATCCAGCACATCGATAACACTCCCCAAAGCCTTCGGGGAGTAACCTTATCGCTAAAACAACAACAACAACCGGCATTCTGAAGTACATAAACAAGTTCGAATGTATCTTGGTGCCCTCAATTTTGTTCAAAATACTGACTACCATTAATGAAACAAAGGTGGTCCTCCACGCTAGAGACGCCGTCATAGATGTTGAGGTTCTCCACCTAGATGCCTTATTAGCTGATTTGAAGTTGATTAGGAACCAATGGGAAACAATTTTAAACGAATGCAAAACAGTTGCTATTCAATTGAATATCTCGCTAATTTTTCCGGACATTCGAAAGAGAAAACCTAAAAGACGTTCTGAAAATAATTAAAATGAGATGATTACGGATGATTCAGAGTCTGATTGTAAAAACAACATATTCCTGGTGATCGTTGATACGGTAATCACTGGCATTACTGAACGATGTGCAGTTATTGAAGGCATGGTTCGGGCGAGCGCAGCAAGATTTGTCGAAAAATACAAGTCGGACATTACTCAAAGCTTATAATGCGAAGTAATTCACTTGAAACACATTTACGAAGCAAATTTTGATAGTCTGTCACCATTGGAATTGCTAAATACCATCTACTTATTGTAACGAATTTACTGCAATTCCCCTGATTTGCAATCTTCTGCTAACGTTCGTATCGCTAAACTGTTGAATAAATAGCTCCAATATTGAATAATGGAAAATGGCCTTTATTAAAGTACTTCACAATAACACTTATACTTTGCAACGAATAGCTTGCTTAATATCCAAACTGATTGATAGCTCAAATGAAACTAAACTCTCGCGCCGCTACTGTCATCTTTTTATACTGTCTGATTTCTTCGTTGCATGCTTCTAGGCTTTTCCATTCCAGAACTTACTAGTTAGTTATCAGCTACAACTATGTTTTTTGCTTCTCATAATACTTGCACAAATTATTGCCATCTCTTGCGAGCATCTTAGATAAGATATATGCATGTGTTTGTGCGTTGCTTCTCCGCTGCTCGTATGGACATGTGTGTAGACATAATGATTGAATTATTGATGTGCATACAAATCACTGTTTAGCATTGGCTTAGAGATGGCAATACCCTTTATTTTTGCTAATATTCATAACACTGCCCTCCACCTAAGTCTGATCGTCCCGATCAGACAAATCTCCGGATCTAAACGCTGCTAGCATCTCCAAATGTACCACTCTTCTATTTCGTGGTTTCCTAATGGTTTGTGTGCGGTACATGGTATCACTGATCTTCTTCACAACTTTATACGGACCTCCCCAACTGCACCGAAATTTGGATGGAACACCTTTTCGCCGGTAAGGGTTGTATCTCAGTACCAAATCTCCCTCCAAGAAACCTTCCGACTTATTGTTCTCATCGTACCTGCGTTTCATCCTATTATTCATTATCCTTGATCGTTCCCTCGAACTCTGTTCTTTGGCCAATGAACTACTTTGTAGAGCTTGCTCATGACGGATTGGTTTCACATACTCAGTATTTTGCCGACGTTTCCCAACAGAAGTGCACGCTGGCTTGAAACCACCCTTGCATTCTTTCTGGAAAATTCTTTCAGTCGTTGTGGTGCGTCCATTAGGTTTTGTCAATGCCGGTGTTTCTCTCGCAGGTACTTTTGATTTCACCCTATTTGGCCCATTCGATCGATCAACCTTTACCTTTGACTTTCGTGGTCTCTGTCGAATCTCCTCCACCAGCACTCGCTTACTGCTGAACCCTTTTTCCAAACTGAAGTTCAGTGGCACATCCTTTTTCTTATACTGCATAATTCTTCTCCGCATATCGATCCTGATGTCATAGTCAACTAAGAAATCCACTCTCAATATGACTTCGTCAACGATCTCTGCCACAACGAATTTGTGTAGAACCTTGACCTCCCCAAATAAGACTTCACATACCACTTCTCCCTGGACTTGTTTATACTCGCCAGTAATCGTACGCAATCTTGCTCCAGGTAATGGCTTTACTTTCCTGTTGAGCAAGTCAGATCGGATCAAGGAATGATACAGTCAGTAAACGTTCCTTTCCATCCACATGTCCTCCAACAGTAAGATTGCTCGATCTTCTTCCAATCAGCGAGATAGATATTATGGGGCATTCAATTGCGGGAGCCAGCTGTCGCCCCTTGCGGCTGACCCGATTTAGTTTAACGATTGAGTGGTTTTGGAAATTTGCTCATCTCCTTCTGCTCTGAGTTTACGACCACCCACATTGTTGGAACTTTTGGGTTGGTGTTGCAATAAAGCGCAATATGCCCTGGCTTTCCACACTTTAAGCATTTGACTCCATCATTATTCTTCTTCTGCGTACCCTTCAATGCTTCCAAAATTGCGTCTACACAGTGTGGCCTTTCCACTTCCACGCGATGAGCTTTGTACGCTGGCTTACTCAAAAGTGAGGCTGTTTCCTGAGTCAGTGCATGCGATACCGTTTCAGCAAATGTTAGTTTTGGATTCGCATATGTTGCCCGCTTCGTTTCCACATCTCGTATGCCATTTATGAAACTCTGGATTTTTACCCTTTCAGTGTATTCCACGGGTGCGTCCGCATTAGAAAGATGAGCCAATCTTTCAATATCTGAAGCAAACTCCTGCAATGTCTCATTTGCTTTTTGGTAGCGGTTTTGCAACGCAATTTGAAATATCTGTTTTCTATGCTCGCTTCCATAACGTCGTTCTACAGCAGCATTCAATGCTTCATAGTTGTTCCGCTCTCCTTCGGGAATCGTCTGTAGGATTTCGGCGCTGGCCCCTTCAATGCCACGAACAGTGCAGCAAATTTATCTTCCGCATTCTAGTTGTTCATTGCTACGGTCTTCTCAAACTGTAGCTTGAAGACCTGGAAAGGAACAGAACCGTCAAAGGATGGTGTCTTTACCTTCGTATTGCTTGCTGAAACAGCTGGGCGATTTAGTTGTAACTGCTCCATACGACCTTTCAAATCATCGACTTCTGCCTGAAATTGAACGATTTTTGCATCCTGCGCTTCCAGTTTTGATGATACCATTGCTTCCTGTTCTGACAGTTGCGAAGGTATGCGAGATTCTTGTGCTTTCAATCTTCGCTGTTATACGGTTCTCCTGCGATTCCACCTGAGTTTCCATCTTGGATGTAATCTGCGTCGACATTTCTGACATTTGCGACGACATTGATGTTACTGTCGATGTTTGTGCAGATATTGCAGCCAAAATCATGTTCAAGTCTGTGCTCGTAACTGTCTGCGATGTTTCGTTTTTCTCTTCAATTTTTGTTGTTGTCTCGTCCCCATCAGGATAAAAGACATACTCGTCCACATCAATTCCTTGCGACTCCATTACCTCTCGTAGCCGTGCTTGAAGTTCAATCTTATTGCCGGTTGTATTTAATCCACGGTTCTCCAACTCCTTTTTCAGTTGCTGGATCCTCAATTCACTCAACTTTGCCATGTCCAAGTTGTATTCCCAATCTTCGGAATTTATTCAACAATTCCTCTTCTGACACCACATGTAACGAATTTACTGCAATTCCCCTGATTTGCAATCTTCTGCCAACGTTCGTATCGCTAAACTGTTGTATAAATAACTCCAATATTGAATAATGGAAAAATGGCCTTTATTAAAGTACTTCACAATAACACTTATACTTTGCAACGAATAGCTTGCTTAATAACCAAACTGATTGATAGCTCAAATGAAACTAAACTCTCGCGCCGCTACTGATTTCCTCGTTGCATACTTCTAGGCTTTTCAGCCTCAGCTCACCAGCCACAACTATGTTTATTGCTTCTCATAATACTTGCACAAATTATTGCCCTCTCTTGGGAGCACCTTAGATAAGATATATGCATGGGTTTGTGCGTTGCATCTCCGCTGCGCGTATGTACATGTGTGTAGACATAATGATTGAATTATTGATGTGCATACAAATCACTGTTTAGCATTGGCTTAGAGATGGCAATACACTTTAGTGCTGCTAATATTCGTAACAATATGTTCAAAATCTGTATACAATTTTCTCCAACATTTGTGTTGCTTTACGTATCTTTTGCACTATACCTGTCACTGTAGCTAGTGCAGAACGTTCCTTCAGCGTCCTTTCAAGAATAAAAACTTTCATAGATCGTGTTCATCTCAAAAGTGAGTTTCAAGACTTGCCACGCTTTGTGTTGAATCCGCTTTGGCAAGACAAGATGTTATTATAAAAATTTTGCAGCGAAAAAAGCAAGTAAAGCTACTCTTTGATATCCGAACTTTTTATATTGAATAATTAAAATTTATAATGATCATTCAATTTATCAGAAATTTATTAAAATGCTACCAAATAACTAGAAAAGATTATTTGAAACAATATGTGGCTGTTAAAAGAGAATTTTATTTCTACGTTACAATAAAATAGTATAAATAGTAAATATTCTGTGTTAAATTTATTGCCAGCTCGTAGTCCAAAAATCATTTAGTTGATGTTGCAAAAATTTTTTTTGATGTAATCCATGAATAATGGTTCATGAATGAGAAGTCATTAATTCAAATTAATGAAATGTATTAGTGGATTTTTTATAGGGGCCCGTAAATTGTTTAGTCTCGGGCCCGGATTTTCTCTCTACGGCCCTGTCTATGAGTAACAATAAATTGTGACTTTTTCGTGTTTATATATACATACATACGCCATTCATAGTAGCCCATGAAAATATTTGATTCAAATCGTGGTTAAAGTTATTTATGCACAAGCTAGTTTGATCACGGGGACAACACGTATACAACTGCACATCATCCGCGTAGATGTAAACATGAAACTACTTAAGGACATCGGGTAAGTCATTCGATATACAGAACAAATAACAGAGGACCCACGGTAGAGCCTCGTGGGACGCCTCTTAAGACATGTAGGAAGTCAGACTTTCTACCATCTATACATACTGCTTGAGTCCTATCGCCAAGATATAATCTTATAAGAGCAGCTGCATGAACAGAGAAATTAAATAAGTTGTCCAGCTTCCTACAGAGCAGAGTATGGTCTACAGAATTAAAAGCTTTAGAGTGGTCGAGAAGTGTTAAGAAGGCGATGTAATTGTCATCCATTCGCTCACGAGTTTCTTCTGTCACAGATAATAGTGCCGTAGTACAACTTCGTTTTGACCTGAAACCGGACGGACTGTATATCAGGAGTTTGTTTTCATGTACATATGATACGAATTGCCATGTAAATACAAAAAAAAATAAATGTAAGGCGCGATAACCTCCGAAGAGATCTAGGGCCGAGCTTCTCTTCCAATTTGCGTCGTGCTCCTATTGATTTTCCCTACAAATTGGCCGGACGGGACCTACATGTTTTATGCCGACTCCGAACGGCATCTGCAAAGCAGATGAGTTTTCACTGAGAGCTTTTCGGCAGAAGTAAAACCGAAGCGCTTGCCAAACACTGCCGAGGGGCGACCCCGCTTAGAAAAAATTGCTTCTAATTGAAAAAACTTATTTCTAAAATGTTGGTGTTACCTTGTCCGGGGTGTGAACCCAGGGCATACGGTGTGGTAGGCGGAGCACGCTACCATCACACCACGGTGACCGCCATGTGAATACGTTGCCCATGTAGAATACGTTAAATGACCTTAGAGGGGAAATTACTATTCGATACTCATTATTTTGTTTACGGATTGGTATAACTTTTGCAGCCCTTCAGTATATTGGAAAGACACCGGTCGTCAAAATTGAGTTGACCAAATAAGTAATGTGGTGAAGGATTTTAGGAAGAATGAATTTTAAAAACTTTGAACATATCCCATCAAACCCCATTGCGTTCAATTTCACAGAAAGTATGGCATGGACAATATCACAATTATCGACACCGACAAACTCAAAAGGACTAGTATCAACATCAACACGCACAGAGTAGTGATCAGTACACACATTATCGGCCGAGTTTGGTAGTCTTACAAAGCTATTATTTATTTTGTTAATGTGAACATCAGGGGGATGAGACAAGTAACTTTTGGGCTATCCAATTCCTATTTGTTTGTTTTTTGTATTCAAAGCGGAACTTAGCTTACCTAGCAGTACCTAAGCTGAGCTGTTTCTAAGCAGCTATGCGCTTTTACTTTTTGTACCTTTTCCACCGTGAGAAGGCTTGGTAACGAAGGTGGATTAGGTGTTTTAATGTAGCGTTGATCCAAGGGCTATTATTTTATTTAGGTGTTTTTATTTTCAGTGGAACGTGATCATCGAATAACTTATTAATTTAATCTGCAGAAACTTTGTCTGGTCATCAACCGATCTTAACGCACGAATCAACCGACGGATTTAGCAAGAGAATAATAATCTATTCTTCTGTAATTGCGATACATGAACAAACTTGGGCTGCATGATGTTTGGAAGCTGTAAGTTAGGAATATCAGGTCGTGTTTTGAACTACAGCTTTTGAAAACACGACCTGATATGAATAGTTGCGTGTGGTGAATCATTTTTTGAAGATCATTGACAAAAGATAAATCTAAAAGAGAAGAGCTGGAGTTTGTAAAATGCGTTGATTTAGCACAGTTTGTGGGAAAGAGTCCCAGAGATCCCATGCTTTGTTTTAAACTGGCGTCCACCAGTAGGTTACTATTAAAATCCCCAGCGATGATAATATTGACTTGTAACGATTGAATAAATTCAATAAATGCAGAAAAATTTAGTAGTCAATTCGGTATGTATGCACAGCCGATAAGAAACCTACTATTATTCTCAGGAAACACATGAACAAACAGAAATTCTACGTTCCTATAAAATAGTATAAATAGTAAATATTCTGTGTTAATTTTATTGTCAGCTCGTAGTCCAAAAATCATTTAGTTGATGTTGCAAACAATTTTTTTGATGTAATTCATGAATAATGATTCATGAATGAGACGTCATTAATTCAAATTAATCAAATGTATTAGTGGATTTTTTATAGGGGGCCCGTAAATTGTTTAGTCCCGGCCCGGACTTTCTCTCTACGGCCCTGTCTATGAGTAACAATACATTGTGACTTTTTCATGTTTATACATACGTACATACGCCATTCATAGTAGTCCATGAAAATATTTGATTCAAATCGTGGTTAAAGTTATTTATGCATAAGCTAGTTTGATCACGGGGACAACACGTATACAATTGCACATCATCCGCGTAGATGTGAACATTAAAATACTTAAGGACATCGGGTAAGTCATTCGATATACAGAACAAATAACAGAGGACCTACGATAGAGCCTCGTGGGACGCCTCTTAAGACATGTAGGAAGTCAGACTTTCTACCGTCTATACATACTGCTTGAGTCCTATCGCCAAGATATAATCTTATAAGGGCAGCTGCATGACCAGAGAAATTAAATAAGTTTTCCAGCTTCCTACAGAGCAAGTATGGTCTCTAGAATTAAAAGCTTTAGAGTGGTCGAGAAGTATTAAGAAGGCAATGTAATTTTCATTCATTCGCTCACGAATTTCTTCTGTCACAGATAATAGTGCCGTAGTACAGCTTCGTTTTGACCTGAAACCGGACGAAATGTCTATCAGGAGTTTGTTTTCATGTACATATGATACGATTTGCCTATATAGAATAAGTTGACCAAATAAGTAATGTGGGGAAGGATTTTAGGAAGAATGAATTTTAAAAACTTTGAACATATACCATTAAACGCCATTGCGTTCAACCTCACAGAAAGTATGGCTTGGACAATATCACAATTATCGACACCGACAAACTCAAAAGGATTAGTATCAACATCAACACGCACAGAGTAGTGATCAGTACACACATTATCGGCCGAGTTTGGTAGTCTTACAAAGCTATTATTTATTTCGTTAATGTGAACATCAGGGGGATGAGACAGTCGATAAGTGCTTACAGGAGTCCCTGTCTTCGTATACCTACCTCCGGTGTAAAACACAGATCAATGTCCGTTGATCTTCGGCCCAACAAGTTGGTACCAATCGGTGAGCTGGGGTGTTCAAGTCCACCAGCTTTGGTTTGGCCGAGGAGGACTATCCACCCTCCTCTTCCATTTTCGGGTAATGGCACCCGGTTGCACGGCAACTCCACCGCGAGTTCCGTGCTTGCCTCAGTATCCCTCTTTCATTGATTTTATAATCTCGGGTATCTAATTGTCAGGTCAATCAGATCGAGATTTGTGTTTTGTCGCAATTTAGGAATGTGACCAACCTTTTCTGTCCTGCAGTGTTACAACAATGTATAATACATTGTTAACGACGGAGCTGATTTTGCTCAGACATTGCTTGAAGGCGGCACCTCCCTCCAACGCTATGCACCACATGTTATGATCAAAAACGCCCGTTCTCCGTGAACCAACTACCGACGTGACCTATCAACGCAAGTGTCTTTGCTCATGAATAGCTACTTAAATGTTCCATAGAGTGAGAGTGTCATATAATTCCTTGTGAATAAAACTATCTGTTGTATGGACAACAGACAGTGATGCTCACAAGTACTTACGACACAAACACTCGCAAGATACATCTTCACTAATCATGGTAATAACCCACTTGCGCATCAGGACACATCTCGCTAGTCACAGGTACTTGTACGTTTATAATCATGTTGCAACTGAACCCAGCTAAACGTTCTATTCAGTTTAATGCAACTTTGTTCTGCATTTTTTGCTACTTTATATATGCCCACATATTCATCGTTATTTGCTACTGTGGTATACAACTTCTAATAACTCGCTTCGTTGTATAATCTTCCTCATTATTCTTCAATTACGCTCCGTTTTATTCCACAATTTAGGGCTGTGGCCAACCTTTTCAACCATAGACCTATATTGGGGGGTTTTCCCGCCTCAGCAATATCTACGCAACAGCAGCTTGCCACACTGCAGTGATCTAACATCGTTAAATCTGCCACATTTTTGGATGTGCCATCCATTCTGCGAACGCCTCCTATTCGCTACGCAGTCTAAAGCAGCCTCAAACATCTCAAAAAACGAGATGAGCACTGACCCACTCGTACAATTATCGATTGTTTTTCGGCTGACGATAGACATACGTTCCTTCTTTCACCATCTTTCAACCGTGTTTCATCATATATTACCGGCATCTCCGGTTGCCACAATTATGGGATGTGACCAACCTTTCATCTGCCCCTCAGAGTCAGTTTCTCAATGAAATTTGGGTATCTGTGACAAGCAAGAGACCGAATTCCCTTGGGTTTTGCGTCCCCAAGGAAAAACAAGTCTACTCAGAGCGTGTCATAAAGTGAACTCTTATTTGAAACCACAATCACCGCGATGCTCCCACAAGGGGGCCATCCCAGGACAGGAGTTGAGACCTGAATACAAAGCATTGTTCGATGCAGTGCATCAAGTCACACTGGCTTCTCCTGCTCCCGCGGTAGCAGTATTTATAAAGACCTTGCCTGCTATCTTATGAGTAAAACACCTTACTCATGGATTGGGTACCCATGGTATTATGGTCGCCTTTTACGACCGGTATACCTACCGTGGGCATATTCTAACCCCTAACCCACAGGGGGAAGGGGGATGAGACAATTAACTTTTGGGATATCCAGTTCCTATTTGTTTGTTTTTAAACGGTTTTATTTAGCTTGAGTTGACAGGCAGGCCGCATGCACGGCCGCACGGCCGTTGTGAACGAATCTTGTAATTGAAATTTAAGTAACTTCCCGATAAGCTACAAGCTTGAAACTTGGAATATAGTTCAGAACCCGATGACAATGCAATAATAAGAAAAAAAATCGCCGCTAGGTGGCGCATGGATCGAGATATTCGCAAAATTCGCATTTGTGGTCCAATTTGGCTCATATTTGGAACACATAATACATGCAAGAATAGAAATCGACATGTGAAAAAAAATTGCCGCTAGGTGGCGCATGGATCGAGATATTCACAAAAATCACATTTGTGGTCCGATTTGGCTCATATTTGGAACACATAATACATGCAAGAATAAAAAGCGACTTATGAAAAAAAATCGCCGCTAGATGGCGCAATGATCGAGATATTCATAAAAATCGTATTTGTGGTCCGACTTGGCTCATGCTTGGAACACATAATACATACAAGAATAGAAAGCGACCTATCAAAAGAAATCGCCGCTAGGTGGCGCAAGGATCGAGATATTCACAAAAATCGTATTTGTGGTCCGATTTGATTTGGTCCATATTTGGAACACATAATACATACATGAATAGAAAGCGACCTATGATGCCCGATTTGGTTCATATTTGGAACAAATATTGCATACAGCCCAGTAGAAGTGACATCAAAATATTTTGGTGTTGGAGGATGGACAAGCATACGTGGCGCAGAGTCGAGTAAAGTCTTTGGAAGGATTATGTATTGAGGACTTAGGTTGTAACAAATTGTCAGGAAAGAGTCCTTGTAATAATGAGTCACTAAATGAACTAAATAGAATGAGAAATAATAGGCAATTAAATAAAGACTAAACACTTGAAAATAAAATAATTAAAAAAAATTTTTATGTTAAACGGTTTTATTGAAAACAATACTTACATGAAATAATAATAATACGAAAAGCTAGACAATAATTAGGTAAGTCCTAGGTACTAGTCATCACAATCCTTATCGATCTAGGGCGTTGATCAGACAATTAAATAAAAGCGTTGGACGCGTCATATTTCTATTGGTATTCATAAGTAAAACCAACTGAACCTTAATAAGGTTATGCTACGCCTCACATTTTTAGAAATTTCACCCGCCCAACGCTTTTATTTAATTGTCTGATCAATGCCCTAGATTGATAAGGAGTGTGATGACTAGTACCTAGGACCTACCTAATTATTTTATAGCTTTTCGTATTATTATTATTTCATGTAACTATTGCTTTCAATAAAACCGTTTAACTTAAAAAATTTTTTTTAATTATTTTATTTGTATTCGAAGGGGAACTTAACTTATACTTAAAATAATTTACCTTGGCCAACCTTACGGCTTTGTTTGCAGTACCTAAGCCGAGCTGTTTCTAAGCAGCTATGCGCTTCTACTATTTTGTACCTTTTCCACCGCGAGACGGCTTGGTAACGAAGGTAGATTAGCTGTTTTAATGTAGCATTGATCCAAGGGCTATTATTTTATTTAGGTGTTTTTATTTTCAGTGCAACGTGATCATCGAATAACTTATTCATTTAATCTGCAGAAACTTTGTCTGGTCATCCACCGATCTTAATGCACGAATCAAGCTCGATTCAATCAACGGATTTAGCAAGAGAATAATAATCTATGCTTCTGTAATTGCGCTATACGAACAAACTTGGCCTGCACGATGCTTGGAAGCTGTAAGTTAGGACTATCAGGTCGTGTTTTGAACTACAGCTTTTCAAAAGACGACCTGATATAAATAGTTTCGTGTGGTGAATCATTTTTTGAAGAACATTGACAAAGGATAAATCTATAAGAGAAGAGCTGGAGTTTGTAAAATGCGTTGATTTAGCACAGTTTGTGGGAAAGAGTCCCAGAGATCCCATGCTTTGTTTTAAACTGGCGTCCACCAGTAGGTTACTATTAAAATCCCCAGCGATGATAATATTGACTTGTAACGATTGAAGAAATTCAATAAAGGCAGAAAAATTTAGTAGTCAATTCGGTCTGTATGCACAGCCGATAAGAAACCTACTATTATTCTCAAGAAACACATGAACAAACACAAATTCGACAGGATCACCGGGACTAAAACAACAAAACAATTTACAGGACAAAATACTTTTTACATATGTAGCAACACCACCACCATGACCACTTCTATCAGCTCTGAAAAGTTGGTATCCATTTATCTTCACCATTTCATTTTTATGACACGAAGAAAACCATGTATCTGAAAAACATATAATATCAATAACGGAGTCTTCTGACAGAATTTTTAACTCATCAAGCTTTTTATAAAGGCTTTGCGCATAGATATGAACAACTTTTAGCTCTTTAACTTTTATGCTGATTATGCGCTGCAGCTAAACAGTCTTTGGAACTCGGGGACTTACTATCGGGGACCAACATTATAAAAACAATTAAATGGATGCTTTGCACTGAAGTTGGCTAACAACATAATTGAATATTTTGTGATTTTGTAGATGATAAGATTAGATTAGAAGAGAGCAAAAAGATATATTTACAATCAGAAAACTGTTAGTTTGGTCCTTGGTGGCCCTCCAGGGCGTTGCTCGTAGCCGGCGTGTCGTCTTCACGAAAGGAAGTATTGTTTTCTGGATCGATTTTTTCGAGGCTCCCGAGAAGACTCAGGCAGGGAACTGCTTCGGGTCGGTCGCTGATTTTCGCTTTATATGCAAAATACCCCACATTGTGAATACCGATGAAACCTTTTTTCTCTTCTTTATATGGATCGCAGCCTTGAATATCTCATAATTGTTTTTGGCCAGCGATGCATTAACAAAGATAGGCTCATTGGAATTTATTCCCACATGCAAGAGTCGCAGCCCATTGGTGTTGTTGAGGCGCCTGAGGCTCGCAGTCATTTTCAACGGTGTATTTCGGTCCGCGGGTGAGTGTAAGTTTAGTGTGAACCAGAGATGGTGGAAAATCTTTTGTAAGTTTTCTCCTTCCTCAAAGGGAACTCGGACGTCGCATGCAGCAATTTGGAAATCTTGCTTAGAGATAGTGTTTTACTGCTTACATATTCTCTGTTTTAGTGTGGCTATTTCATTTTCGAGGTGCCCAATCATCTCAAACATATCCTCCATGCGAGAAATTCTACCACTTAACTCGTTAAACTCCTTCTTCAGGCTTTCAAATTATCTTCCAGCTTTCTGTATGTAAACTCCATCATACGCTTTTCTGCTTCCATTATTTTATTGGACAACGAGTCGTTGTACTTAATCAGTCGTTGCTCTATTGTACGGATGAGGTTAGGAAATTAATCGCTTAGACGAGGATTTAATTTAATTTAATTTAATTTAATTTAATTTAACTTAATTATTTCAGCTTCGTTGCCCAAAGTCTCACCACAACGCTTTCCAGAAATTTGAAACATGGTGTTTCAAAAAAATGTTCCGAAAAATAGTTGAGTTAGAAATAGGTGGCAGCACAAGTGTAGATGATATGTTATTTTATGTTATCTAGCGACAGATGGCGCGAATACGAAAGTTAATTACTGAAAGCTTTCAGCACAGAAAGGACCACAAGGAGATTTTCAATTGTTGTTGTTGGTAGGTTTTTATTTAAGTTTATCAACGTTACTTTTCAAATGTGATCAGGCATAAGCATTATCTGTTGTTGTTGTATTATCACCTCTGTTTTTATTGTATTATCACAAATAGACTTATGATTTTCACTGATTACGATTAATGAACTTCAGCTGCACTCCGTGGTCCGTGCTTTGGGAGTTGCTAGAATTTTTATAATTTTTGAAGGTTTTTCTTAAATTCTCTACAGAAATGATCAAATTTGCGAATTATTTGCGAGATCACTTTAAAACTAAATTTCACTCGAACAGGGTTGCCGACGAAAACGTCAAAATCATCAGTATCGAAAAAAATTTGATTAAGCGATGTCCGTCCGTCTGTCCGTCAGTAAACACGGTCACTTGAGAAAATATGGAGATATCTTCACCAAATTCGGGTAAGGGCTTACCTGCACTATATTGGTTTTCAAAATGAGCGACATCTGACGATAACCACGCCAACTTTTTTGATATCGAAAATTTATAAAATGGAAAAAATTATATAATTCGAAAACGAATACCGTTAAAGTACTGAAATTTGGTAGGTGCATTGGCTTTATGACGCAAAACATATTATTAATCATATTTCAAAAACAGTTAAACCTATCATAACTTAATTCTTAAATTCTCTACAGAATTGATCAAATTTGCGAATTATTTGCGAGATCACTTTAAAACTAAGTTTCACTCGAACAGGGTTGCCCACGAAAACGTCAAAATCATTAGTATCGAAAAAAAAATTGATTTAGCGATGTCCGTCCGTCTTTCCGTCAGTAAACACGATCACTTGAGAAAATATGGAGATATCTTTACCAAATTCGGTTAAGAGCTTACCTGCACTATATTGGTTTTCAAAATGAGCGAGATCTGACGATAACCACGCCAACTTTTTTGATATCGAAAATTTATAAAATGGAAAAAATTATATAATTCGAAAACGAATACCGTTAAAGTACTGAAATTTGGTAGGTGCATTGGCTTTATGACGCAAAACATATTATTAATCATATTTCAAAAACAGTTAAACCTATCATAACTTAATTCGGCAGAGAGATTGATTGTACTATAAAAATGCTTCGAAGAAAAATAAACGAAATCGGTTAAGGACCACGCTCACTTGTATATTAAAGATTTTTTATAGGGCCGTGGGCGAATAAAATAAACTATATCTTTGCAAAAAAGGGCTTTAGTATTTCCTTTCCCAAGTGGAATTATAACAAGAAATAGGAAAAAATTAAAAATTTTTAAAGTGTGTGTGGTGCCGCTCCTTTTACCACTAAGCAGTTTTCTATGTTTCGGGAACCATAACTCGAAGAAAAATTAGCAGGAATACCTTCAGAGTTATGCAGTACCCAAGATTCCATTTGTATGGGAGCTGCCACGCCCCTTTTATAGCCTATGACCATCCTTGGAAGGTTTATAGTGGGTTAGGCAAATTTGGTCGTGATCGGTCGATCCCTTAAGGATGCAACCCGGTCTATACCTACATACATACATAATTTGAGTTTTATATATATAGATAGATAGAAGGTGTAGACAGACTGAAGTTAACAAAAATTTTTAACGGGGGCAGATTTCTAAATGTTCAAAAGGGATAACAGCCAAACTCAACTCTGTAGTCAAACTTTAGCTATTAAAGTAACCAAAGTTTGTACGGCAGCCATAGTTCTAAAAAAATCTCATTTGCAAGGAAGGTGCCACGCCGCATTTTCCCCAATTCCACATTTTACTGGAGGTTTTAGGACTCGTTATATAGCTGCTTACCAATTTTCACTATCTTACCATTACTACATCCATAGATATGCAGTATGATATATTCCATTTGTACGGGGGGTGCCACACCCCCTTCTCTCTCACCCCACATTTTCTTGGTGGTGTTAGGGATTGGCCTCATAAAACTGAATTTCAAGGTTCTAGCATTAATATCTTCAGAGTTATGCAGTACCAAAGATTCCATTTGTATGGAAGGCGCTACGCCCCTCTTATATATTGAAATTATTTTTAGCCTATGACCATCCCTGGAAGATTTCTGATGGGTTGTGCAAATTCGGTTGTGATCGGTCGATCCGTTTAGGACGCATCCTGATCTAAACCTACATACATAATTTGAATTTTATATATATAGATCAGTCGTTGCTCTATTGTACGGATGACGTTAGGAAATTAATCGCTTAGACGAGGATTTAATTTAATATAAGTTAATTATTTCAGCTTCGTTGCCCAAAGTCTCACCACGACGCTTTCCAGAAAATTTAAACATGGTGTTTCAAAAAAATGCTCCGAAAAATAGTTGAGTTAGAAATAGGTGGCAGCACAAATGTAGATGATATGATATTTTAGGCTATCTAGCGATAGATGGCGCGATTGCGAACATTAATTACTGAAAGCATTCAGCACAGAAAGGACCACAAGGAGATTTTCAACTGTTGTTGTTGGTAGGTTTTTATTTAAGTGTATCAACGTTACTTTTCAAATGTGATCAGGCATAAGCATTATCTGTTGTTGTTGTATTATCACCTCTGTTTTTATTGTATTATCACAAATAGACTTATGATTTTCACTGATTACGATTAATGAAATTCAGCTGCACTCCGTGCTCCATGCTTTGGGAGTTGCTAGTATTTTTATATTTTTTAAAGTTTTTCTTAAATTCTCTACAGAAATGATCAAATTTGCGAATTATTTGCGAGATCAATTTAAAACAAAATTTCACTCGAAAAGGGTTGCCGACGAAAACGTCAAAATCATCAGTATCGAAAAAAAAGCATGAGCCAAGTCGGACCACAAACACGATTTTTGTGAATATCTCGATCCTTGCGCCCCCTAGGTCGATTTTTATTCTTGCATGTATTATGTGTTGCAAATATGAACCAAGTCGGACCACAAATGCGAATTTTGCGAATATCTCGATCCTTGCGCCACAGCGGCGATTTTTTTTCATAAGTCGCTTTTTATTCTTGCATGTATTATGTGTTCCAAATATGAGCAAAATCGGACCACAAATGCGAATTTTGCGAATATCTCGATCCATGCGCCACCTAGCGGCGACTTTTTTCACAGGTCGATTTCTATTCTTGCATGTATTTTGTGTTCCAAATATGAGCCAAATCGGACCACAAATGCGAATTTTGCGAATATCTCGATCCTTGCGCCACCTAGCGGCGATTTTTTTGCTGGATAAAGCGATGAAACTTGGTAGGTGCGCTGTCCTTATGACGCAAAATAGAAAATTAGTAAAATTTTGGACAATCGGCGTAGCACCGCCCACTTTTAAAGGAAGGTAATTTAAAAGTTTTGCAAGCTGTAATTTGGCAGTCGTTGAAGATATCATTATGAAATTCGGCACGCACGTTACTGCTATTACTATATGTGTGCTAAAAAAAATTTTGCAAAATCGGATGACGAACACGCCCACTTAAAAAAAAAAATTTTAAAGTCAAATTTTAACAAAAAATTTAATATCTTTACAGTATATAAGTAAATTATGTCAACATTCAACTCCAGTAATGATATGGTGCAACAAAATACAAAAATAAAAGAAAATTTGAAAATGGGCGTGGCTCCGAACTTTTTCATTTAATTCGTCTAGAATACTTTTAATGCCATAAGTGGAACAAAAATTTTTCATTTCTTGTGAAATTTGGTAGGGACATAGATTCTACGACGATAACTTTTTTCTGCGAAAATGGACGAAATCGGTTGAAGCCACGCCCAGTTTTTATACACAGTCGACCTTCCGTCCTTCCGCTCGGCCGTTAACACGATACTAAACTTAGTTCACGTACTTATCTGAACTCACTTTATCTTGGTATAAAAAATTGCCGAAATCCGACTATGACCACGCCCACTTCCCCGATATCGAAAATTACGAAAAATGAAAAAATTCCAAAATTCTATACCAAATATGAAAAAAGAGATGAAACATGGTAATTGGATTCGTTTGTTGACGCAAAATATAACTTTAGAAAAAACTTTGTGACTAGGTGTCACCTACCATATTATGTAGAAGAAAATGAAAAAGTTCCGCAGGGCGAAATCAAAAGCCCTTGGAATCTTGGCCGGAATACTGTTCGTGGCATTACATATATAAATAAATTAGCGGTACCCAACAGATGATGTCTGAGTCACCCTGGTCCACATTTTCATCGATATCTCGAAAACGCCTTCACATATTCAACTAAGGGTCACTCCCTTTTAAAACACTCTTTAGTACCTTTAATTTGATACCCATATCGAACAAACTCATTCTAGTCACCCCTGGTCCACCTTTATGGCGATATCTCGAAAAGGCGTCCACCTATAGAACTAAGGTCCACTCCCTTTTAAAATGCCCATGTCATACAAACATATTCCAGGGTTGCCCTAGGTTCATTTTACTAAATAGTAATTTTCCCTTATTTTGTCTCCAAAGCTCTCAGCTGAGTATGTAATGTAAACCCGAACTTAGCCTTCCTTACTTATTAGTCTTTATTTAATTGCCTATTATTGTTTTTCATTGTACTTAGTTCATTTAGTGACTCATTATTACAAGGACTCTTTCCTGACAATCTGTTACAATCTAAGTCTTCAATACATAATCCTTCCAAAGACTTTACTCGACTCTGCGCCACGTATGCTTGTCCCTCCTCCAAATCCAAAATATTTTGATGTCACTTCTACCGGACTGTATGTAATATTTGTTCCAAATATGAGCCAAATCGGGCATCATAGGTCGCTTTCTGTTCATGTATGTATTATGTGTTCCAAATATGGACCGAATCGGACCAAAAATACTATTTTTTGAATATCCTGATCTTTGCAGCTCCTAGCGGCGATTTTTTTTTCATAAGTCGCTTTCTATTCTTGTATGTATTATGTGCTCCAAATATGAGCCAAAGCGGCCCACAAATATGATTTTTGTGAATATCTCGATCCTTGCGCCACCTAGCGGCGATTTTTTCATAGGTCGATTTCTATTCTTGTAGGTATTATGTGTTCCAAATATGAGCCAAATCGGACCACAAATACGATTCTTGTGAATATCTCGATCCTTGCGCCACCTAGCGGCGATTTTTTTCATAGTCGCTTTCTATTCTTGTATGTATTATGTGTTCCAAATATGAGCCAAATCTGACCACAAATACGATTCTCGTGAATATCTCGATCCCTGCGCCACCAAGCAGCGATTTTTTTCATAGTCGCTTTCTATTCTTGTACGTACTATGAGTTCCAAATATGAACCAAATCGGACCACAAATACGACTTTTTGAAATATTTCGATCCATGAACCACCTATCGGAGTTTTATTTTTTTTATTGCATTATCATCGGGTTCTGAACTATATTCCAAGCTTCAAGCTATAAGGCTTATCGGGAAGTTACTAAAATTTCATTTACACAAAAAGTGCTGTCCAACCAGCCTGTCAAAACAACCTAAATAAAATCGTTTAAAAAGGGGCGTGGCACCTGTCATACAAATGGGATGTTTGATACAGCATAACTCTGGAAGTATTTAGGCAAGAACATTGAAATTCAGTGAAGAGTTATATGAGATCAATCCCAACACCTCTAAGAAAATAAAGGGTGAGTAAGAGAGGGCGTGACACCTCCCATACAAATGGAATATTTCATACTGAATATCTCTGGATTTAGTAATGGTAGAATAATGAAAATTGGTATGGAGCTATATGACGTTAAGTCCTAACAGCACCAGTAATATATATAATTGAGAAAAAGAACGTAAATGGAATTTTTCAAAACTATGGCTGCCGTAAAAACTTAGGTTATTTCAACACGTTTGATTGCAAAGCTGGGTTTGGATGTTAATTCTTTAGTATTCTTTTGGCGTTTGTTATCTTAAGGGTTTCTATTTTTGGATGCGCCTAGAGGAACCGGAAAAAAACATTTCTGCTGAATTTTATATTAATTGAGGTAAAAGCAAAAAGAGAGAAATCACTATGGCAGTTGCTTCCTCAGGTACCGCGGATACCCTTTGTGCTGCGGACGTACAGCTCACTTCGCATTTAAATTTAACACTGTCTGCAAACATATGATACAACAATGTGCAGAATAAGCAAACGGTTAGGCCAAAGTGAGTGTGTGAGATAAATGCACCATGACTTATAAACAGTCGCTGGAAGTTTTAGACCGAACCATTAAGGATTTGAGGTGTGGTGCTTCGCTCTTACTTCCTGGAACAGCCGCCGATGAAGTAAATGCGTGCTTTATCGTCTATCGATGGCTTTACGTAAACAAATTTGCTAAAAACCTTCTTAAAATTTATTATGGCAAAATTCCTATTTCATTATTCTTAGATTTGATTTCTTTTCCTTCAAGTTTTTGCGAAATTATGACATCACCTGAAGCTTTTAAAGCTAATGTTTTTTCCAAATATTGAATCTATCTTTAAAAACTGTCATTTTTGGCACTATAAAATGAGGGTATTAATATCATTATGACAAAGACAGCTGGTCACTCTATTAACACAGATGTGGAAGAATTCCAAGCTTTTGAGCCACCAGGAATTCCTCCTCATCGATTGAACCTTAAAAAATTGCCCATAATATTTTTGTTTCTTTATTTGGATTTTCCGCTCTTGTAAGAACGAAAACGGCGACTTTGTAACTGATGTCCAGAGAGTACTTAGGTTATGGAGGGAACACTTCTCTGCTCTCCTAAATGGAGACAGCGATTTACCGCACAGGGGTGAGGAACCCGATCCTGCAATCGCTGATGATGGAATAAATGTCCCCTCACCCGATTATGACGAAGTAATAATAGCAATAACAAGATTAAAAAACAACAAGGCCGCGGGCGCTGATGGATTGCCTTATTCAACTACGGCGGCGAGAAGTTGGTAAGGCGCATGTAACAGCTTATTCGCACAATATGGTCGGACGAGTGCATGCCCGACTGCGCCAACTATCTCGGAATCAGCCTTCGCATATAAGGCCCTGTCAAGTGTTTTGTGCGAGATATTGAAGCCCACCGTGAATCGGCTAATTGGACCTTATCATTTGCATCTTCAGACCTCGATAAATCTACCATCGACCAAATTTTCACAATCCGCCAAATCTTTGAAACATCACTTCTTCGCCGAGCAGGGGTTGCTTATATGCCGATATGTCTAAATTTGGTTTCCACGCAAAATGTATTCGGTTGTGGAAAATGACTTTGAGTAATATCATCAGCTCAGTCAGAATTGGGAAGGACGTTTCCGAGACGTTCGAAACTAAACGTGGTTTCAGACAGGGTCACCCCTATCGTGCGATTTATTTAATGTGATGCTGAAAAATATGCTATAAAAGCGTGCAATTACTGGTATATGCAGATGACATTAATATCATCGGCTTAAACACCCGCGCTGTTAGTTCTGCTTACTCCAAACTGGAAAAAGAAGCGGTAAAGATGGGTTTGGTGGTGAATGAGGACAAAACGAAGTACCTGCTGTCATCGAGCAAAGAGTCAGCGCATATGCACCTTGGCGACCACGCTACTGTTGGCAGCCATAATTTCCAAATAGTAAAATATTTCGTTTATTTGGGAACCAGCATTAACACACCCGCGCCGTTAGTTCTGCTTACTCCAAATTGGAAAAAGAAGCGGTAAAGATGTGTTTGATGGTGAATGAGGACAAAACGAAGTACCTGCTGTTATCGAGCAAAGAATCAGCGCATACACTCAGAGAAAAAAATCGTTCTAGAACGAACGAAAGAAGTTCAAAATTAAGAACATTCGTTGATAAAAGTCTGTTAAGCATGTTTTTACTTAACTCGTTGGGGTGGTTTCAAGAACAGTTTTTTCAAGCATACCATTGGTATTTTATGACCAGTTTGGTGTTTATGTGTGAACCTTCTGTACCCATTTCAAGCACTTTTTGTGCTTGATTTAAGATATTTCGTTTCCACACTTCGAGAACGATTTGTGGTCGATTTAACAGTTTTCGTTCTCAATTCAAGAACGGGTTGTGCTTAATCATTGGTGACTCCCACCAATGGAAAATAAATTTTTCATAGTTACACATTTATTTATTATACTCAGCGTGCTTTGCACACAGAGTATATTAACTTTGATTGGATAACGGCTGGTTGTACAGGTATAAAGGAATCGAGATAGATATAGACTTCCATACATCAAAATCATCAGTATCGAAAAAAAATTGATTGAGCCATGTCCGTCCGCCCGTCCGTCCGTTAACACTATAACTTGAGTAAATATTGATATATCTTCACCAAATTTGATACACGAGCTTACCTAGACCCATAACAGACTGGTATTGAAAATGAGCGTAATCGGAAGATAACCACGCCCACTTTTTATATATATATAACATTTTGGAAAACACAAAAAACCTGATTATATAGTAAATAATACACCTAGAATGTTGAAATTTGACATGTGGACTGATATTGAGACTCTTGATCAAAATTTGAAAAAAATTTTAAGATGGGAGTTGCACCGCCCACTTGTGATAAAATGAATTTTACAAATATTATTAATCATAAATCAAAAATCGTTAAACCTATCGTAACAAACTTCGGCAGAGAGGTTGCCTTTACATAAGGAATGCTTCGAAGAAAAATTAACGAAATCGGTTAAGCTTCCTATACTCGCGCCAATTTTTCTAACATCTATACTCGCGCACGCCCACACAGACCGATAGTTAATACCCCCTACAATATATTTTTACATACTTCCTTTTTTTAAATATTATAATTATTTTAAAGTTTAGGGCATAATATAACAAAATAGTGTGCATGGTACATCACTTTCATTTATTAATTATTTTACAGACTTTCAGTCTATCACAAGTCAGTCTTCAAATTTGAGATATTTTTCTTAAGTAATTGGAAAACAAAAATAAAATCTGAACTTCTTCTTAAAAACAAAATAATCTTGTTCATAATAATAAAAAACATATCAAAGTGTATATTTGTCTGTGTTTGACTTAATTTTGAGCCTCACCATAACAATCAGGGCATACTCGCGCCGGTCTCCGGACCGATTTGCACCAAATGCTACAACACGTACGCTTCGCACGAACGCACAGCGTGCACTAAAACGAAGTAAGCCACAAATCCGACAGCTAGCACAATGCTTGGCTTCTCCAGATTTTCGTGCATAAAAATAATTACGAAAATGTGCTTCGTCGGTCTCAGATACCAATGCGTGGGTATAGGAAGGTTAAGGACCACGCCACGCCAACTTTTGTATAAATGATTTTTAAAAGGGTCGTGGACGAATAAAATAAGCTATATTTTTGCAAAAAAGAGCTTTATATCAATGCTGTTTCATTTCCCAAGAGGATTTATAACATTAAATAGGAAAAACTTCAAATTTTAAAAAATGGGCGTGGCACCGCTCCTTTTATGACTAAGCAATTTTCTATGTTTCGGGAGACATAACTCGAAGAAAAATTAACGGATCGTAATAAAATTGGGTACACACATTTTCCCTATAGCAGAAAATATTTCTAAATGGACGAGATCGGTTAAAGACCACGCCCACTTTTATATAAAAGATTTTTAAAAGGGTCGTAGACGAAAATAATAAATATCTTAGCGAAAAATGCTTTGTATCAATAGAATTTTACTAAATTGAATTTTATCATTAAATTGGAAAACACTAAACTTTTTGAAAATGAGTGTGGCACCGCTTCTGTTTTGTCTAAGCATTTTTCAATGTTTCGCGAGCCATAACTCGAAGAAAAATTTACATATCGTAACAAAATTGTGTACCCATATTTTCCTTATAGCAGGAAATATTTTTAGTAAAAGTGGATAAGATTGGTTAAGGACTGTAGTATTAGAAACCATATTCACAAATTCAATGAATTGGTCGAAACTAGTATTATATTTTTATAGAAAAACTTTTATTGGCAAACGCCTAATAGTGTCTGTTATATTTATTATGATTTTTTATAGAATGAAAATTTTTGATATTTAAAAAAATCAAAATAATGAAAATAAAATTATTGAACATAAATTATTGAATTCACGAAGTATATGAAGTTAACAGGTGAAATGTATAATAAAATAGAAACCCTACATTACTCTTCTTCCAAAGAATTAACATTAAATAAACTAAATGTGATTTGCTTTTTTGTTCTATTGTTATTGTGATAAGCGTTAGAGTTGTTAGGTAACTTTTCAATAATTGCTGGTTTTACCCTGTCAATTGGAATAGTTTTGATTTCATTACCAAATTCAATTTTAAAATACTCCTTGTGAAAACTTGAGCTGGCGGGTTCCAGACTAGTTTCTCTCAGGGGGGTTAGAAATAAAAGGCAATGATTAATATTAAAAATTACACTAGTATTTTATTTCAAAGGAATGTGCAATAGAAAAATGAGAACTAGAGCTTAAAAAGCAAACATGCAATTGCTACAGTTTTACCTTTTAATATATTCGGGGACTCTGCGTTCTGGCGGTGATGATCGCTGGAGTGACCTTTTTTTATGGTTTTGAAAAACTTGTGGTTTAAAAGAAGAACTTACGAGCGTGCGTATACTGCTGCGGCTTTAATCCAAGTGACCGAGTTCCATTCCACGCGTTCCGTTTACCCCCCAAAGCGAACAGGCCTTTGGCGGGGTAACTTAACGAAACGTCAATTTTTCTTTTAGTGTAAGTGCTAACGGCCGTAATAAATAAGCGGTTTTGTATTTAATTGCATTAGGGTGGCCGGCCCTTAATTTTCCTTTGGGGTTAGCCTGCTGGCCTAAACATGCCGGCCCCCTTGCGGCACGCAACCTCGCCTTGCCCTGCTGCTAGAGTAGACAATATCTAGAGGGAGAAAGATGAGAGATTTGTGGATGGACAGACTGTACGCATGAGTTCAAAGTATAAAATATTATTTATTACAAAATTCATAATTTAAATTCAAATTCAAAATTAATTCCTTTTTTTTTGGATATTTATATCTGCGACATTTTAGGCGCGGGATACTCCAGAGAGCACAAATCCGAAGATTGTGCTTTGCGCCAAGAGTGGACCGAATGACGCTGGCAGCACTTGGTTGAGCATGATGTCGGCATATACGTCTGCCCCGAGAATTGGGCGAACTGGCGACGCGACGTAGAATTTTGGATGGGCGAGACATATGTCGCGATGGCTGGATCCAGGCTGTGACTAGGCACCACTCGGTGGAAATGTGGTGTGACGACGGCATGGGTCGCAATGCGTTTGTTGTTGCCGTGCTTCCCCCGCAGACACACCACACAGCCTGTCTGGCTACCCACTCGAGTTTCGTCCAGCCGCAGATCCCGGACCAAGTCGGCCGATATGACGGTTGACGGCGAACAAACATCGATTAGTGCTCGCACCAGGTGAAGTCGTCCTCCAGCTTCAATTTTCACTATAGCAGTCGGCGGAATCGATACCATGGGCCGCAGTTCCGGTCCAGCGACGGGGTCCAGCCCTGTACGTCCACTGCGGAACGTTAGCGGCGTCCTTAGCTGGCGATTGGCAATGACTCCTCGAGAATCGGCGGAGGTCGACGTAGAGCGAGGCAGGCTAGACGTGATGGCTTCGTGACGGCGATTTGTGTTGTTGTTGGCCAGCTGGGGGCGTTGTCGTTGTCGCCGGCGATGGTGAGGGGTTCTGTTCGACTGTTGGCGCTCATGTTGTAGCAGGGGTCGGAAGAGCCGTGGTTCCGATCCCCCTGATAGTCGGAAGGGCAGTGGTTCCGATCTCTCGGAGAGTCGGAAGGGCAGTGGTTCCGATATCTCTTGGACCATGCTGGCCGGTTGAGAATAGGTGTCCCTCTCAGTGGTTTCTCGTTCCATCTCCTCCGCCTCAATATCGGAGGCGTATAGTGACAACGCCCCTTCGAGGTTCTCGCATTCTTCCTCCTCTACCTGTACGCTCCACGGCTTGTACGGCTCAAGTGAGGCTTTGGTTTGCTCATCCACATGAAGAGTGGTGTGGTGTTTCTCGCCACATCGCCGACATCTCCCGTTGCTTGGGCAACCAGCCGTGCGATGCGCCATGGAGAGGCAATTGCCACAATAATTGCCCAGAAGAGCTTCACGCATCCGTTCCTCAGGCGTCTTTGAACGGTAGACTGGGCATAAACGGATCGGATGCCTAGCCGAACACAAATGGCATGGGCCCTTGAAGTAGCTGGCCTTTTTTTCATATGCCTTCCGCTATTGGCTGTAGCGGGTCATGATGCCTGCAATTAGACTCATTAAGTCATATTATATACGTGTCTGTATTGATTATTTTTCAACAAAAAAAAATCTCGTTGTGGCTGAGTGACGAGATTACCTCAAAACTTTGACTTATAAAATTTTTCAGAACCAGGTATACAAATTTAGAAATTAAGTATACAAATTTCAGAACCAGTTATACAAATTTAGAATTTAGGTATACAAAATTTAGAAACAGGTATCCAAATGTAGAATTTAGGTATACAAAATTTAGAAACAAAGTTCAAGATTTGGGGTTATCTTTTTGTCCCCTAGTGTATTTTAAATTGCAGACACTTGCTATAAATTGTGGTGACGTTTACTATAGACCACGCTGGGCACCCACCAACAAGGTGCAAAACTTTGCTGGATTAATGTGTGGACATTATTACACTAGTGGCTAGATCGGTTATTACCCCTTCCCTAGTTTGTAGAGTATTTCAGATTGCAGAAACTTGCTATAATTGTGGTGGTGTTTACTGTAAACCACCTGGGGTTCCCACCAACAAGGTGCAAAACTTTGCCGGAATAGTGTGTGGACATTATTATGGTTTAATTTCAGACCAAAATGTAGCTAATATTCAAACCTTGTGCGTTGGCACAGGAGGAAAATGAAACACAGGGAAACACAATGAAAGGGGAAATTCAAAAATTACAAGTTATAGTAAAGATTTCGCTCATTTTTTTTGCTTTTTTTGCTTATTTTATTTTACTTTTTTTTTACTTTTTTTTTTTTACTTTTTAGTTAAAATTAAAAATTTGGATTTGTGTGAATGCAAAAAAAACTTGGTAAAGGCATTTCTTGAATGGAGAAATGTCATTGTGAAAAAATCCACGAAGTTGTACGGTAGCAGAGCGGTAAGTATAGTAATTTATTCGAAATTTCTTATTACTATCATTTTGTTTAATTCCTTATTCTTATATTTTGAGGACAATGTTTCTGCAAAAAGAAAAACAAGATAAAACCTTAAGTACTAAGTACCACGGAAATTTGCCGAAGTCGATATGAGTGACTGTCGTCATCCTGGGGGAGGTGGCGGATATAGTGGCATCGAAATACGTAACATGCATCCACGAATATTGCAAAATTTCATTGAGGTTAGCTCATGTGTAAAATATTTGATTTTCTTGCTACATTTCATATTTTTGCTATCTGGTGGTCTATTACTCGGTATAGACCTCTATGCCCTCATGGCCAAATAAGAAGCAACAGAATGGGTGCGTTTGTAAGCATTTCACGACGTTATACTCAATATATCATTGGTAGTAATGCTTATGGGAGTTTTAATATCTGTAGTTAGCTTTGCTAGATGTTTTGTGTATTCCGTGAAAATACTTTTTGTTGAAATTGTAGACTGTGTGCTTATTGATGTTCCTTCTGCCTGAACTAGCTGTAGCCATAATGGGATTTTTATTTCCCCTTAATATGAATTCTTAGAAGATAAACTTACTGACAAAATTATCCATTCGTATCGTGATGACCCAGATATGCAAACTCATCGATTATGAACAACTTGAATTTAAATGTTGTGGACTCAGCAATTGTGGTTATCAAGATTGGAGTAAAAATGAATGTTTTGATCTTCATCACCATCCGTGGAGCATTATGGTGTCCCTTACCGTGTCTGTATTAGTGCTACTGACATTAGGTCTGGCTTAGTCAATATAATGTGCGGCTATGGCGTTCAGGAGCATTCAGCAGCTGCTGCAATAAACGCAGCGTTTACATAGAGGTAGTACTAGTTTGGATGACGTGGAAAAATATTTAGAGCGTAGACATGCTGAGAATTCATCTGCTGTAAGTTGTGTGACGACCGCTAAAAAAAAACAACACGCATCGTATTTATTATTGCTATCTGGTTCGCAATCTAATGCGGATGTACATCGATGCGTCGGCCGAGTTTTGAATGCACTCATCACAACTGTGGGTCCGGAATTGCAACGCTACAACGGTGCTGTTGGGTCAATGCGTTTAGAAGGCTTGCGTACACTGCAAGAAATAATCGATCGATTTGCAAAGAACCAGAGCCGGAGTTTCCAGGACATTTACTACTCGAACAATTTCAAGCGCAGGTTGGTGCCGCTTTACGTCCAGCTTTCTCACCGGTACCCCTTCAACTGTAACAGCGGCCGCTTGTGAAGTATGTTCCGCCTGGATTTGCTCTGGTGTAGCACGCGATTTGAACGACCTACGACGCGTACATCAGCTACTCGTATCATCACTTGATAAATGACATACAAAAACGAATAGTACACAATTATACAATGAATCTAAACCGCATTATTTATCATCATGGCCACTGATATTATATGCGGCCTCATTATGGTTGAAAGATGAAGGTTTTGCCGCATATGTAAACACTAGTTTAACTGGTGCGGAAGGTGGTAGTGCTAGTGGTTATGAAGCTAACAACAAAATTTCACATGATTCACTATCAGCTGATCGTTTTCATATGATATTCGGTATTTGTATGCAAGCGTTGTGTAGCACGCGTACTTCGGAAAACCCAAAAAATTTCAATGTCGCTCTTTACAATTTTCGATTCCGATTGGGCGCGCAAGCAATTGATTAAAAACAAAACAGTAACTATTGAATTATGTAATGTTTTACATCGACAAATATTAACGAGTGATGAACTGCTGGTACGGTTACTTTGTATGGAAATATTGAAGCAACCAATTTACGCCGCCAAACATGATTTAAGACATGAACAATATCGCATTGAACATAAAAACTCGGACAACACCAATAATGCGCATTTACAAAAGGAAATCGAAAATTTGGGTGAAGGTGGTGAGAGTGGCGAGATTGTGCCCGGTATGTCACATGTCTATGCCATTTTATAAGTATGCCTTTGCGTATTTGTGCGTCAAATACCTTCAATGAATACGAGTGTAGCCAGAAAATTAAGCACAATACCATTTAAACAAGAATTAGCTGCCAAAAATAGCACATCACAATCATTATTTTCTATATTGGCTGAAGATAATGGCATGTTAGTTGCTAGCGGTTTACAATGTGTCGAAGATCTTACAACGTTGTGTTAACCAAAAGGTGCGCTCACTATTTTACCAACAATATTTTTTATGACTACATCAATAATGCGTGAATTGCTAATAAATCATCGATTGATACAACAATACTTGCAAATACGGGCTCTGCACAGGCAGCATTGCATACGCTCAAATCGGCATGCACCGATTGTTGGGCAAAACATGTTGAAGTTTCCGCCGAATGGTTGGAAATATCGCACAGTGCATGGGCTACCATAATCGATATGACAAAAACTGCAGGTGATGACGAGGAGCGTAAAGTGGGCGAGGTTACAATGTTATTAGCTATTGCTGTTTTTATATTACATACACCTGCTTCGTTGGTATCCACACCGTCTCACAGTGTTTCGTGTAGAACAAGCTAGCTGGACAAAATTATTTTATGAGATTTTCCGTTTCATATGCAGTCATTTATTACAACTACATCATTTTTTTCAGGCATATGTTCTTTTTTTATTTTTTTTCCAAAATTTTACTTCATATGCATACATTTGCTTATTTCATATACAGTAACTAATGTAAATAAGTGACATAGATCCAAAAAAATTTAAAAGACTTAAGAATATTACTTTATTGTACTTAAATTGAATGGCCTACAAATCTCAATACTCTAAAAAATTCCGAAAAAAAAAAATTTTAATTTTTTATGAAAATTCGTCGAATTTTTCAAACATTTTTTAAATATAATTTAGGTTTTGTTTTAGATCGTGACAAATTTTCTTATGGAAAATTAGTTCAAATAAATTTGCGAAAGCGAAGATTGTAAGAATTGTCCAAAAAGGGGTGTCTACTTATTTATGTGAGTGACTGTACATATGTACATACATATTTTGTATTTATTTGAGTATTTATCCTGGTACTACAATTTTTACAAAATTATTTTATAGTACCAGTCAGGAATGTAAAAGTGAATTACAAAATAATAACAACAATGTAAACAATTAAATTAATTATGTGAAAATAACTTATTACAAAAACTTAAAAGTAAAGTATAATACAAAGCAGTAAATTTAATTTAATTGGACGACAATACATGGTTGAAGAAGGTCGAAGATTCTGCCAAACAATGTTACCTTTTTATCCTGTATTTGAAGAGGAACGAAGGAAAATATAAACAAAAATTCATCAGTGTCAGAACTGCATGTAAACTTTTGCTTATATGTGCTATGGCCAGAGCTTCCATCGCAACCCCACTTGCTGATTAAAGTATACGTCAAGTTTGTAGGTAACAAACTAACAAAAACTTCTTGATTTGCTAAAACTAAACGATCAACAGTTTTATCTAATACGGACTGGACTTTAATTTCCGCACGTGTTTCACCCACATCAATTTCATTTGGATAGCATTCTTCCTAAGCTTTTCTTAGACTATAAAATGATGGATAAACCTTATTACCTGCCTTGATGCTCCACTTCCGAGTCGTTTTGTACCCATGAGTCGTCGACTTGCTATCTACGTAGTATGCTAAAGCTTCTACATTGCTCAAGCATCTTGCATCTGGCTCACATGTCATCTTTTTGCCGGATATTTGAGTGGTTTCCTGTGACTTTTTTTATAATGTTAGCAACATTTCTGTTGCCGGATATATGCGTTGATACTTCTGCCGCATAAAGTAACTCACCAGGACTTCTAGATTGCAAGAGGTCATCCACTCGACGCCGTTTGGTTTTTTCACTGACAGCTAACAAAGTCCTTCATTCGTCTTCCGAGGCCGGGGTTACCTGAAGAAGTGGTTGGTTGGTCTGATGGCAACTCTGAATCCACCGTTATTGTAAATGTGAAGTCTGGACCCGAAAGCCACTTCGAGTTTTTATTCAAAAATCGCTCCTTATGTCTTCCAGAAGTGTTCCACTTTTGATCCAGCTTCGACGAATATGCCGATATTTGTAAGCTTAAACTTTTTATCGAATACTCGGCTGCTTCGCTTAAATCGTACTTAAGTACAACAAAACTCAATAATTCTTCATATCTGGTTTCCTTCGAATGTTGAACCCAAATGTCAAAAAACTCCGTTCATGGTACGGTTATAACTAAACTGCTTTGTGTTTTTGATTTTCCGAAAGGGTGAATAGTTGACGATTGTTGTGCTGCCATCTTAAGTGTCGTTGATCGTTCTGATTTGTTATCAGTTGCGCAGTATTTATATTACATTCAGGTATTGGCGTAGATGCTACCAAATGGGGTTGTGTTTTGTTTTTGTGGTTATACCTGCATTAGGATTGCTTTGTATGTACCTGTTTTTATGCCTTGGTGACTGGTGTGGTAGGTTGTGGCAGGCTGAAGTCAGTGATCTTCGCCTTTTTGCTTTTGGTGTGCTCTTGTTGGCCTTGCGCGTTTATTTTTGTGTGTTTTATAGCTACCTGTTTATTCCCTGTACCTGGGGATTGGTTTTGCCGTTTGTAGATCAGCTTTAAAGGTTCAAATATCTCGTCGGAGCTGGTACGTACATACATCCTATTTTATATGTAGAGATAACTAAATCTACAAAAAAAAATTAAAAATAGATGTGCAAAGAATTCGCAATGGTTTTTGCACTATTAGAGAATACTTGCGGCTATAACATATGTAAAATTTAGCCCGGATGTCGGCGGATGTATGTAACTTTTTTGTCCCTAAAGTTAAAAATATAGAGAAAAAATACCTTTTCTTCTTAATAACGGAATGTTAAATATATTGAAAATACTCTAATTGCGAAAGAATTACTATTAAAAAATTTTGCTTACCTTCGAGCTTAGAATCCATCAATAAAATTATATAAAAGTGTTCACTTAAAAGAAATATGAAGCTTAATATTAAACAAGAATTTTGCAAATTAATCAAGGCATTTTACGGCCACTCCTGCTTTCTTACTTCAATTACTCAATATATATGAGAAAAAATATCAAAAAAAAAGCAAAAATCCCGTTATTTTGTTTGTTTTCTTTCATTTCTCATTACACTTTTCTTGGAATAAGAACTTTCTTTTTGTCCAGCTAGCTTGTTCTACACGAAACACTGTGCGTCTCTACAATATCCATGTATAAATAATTTCCGTCAGTGTATGCAATATGTGCATTTATCGGTGAAATTAAAATGCATACAAACTACGCGAGTTAAGTATGTACTTTCGATTTTAAATAAAACAATATACTTTATTTGTATCTATATGTACTTTAATGAATTCTAAACTGAAGTTCATACGCTTCAGTGTAATAGAAGACTAACTTATTTCTATGCTTAATCGTCTATTTATATGCTCTGGTTTCTTTTGTTTAGTGGCTGCTGATAATGTTCAAAAAAGGATCTTGCTGATAATGTTTAAGTAGAAATCTTATCTATGCTTACAATGGTTGAATAGGAATCTTTTGCTCGCTGATAATATTTTATTTAGTTTTGTTTATGTTTTGTTTATGTTTGTATTTGGTTTATGTTTAAATAGAAATCTTATCTTTGCTTACAATGTTTTGGTTTCTGATAATGGTTAATAGATAGATAGACAATGTTTAAAGAGGACCATACTTTTTATGTAAACTACTGATTCTATATTATACATGGGATGATGTTATCGGTACAGTAGTGTATTTTCTGTTGCACTAACTCTCCGCCCTCTTAAAATTAAATGTCCTCATTTACAATTTGGACTCTAGTAATTTTTGTTTTCTTTCTTCATGGTCTTTTTGACATTGTATTAGTGCTCTTTGATAAAGTATATTCCTTCTCCTTACTCTAAATTCTAATAATAGTTTGGTTATTGTGATTAATAGGGTTATAATTAATATAGTTATAAATGTAGTCTTGATTGGATTTTGTTCAATTGGTACAAATATGGATAATATTTCGTCTAGATTATTGAACTTGTATTCTGATTGGGATTCTAAGTATTCTAATATATCTAGATTTTCTTTATGCTTTTTATGGAGTATTTTTACCATAGTTTCCCTAATGTTTATATATACTTCGTTATTTAATGTTATATTGGTTTTGAAATAAATTGAAAAATCTCCATCTAAAATCTCGTTGTTTAATATATTCAATCCGCTAATAATAATGTTTCCGTTACCATAATTAATAAAGGGTGGATTCTTTTCTTTTATCATTTTACATTGAGCATTATTTTTCTCTAATATTTGTATTGTACATCCGTCCTTTTTATTCTGCTTACATATAGTTTGATCTATAAAATCTTTACATTTATTGATTCTTACGTATTGATTTCCTTTACATAAAGCAATATTTTTATCCATAACTAATTTTCCTTTTTTTGAAGCTAAAGAGTGGATGTAGAATTGTTCACATTTTTCTTTGATTTTTAGGTATTTGTAAACTGTTACAAAGTTTTGTTTGAATTTAACAATTTTAATTTCTGCATATTCTAAAATATTTATGGTTAAAACATTTGTTTTTTCTTTCGCAATGATTTCTGTAATTTCTTCTAAGTCCAATGAAGTTGACAGGAAGTTGTTATTTTTTGCTAAATTAATTGTAGTTAGGAGAGTATTAAGTTCATTGTAGACTTCTGTGAGTATTAATTTTTCAGAGAAATCCTTGGGGTTTAATTTGTTTAACATTTTTTCGAAATTACTATTTATTATTTTTTGTTTATTGTGTCCCTCAATTAGTTGATTGATTCTTGTCTGTATCTCTACTTCATCATCGTGGCCTGGTGTACCTGTTATCCATTTTAATATTGTCCCTAAAGCGTTTAATCCTCTTTTAAATCTATTAAATGGATTAATCTGTTTTATTAATATTTAAATTTTTCGGTGTAATATTTTCACTTCAGGATTTGAATCTAAATTATATTTTGTGTTTAATATATTTTGGTAAGGTGTTAATATTCTAGTTAAATTTGTAATATGATATAAATAATCATAGCTATCAAATATAAAAGCTGGATTCGTTTCTATTAATATATAATCTTTTCCTTTCAGGTCTGTAATACTTGTGTCTGAACTAATTCTGTTAATGCACAGCAAGATTATTATTATTGTGAGATTCATTTCTAGTTCGTACGGATGTTATCTTTGTGTATTATTCTTTTATCAGTTGTTGTGACTGTTTTTACCGTTATCCTGTTCAATTATTTTTTTCATAAATCTATCGTGTTTTTTATTTCTTCGGCTTCTCTTAACGTAAATAATATCACCTTTCTCGTAAATAATTTGTTTGTTCGGTGCCTTCTGTTGGGTGATATCTCTTTCTTGCTTATAACGAATTCTGTTTCTGATGACTGTATAGTTGTATCCTCCCCTGTTGAAAAAAACGTCCTCGGGTTTATGTCCTGTGACCGAGTGAATGGTTTTATTGTACTGTCGTACTGCTTCGAATATTACCTCTTCGTGTTTACCTTTGGTTTCCTTTACTAGTAAGTTAGTTAGCTCCACTATTGTGCTGTGCGTCCGCTCTACTTGACCGTTCCTTGTCGAATGTTGTGGTGGCACTGCTGTGTGCTGTATATGTAGTCGATCGTATAAGGATTTTGCTACTACATTAACATATGTCGTGTCGTTATCAGTTGTTAGGTTCGTTGCGTATGGGAATATTTGGGATAGTATTTCATTCAAATATATGTATGAGTTTTTCTTATCTGGTATTTTTCTTATATAGCAGAATTTTGAGTATCTATCTACTGTAGTTATATATATTTGGTTGTCCATAAAAAATGTATCCATGTGCAGATGTGTACCTACTTCATTTGGTATTGGTGTTTTTCCGTAAAGTAATTTATTAGGACGTCTGTCGTATTTACATTTTTTACATATCTCACATATTTGTGCTGCTTTCTTTGCCATATCTCGCATGTTAGGCCAGTAATAGCTATCAGACAGTGCTTTTATATTATTTCTTTAATTTCTATGTGCTCTTCTGTGTATTTGTTCAACTATCTCATTCTGTTCATTTTCGTCAGTGATGTCTCTGACTAATGCATTTGTTATTACAAAAGTAGTGG